>NC_089504.1:351613249-351916999 GCF_036850995.1 Saccopteryx leptura | reverse complement strand
GATGCATGCAGGAATCTATATCTTCCCTCCTCTCAATTAGAAGAAGAAGAAGAAGAAGAAGAAGAAGAAGAAGAAGAAGAAGAAGAAGAAGAAGAAGAGGAGGAGGAGGAGGAGGAGGAGGAGGAGGAAGAGGAGGAGGAGGAGGAGGAAGAAGAAGAAGAAGAAGAAGAAGAAGAAGAAGAAGAAGAAGAAGAAGAAGAAGAAGAAGAAGAAGAAGAAGAAGAGATATGCTTCACAGAGCAAGGAATCAGGTTGATTTCTAGCCTTGGGTCTGCCACTCACTTGTTGTACAATCCTGGACAAGTCTCTCAACCTCTCTGTATCTCAGTTTCCTGGTTTATTGAGTAAGAGATATCTGGCTTGATAATATCTGACATTATTTTTGCTCTAGAATCCACACTGCCCTATTATTTCCAAACCACGCGTATGCTACAGCGCAGTGAGACCAGTGACTGGACCCCAGTTGCTTCCCCTTGCAGGGATGCCCCTGGAATACCCGTGGAAGCAGGCAGCGCCCTGGCTTCCGGCATTCAGCCTTTACACATCACCCCTTTGACATCTTGAGCTACTCTACAGGAAGCCAGACTAAGTGGGGTTCTTAAATCTCTCAGGCTCGCTAATTACATTCAAAGAAGACATATTACACACCTCAGCAGAGCAGTCAGAGACACATAATAGGAAATCTCAGTTGCAAAGAAGGGACACCTGATTTATATTACATGGTTATTGGACCTTCTTCACTGACTCTTCTAGGCACTGAGCCAATATTATGAGCTCGGCCGCCCAGTTGCTAAGCCAACACCGGGCTAGGCAGGGATGAGCCATCTCTCAACTCCCAGCAAATAGGGACTGGGATTTCTCCTGCTGTCCTGGGTCTTGAAACCCCCAAAAGTATTGAGGCCAGGTCTGGCCCAATTCAACTCGATGGGGTACATCTGCGGGAATACCCTATGTGGGCTTTCCAAGTTTAACCCCAATCCCAGAAGTTACTTATAAACTCTATGATTTCCCTAACACTTCCTGCTTACTTCTGACTTCTCTTTCAAGCGCTGTAGAATTTGGGATCAAACAGGCCTGGGCTGGCATCCTGGCTCTGCCGACTCCTACCTGGAGCTTTAGGTAGTCGTTAAAGCTCCCTGAGCCTCCGCCTGCTCCCTCTGGAATATGGATAATACCCCAGTGCAAGGGTTAAAGTAAGCTGCTCAGCACACGGCCGGGAAGACACCATAATCACTGCTGCTGTTGTGAGTGTCAGGGTTGCGTCCATCAACCCAACGTGTCCCCTCAGATTACAGTAAACAACCATTTGCCAAATAAGACTGTATCCTAAAGGCGAGAATGCCAGCACCCCTGTGTTACACGTCCACAGTGCCCGCGCAAACTCCATACAGAAAAATCAATATAAAGACCATCATTAAATGTCTAAGTTTCCAAGGTCACTGAGGAATGGAGTGCAGCCTCTCTATGGTGGCTTTGAAGTTGCTCTCTGAGGTAATGGAAAGACCATGAGCTTTGGGTCAAAAAGACATCTTTTGAGTTTCGATCCAATCACCTGCTCCCACTGTACCTTTGAGTCAAGTTCTTAGCCTCCCCGTACCTAGTTTTCTGATCCACACAGGGGCAATGCCTTCTCACACATCGGAGTCCTCAGAGTCCGTGGGTGCCCTCCACTCTGCCTTCCCTAACCCGCTGTGCTGAGAGTGCAGGTAGCTCATGGACAACAGGATGGGGGTTGCAGGAGGTAAAGGAGGGTGGGGGGAGTGGAGGAAGGTAGACAGAGGATGGATGCGGATAGAGGGAGACTTGACTTCGGGTGCTGGACACACAGTGCCGTATATAAATGATGTATTGTGGAATTGTGCACCTGAAACCTCTACAACTGTATTAATCAATGTCACCCCAATAAATTCAATACAAAATTTTAAATAACATAAAAGAGAATGCAGGTATCTCTTGTGTGAGTCAGACGGCCATCTCTTCCTTTTACACAGCTGAGATTCTATCTCCTCTCTGCTGCTCTATGTGCAGTGCTCCGTTTCCATTTAAGCTGTGGGGGATTACTTGTGAGTTTATTTGAGGAGATTTGGGTCAGACTGCTTTGAGAGAGAATATACTGGAAACCTCACACAAGCTTTGTATCACACCAGGCAAGTAACTACTTACTGAATCTTTTGGAATTTCTGAAGGTGAGGTTTACTCGTGCTTAGCTATCTGCAGTAAATATCAACCCTACAAAGTGATATCTCCATTAAACCAAAAAATCTTTAATACGTTTATTTTGTGAATTGGGTATTTGGAGGGGAAATGTACCTCCTCTTTTTTTTCCATCTGGAAACAGGAAGTTAGAAAGCATGAGAGGCCTGACCTGTGGTGGCGCAGTGAATAAAGCGTCGACCTGGAACACTGAGGTCACCAGTTCAAAACCTCGGGCTTGCCTGGTCAAGACACATGTGAGAGTTGGTGCTTCCTGCTCCTCCCCCCTTCTCTGTCTCTCTCTCTCAAATGAGTAAAGTCTTAAAAGTAAAAAAATAAATAAAAATTAAAAAAAGAAAGCATGAGGGACTTACACTAGAATCGTCTCTGTGATTCCATGCAGACTCAAGAATAAATCTACCCTGCTGTGCACATAGCTTTTGACAGAAAAAGTTAAACTGTTTCTCAACAATTGTGCTATAATTCAGATGCACCTTATTTCAAACTCACTCTCTTTCTGTATGACTGAGGTTTGAAGAACTAATTTAGCTGACTTTTTGAATTATGAAATATTATTTATGTATTCTATATAATTCGCCTGTATCAACCTGTTATGTGCAGTATCAGCACAACTGTTTAGTAAGAGCTGTTTAAATAAGATGTAGCGAAGAAAGGAGATGGGATTTGAAGATAAGCATGATGGGTAGTTTTATATGTTAACTTGGCTGGGCCATAGTTCCCCAGTATTTATCCGGACATTATTCTGGATGTTTCCATGAGGCTGTTTTTGGATGAGATAAACATTTAAGCCAGTGGATTTTGCATAAAGCAGATTGCCCTTCCTATTGTGGGTGGGCCTCGTCCAATCAGTCGAAAGCCTGAATAGAAGAGGAAGACTGTCGTCCCTGGAGGAAGAAGGAGCTCTGCAGCAGGCGGCCTTCGGACTCGGCTGCAGCACTGGCTCTGCTCTACCCTCCAGCCTGCCAGCCCACCCTACAGACTTAGGACTTGCCAGCCTCCATGCTCACACGAGCCACTTGCTTACAGTAAATCTCTTTCTCTATGTATGTACACATCCTGTTGATTCTGTTTCTCTAAAGAACCTTGACTAGTGCAATAAATTATCCCAAATACTCTCAACTCTGAACCACTATGGGGGTCCCGATACTATCAACCCATATTTAAAGAAAACCTGTGCTACTGCATTGTTAGGAAATCAGCTGTGTAATCTAATCATTTCCAGTGGTTAAAAGCACAGACCTTTAGAGCCAGAGAGATATGTAGGCTCAAGTTCTGGCTTCCCCACTGAGGGGCTAATTGCTGCTCGGCGGGAAAGCACCATAGAGATCCAGGAGGACAGATAGGCCCTGTGGGAGGCCTCCACTCCAGGTGTGGGGTTAGCCCAGTATCTCCCCACCCGAGGGGAAGCCAGTGGCATGGGTCTAAGTATCATACTGTGTTTGGTGCTAGGTTTGGTGAAGGAGAAATTGTAAAAAATTAATTAATTTCTGGTTGAGAACCTAGCACCACATCCAATACAAAGTAAGGATTCATACCACGATGGCAATTATTATGAACAGGATTGTTGCTGATTTTTTAAGAATGGAAATCATCCTTACCTTAAAAATACACCAAGCAAATTTTTTTCCCTCTAATACGGCAGTGTCACTAGAACGAAAGAGGGGATGACACCTTTAATACGAGGTCCCGCCGCCGCTGAGATGTTTATACTCAGTGTCCCTTTAGGGGTTCTAAAAAGAATTGCTCAGACTTTTATAGGATATGTTTTCACTGTGAGAAATATTTTTCAAACCTGGCACTTCCTTCTTTTTAACTATTGAAAAACCTATTGTTTTTCACTAATTATAGCTGGTTACTGAAATTTCTTGGAAAATATTAATGTAATGCCCCCCATTTCAACTCTACCATGTTGATGTAATGATTTCCCTATATTTGTACATTTATATTTTTTTCAAACCTTCTATGAGAAATAATACTACAAGCCTTGGCATGGTAGCTAAGTTAGTTAGAGCATTGTCCCGAGATGCCATGGCTGCGGGTTCGATCCCCGATCAGGGCGCGTGCAAAAATCAACTAAAGAAGGCGTAAATAAAATGGATCAGAGGATTGATGTTTCTCTCTCTCTCTCTCTCTCTCTCTCTTTCACTCTCTCTCTCTCTCCCTCTCTATCTCTCTCCCTTTGTCTCTCTCTAAAATCAATAAACTTAAAAAATCATTTTAAAAAATAATGCTACAATGAGAAAAAAAGATAATATTGACTGACATGCAAGCTCATCAGGCATATCTGTGGGCCATCTGCCACCTTTCCGCCTCGTGCAGACAGTCCCACCCAGTCTCAAGCCAGTGCAGTTGTCTGCGGGTCCGGACATGGAGGCACCTCCCTGACCTGCAGGTTTCGCGGGGCCTCTTCCTGGGATGAACTTCACCCGCCCAGTGATCGTTCATTCCACTCCTCCGCGTTCCTGGGCGGGCGGGGGGGGGGGGGGGACGCGGGGGGGGGGGACCCCCGCTGCCTTTGCCCCTGCCCTGATCTGAATCTCCAAACTGGAGAAGTGAACGTCCCTGACACAGTGTCCATCTGAAACGAGCCGAGATACTTGGCATTTGCTCACATCAGGGTCGTTAGACTTAGACTCAGAAGACCTTGGGTGTGCCCCGTCACCATCACCGTCACTGTCACCGCCAGCTGTGCCATCCTGGGGGAGTCACTGCGCGTTCACCAGCCGCACTTACTTCCCTCCTCTGTGAAATGGGCGTCATTTCTCGTCTCAATCTGCGGTGGGTTAAAATAGAACAAGAGGACGAGGAGGCAGCCACAGGCACCCGGGAGAGCCCCTGCCGCACCAGCTAGCTTCTCCATTCCGCTCTGTCTCCTGGTCTGCATCCTACAACTTTTTCAGCGCGCTGTGCACCAAAGTAGCTCATTGGAAACACAGTAATTAGCATCGCAGATGAAATGACACTGCTGCAATGTTAATTACTACAGTGCAGATGTACCGTTAGATATCATACATAATGTTGTCAAGCCTTTATTTTTAAATTAAAGTGCAACAAACCATACCCTGTCTACACAGCTTTTTGTGATTAATACAAATTAATGTTATTTCGGTGTCTAGGGAAAGGGTGGGGAGAAGGAGGTGTTGCATCTCATTGTGAGGACACGTAGGCAAATGGGAGAATTTCAGATAGATTCCCCAACATTCCTTCCCCCACTCTGCTCTCGACTAAACGGAGAGTGTGAGCTCCGTGAAGGCAGGGATCGTGCCTGGTTTTACTCCACATATTTAGCATATAGTCACATACATTGAATATTTTATTAAATACTGACAAAATAATGAATCAATCAATTAATCAATATAGAATCATGTAAGCAGAGGGGGTCTAAAAGTGGAGTGGAGAACTAGAAGGCTCAATGGATTTATTCTTCCTGACTACCCTGGTTTCGTGTTTGCTCCGTGGCCTTCAAAATGATCTTGAGCCCTGGCCGGTTGGCTCAGCGGTAGAGCGTCGGCCTGGCGTGCGGGGGACCTGGGTTCGATTCCCGGCCAGGGCACATAGGAGAAGCGCCCATTTGCTTCTCCACCCCGGCCCCTCCTTCCTCTCTGTCTCTCTCTTCCCCTCCCGCAGCTAAGGCTCCATTGGAGCAAAGATGGCCCGGGCGCTGGGGATGGCTCCTTGGCCTCTGCCCCAGGCGCTAGAGTGGCTCTGGTCGCAGCACAGCGACGCCCCGGAGGGGCAGAGCATCGCCCCCTGGTGGGCAGAGCGTTGCCCCTGGTGGGCGTGCCGGGTGGATCCCGGTGGGGCGCATGCGGGAGTCTGTCTGACTGTCTCTCCCCGTTTCTAGCTTCAGAAAAAAATACAAAAATAAATAAATAAATAAATAAATAAATAAATAAATAAATAAATAAATAAATAAATAAATAAAATGATCTTGAATGCATCTCATGCCTGGAGCTTTAAGATCTGAAATGGGAGACAAGTGACTCATGACAATGCAGAAGTCAATTAAAGTTCTCCGTTGTGATATTTAACAAGCAGCACGATATCCCAGCATGCTCGGGGAGGTATGGAAGAGCACCATGGGTCCTTCCGCATCAGCTAGGCACCCGTGCAATGAGTCAAAAGGAAGGGAAGGAAGGGAATAAAAATGACGTGTTTTATTTACTTACTTCTCATCATAACCTCATTGGGGACATTTTTTGTCTCAATTTTTTGTTGTGACAAAATATACATATAAAATTTTCCACCCGAACGGTTTCTACGTGTACATAGTACATGCACTTTGTCACACAACCATCCCTCTCCAGGATTCTTTGCATCCTGCAAAACTGGATATGGAAGCCCACTAAGCAGTAACTCCCCCTTCCTCCTGGCCCTGGGCACCGCCATCCTGCTGTCTATCTCGGTGATTGTGACTCCTCTAGGCACCTCCTGTAAGTGGAGTCACTCACATTTAGAGTAATTTCCAATAAGGAGAGATTTACTTCACTCGTTCTGGTATTTGTTTTCTATACGCCTCATAACTTTTTTATCCGTCATTTTCATAGGGGAAGTTGTCTTATCTCTACCTTGCAGTTAAGGAAAGTGAGGCTTCAAGAAATTAACTGAACTGCCCAAGGTCACCAAGAGGCAGATTGGGAATCTTTTGACTCAGGAGTTCTTGAGTCTTCCCTCGGCTGTGTGCCAGTGTGTTTTCTAAGTGTTGCGAAAATGCAGACGAGCATTGTCACTGTCTTGATTCAGTGGGTAACAATTTTCTTAGGAACATTAAACAGATGCAGATGAAAGGACTTCCAGAAGCACAGAGAAGCCCAAGATAACCCGCCCAGTGGGGCAGAGCAGGTGTCCTATAGGGATTCAGAGCAACTCCTCTTGTCCTGCCTTGCGTAGCTGAGGTGCCCATGGATGTCACAGGTTGAGTCTCATGGCTTGTTATTCCTGCCGTTTGAAAAGAGTTGGGGAGATCCAGCCCTGCTCTGCGGGATCAACTCTCCAGCGCGGATGGGTTTGGCACTGGAGAGGAAGCACTGTAATAATGAGCACAACATTACATCCCGACTTTGCCTAAAGAAATATCCCTGTTGTCTAAAACTGTTATCTCTAAGGATGCTGATTGTTTTCTTTTTGTACGATAGTGAGAAAGTGGAGGGGGTGTAAGGTTTCAACAATAAGTCATCTATTTTTATGGTGGACTATTATACAACCATTTCAAAGTAATATTGCAGAACAGTTAATAACCTGGAAGTATTCATTAATAAAAATTATATATTATATGTTTGTTATATTTTTTATATTACATTAATATGTTACATATGATTATTTGCATGTATATATAAAATCATACATGTGAAAAATGATTTCTTTATTTATATACATATATAAAATGATCTCATTAAAATATGGATATATATAATTATAAGTGTGAAGAGGACATATACAAAAATTTGAGTGGCGATTATTGGTTGAGTGATTGCGGGTGATTTTTATTTTCGTCAGCTATTCTATATCTTCTTAACCATAAGGCTTGTATATTATCTTAATAATAGGAAAAATACATTTTATTTAAAGATGAATGCAATGTCAAACAGATATGTCACTAATCTTTTTACTGCAAAGGAATTTGTAATTGGGATGTGGCAAAGACAAGTTCTCATGATCTCACTGACTACATATATATCTATTGGAGATGGGAGAACAGGGATCATTTGGTAACAAGGAATAGATAACTTAAGAAAGAAATGAATTTATTGGTAAAGTGTCTGAGAAGGTACAGCTCAGGTCCCATGAAGGAGCCGGGTAAGGAGGTACACAGGGCTCCTGAGGGTCAAGTACCTAGCTGTTCTCTCCAGTTCCCTCTCTCCCTCTGCGTGGTTCCCTCGTTCGCTGTTGGCACATCTGCCTTTTTATTTCTTTATTGAATTTCCTGGGATGACACCAGTGCACCAAACCATACAGGTTTCAAGTGCACAACTCAACAAACCACCATCTGTCTGCCGCATCATACACCCCTGCCCCAAGCAACGTCTTTCTGTCCCCATTTTCCCCACTAGGCCTCACCCCCCTTCCCTCTAGCCACCGGCACACTGTTGACTGTGTCTGTGTGTTATGCATGTCTGTTTTTTGGCTACTCCCTTCACCATCTTTCACCCAGTCCCCGCATTCCTCCTCTCACAGCACACCTGCTTTTCTTCTCTTTCTCTCTCTCTCTCTCTCTCTCTCTCTCTCTCTCTCTCTCTCTGACTCTCTCCCAGGTCTAACTCCAGCTGCCTAGCAGATTGTTGGGGCCCCAATGTGACTTTCCAGTTCAGACACTCAGCAAAGACTGTGCAGCGTTTCTACTGATAGTTCTAGACTCACAGGAGAGAGAAGAAGATTGGTTTAGTGTGTATCAGTTAGCTTTTGCTACATAACAAGTGACCCCAAAATTTAGGGACTTTCAACAACCCATTATTTCACTCCCAAGCCTATAGGTCTGTGGGCCGCTCTTCTGGTCTGGGCCCAGCTGAGCAGATTCTGGCTGGGCCAGTCAGCTGGTGGGTGACGTGGGGAATGGCCAGCCTGGAATGGCTTCTCCTAGGATAACTCCACTCACTATGGTGTCATCCTGCAGCAAGCTATCTCAGGCTTGTTTGCATGGTGATCTCCAGGTTCCAAGAAAGAGGGAGAAAGCATGTCAGGCTTCTAGAGGTCCATTCTCAGAACTAGCATGTGACATCCACTCCATGCTATTGGCCAAAGCAAGTGACAGCACCAGCCCAGATTCAAGGAGTGAAAAAATAGACCCCTATCTTTTTCTTTTTTTTTTTTTGTATTTTTCTGAAGCTGGAAACAGGGAGAGACAGTCAGACAGACTCCTGCATGCACCCAACCGGGATCCACCCAGCACGCCCACCAGGGGCGACGCTCTGCCCACCAGGGGGAGATGCTCCGCCCCTCCAGGGCATCGCTGCGCTGCGACCAGAGCCACTCTAGCGCCTGGGGCAGAGGCCAAGGAGCCATCCCCAGCACCCGGGCCATCTTTGCTCCAGTGGAGCCTTGGCTGCGGGAGGAGAAGAGAGAGACAGAGAGGAAGGAGAGGGGGAGGGGTGGAGAAGCAGATGGGCGCTTCTCCTGTGTGCCCTAGCCGGGAATCGAACCCAGGACTTCCGCACGCCAGGCCGATGCTCCACCACTGAGCCAACCAGCCAGGGCCAATAGACCCCTATCTTAATGGGAGCAGGTACGAAGTCACATTGTGAGGAGTGAAATCAAGGGAGGAGAATAATTCTGGCCATGTTTGCAATCTGCATATAACCTGC
Source organism: Saccopteryx leptura (assembly GCF_036850995.1). Taxonomy (NCBI): domain Eukaryota; kingdom Metazoa; phylum Chordata; class Mammalia; order Chiroptera; family Emballonuridae; genus Saccopteryx; species Saccopteryx leptura. Next base: position 351,907,487 of record NC_089504.1, on the reverse strand, counting down.
CAGAGACCCAGGCTGACACAAGCTCCATCTTATAGCTGCACCACATTTACATATTTCTACATCACCTGCTTGGTTGAGGTAGCAAGGGAAGAGGGAGACTGGAGACTTGTGTGTAAAGTTTTCATTGTCTCAGCCTGGAAGTGACACTTGTCATGTCCCTTCATAGACCATGACCAACACCCATCACATGGGCTCCACTTTATGTCAAGATGGTGGAATGATGAGTCAATGGAGTATGGCGAGCATGACTGTCTCTGCCACAGTGAGCATTCTATTGTACAAGACTAAACTAACCAACTGTTTGCAAGACTAGTGTCAGGAAGGTGGAGGGGCAGGTAAGGCTAGTGCGAAAAAGGTATCAGAAGTTATAGGAAGCCCTTAAGGAATCCATAGAGCAGAAGGTTGAGCCCAAACGAGTCAGAGTAAGCAGGAAGAAAATGCAAGGAACTCTGCATCCAGTAGCCCAGGAGCATTCTACCCAGACCCCAAGCTCTTCCTTCAGCTTTAGATCGGCTCCTAGACCTAAGTCAGCCCAGACGACTGAGGCAGCAGAAGTCACAGGGAGGAAGCAGTGTTCTAGAATCAGGTGTTGAGAAGTGCTGAGGTAATAGGAAAATGAAGCTGCACATCAAGTTCTAAGAAGAAAGAAGGAAAAGGAACACCAAGCAGTAAGTTAGCCTCTTGCAGGAGCTGAAGCAAGATGGACTCAGGAGGCCCTGGCCGGTTGGCTCAGCGGTAGAGCATCAGCCTGGCGTGCGGGGGACCCGGGTTCGATTCCCGGCCAGGGCACATAGGAGAAGTGCCCATTTGCTTCTCCACCCCCCCTCCTTCCTCTCTGTCTCTCTCTTCCCCTCCCACAGCTGAGGCTCCACTGGAGCAAATGATGGCCTGGGTGCTGGGGATGGCTCCTCGGCCTCTGCCCCAGGAGCTGGAGTGGCTCTGGTCGTGGCAGAGCGATGCCCCAGAGGGGCAGAGCATCGCCCCCTGGTGGGCAGAGCTTCACCCCTGGTGGGCAGAGCTTCGCCCCTGGTGGGCGTGCCGGGTGGATCCCGGTCGGGCGCATGCGGGAGTCTGTCTGACTGTCTCTCCCCGTTTCCAGCTTCAGAAAAATACAAAAAAAAAAAAAAAAAAAAAAAGATGGACTCAGGAGGGAGGAGTCAGTCTGGGAAGCTGGTGTGAATTTCTCTAGCTTAGCACTGAGGCCAGCAGCTGTGAGGAGGGGTCAGAGCTCTCAGTCTCTGCAGCATCTGGTTGCAAAGGTGAGAGAGGGTCCTAACCAAGACACACTGGACTGGACACTTGAGACGGCAGACCTAAGCCTTCAGGCTCCCACCAGGGTTTGCTCCTGTTCATCCGTTTGTTTTCCTTGCATCTCAGTTGAGCTTTGTAGCATCTCACCCCTACTTACTGCTTTCTCCAATTTCTCACACCTGAGATTTGAACTGTTGCAGTATCTCTACATCCCAAATATTTATGGTAAGAAGACAAGTTCATTTTTTTTATAAGATGCTGTGTCAAAAATATTAGACCCAGTTGATGAGGTCTCCTTTGAGTTTCTTCCTCAAATTCCTAAATGATGATGTGGTTTGTGCTGTACAGAAGGTATCATAGAATCCAGGTAAGGCAGGAATGCCCTCTGGAGAGGCTGCTGCTCCCTATTCCATCATGGATCCAATCTAACGTCCTCCCATCAAGAGGAAGCCAAAGGCCTGGGTCTCGGCACCATACCTGGTTTGGTGAGAAATGCAAGGCGGAGAGCGTTGATTGACCTGTTGCCCATTGCCTTACAGGTCAGTGGGACCATGTACAACACTGGAAGACACGTGTCCCTGCGCCTGGACAAGGAACACTTGGTCAATATATCAGGAGGGCCCATGACATACAGCCACCGGCTGGAGGAGATCCGGCTACACTTTGGGAGTGAGGATAGCCAAGGGTCAGAGCACCTCCTCAATGGACAAGCCTTCTCTGGGGAGGTAGGTCCAATCGTTGAAGTCCTAAGGTCCAATGCTATTTAATGAGATGTAGTGTCTCTTTCATGGTGGGATAACAGATGGAAAGATTTCTCTGCAATCTATGAAGCAAGAAGGTCTGTACCTTCTTTCTCCATCTTTCTTTTGCAAGTTGACATGGAAGTCTATAACGAGCTTCCAGTGTTGACCAGGGAAGGACGGCCCCGAGTGCAAGTGGATATATCCTTGTGAAACATTGGTGCACCTCTCTTGTGGCTCATGCCCTGCATTATCTCCAGTGCATCATTTCAACCCCAACCCCTTCCCTTTCAGGTACATCTTCACTTACTTCTATCTGGGCAATCAACCTCTCATATGTCACATAAGATAGCAGAGATTGCACAATTCTCCCTTCAGGTAGAATGGGTCTTATTTGCACTAAACTCTAACTTACTGTGAAATAAATGTCAGAAAACTAAATAGTCACCATAATTGGTGAGTGTCACTCTATGCCACCATCAACCCAGACAGAGCTTAAGCCAAAGCAGTGAGCCAACCTACAGTGTCCATTATAGGATGAGAGCTACAGTTGAAACAGATGACATCTGGGTCATGACACTTGAGAAGCAGGGTGTGTTTTTATTTGACCTCTTTTCCCTCTCATACTTGAGGGTGGTTACCAACTAGGGACCAAGGGTACTAAATCTCCTATAACTAGGCTTCTGTTTAAGAAGCCTCAGTAACTAACATCAAGACAGCTTTGAAATAACAGAAGTGTGTATCTCAATATCAGCTTGGTCTTTTTAAGTTTTTGAATCAAGATCATGTTTAAACCTGGCATTGTTTCTAATATGGTAAGGCTGAGAAAGAGATGCAAAACCTTAATGAGTCCAGTAGCCAGATTTTGATAATTGCTCAAAATGTATCAACTGAGAACCTTCCTAGGCATTCTGCTAGTTACCAGGAATACAGATATTAAAACAAACAAGCAACAACAACAAAATAAAACACAGAGCCCCTATGGTGGAGGAGCTTGACTAGTCCTATGTCCAATCATTCAAGTATATGTAATCATCCTGTAATGAAGACATACAGAGGCCCTGGACCACTCAAAAGAAAAATTGACAATTTTGACTTGAAGAGGTCAGGAGAAGCTTCACCTTTGAACAGGCTGAGAAGAGAAGCAATGTAGAACAATTTTAAAAGCATCAGGTTTAAAGTCAAAAAGACCCTGAGTCTGTACCTCCTGTTTTGAAACATACTTAACTGTGTGATCTTGAAATGGCTACTTGGTCTTTCTAAGGCTGAGTTAGACAGCTTTCCAGGTTAATTTTGAAAATGAACTAGGAGTCCAGATGTAAGGAGCACGGGTACTGGATAGCTGATAGACAACAAAGATAAAGCAGGAAATGAGGGACAACAAGGGCACCAAAGCGAGTCAGGGCACTGTGTACTGGGGAAGCCGCCCATGGATGGCATCTGTGATCAATTAGTAATGGCTGTGCAGAGGACCGGGTTGAGCGGGAATATGGGTCTCCTTCCTGAATCTGTAGCAGAAATTCTACAATTGATTAGAGACGTTTGCCAAAGGCACTGTAACAGGAAAACCTCAAGAGTTACAGATCCTAAACTAGAATAGGGCAACAACTTATGAATGGAGAGTGACTAGAGACTGCCCGTTCAAATTAGAGAATATTCAAAATTAGATAAACTTATCCTTTGAAAAACCCACGTCATGTTAAGAGTTGTGATGGTCTTATTTGTTGACTTGCTTGCTCATGTATTTGTGTGCTGCTTTTTCATGGTTTTTCTTCCCCACTGTACTCTTCTATTCCAGTGCCTATCACAAGATATAGCCTTGGAGTAAAAATTAACTTATGAAAGAATTTATTCAACTAGTAAATGAAAACATATAGATGGTTATTTGGCTCAAATCTTTATATTGTAGAATTCCTTAGAGTTGCTTGTTTCTTCAGTATGTAATAAGGGGGCTCTGTAATGTATGGATGAACAATTTTAAAGTAAATGAGAGCTTCCAAAATCCTTAAGGGAAGCATATAGCAATTTGGTCTGTCAATGTGTTAGTTTTCCTAGACCTACTGCAGAAACCAGGTATCAGACACTCCAAGGAACCAGATTTTAAAGCTCCCAAGAGAGTCTGATCATGAGATTTGTGAAGGGCGGCCTCAATAGTACATCATTAGTGTTTTCAGTGAAGAAAGCATTTGCAAATCAGAATTAACTGGGAAATCATTGTCAAAATATTTACATTTGAGTCTTTCTCCCAAAACAACTGAATCCAAGTCTCCAGGGTGGGGCCCAGGTATGTGCATTTGTAAAAATTGCTCCGAGAGATTTTTGTTAGTGACCACTGTGCCAATTTCAGCTCAGTTTCTACCTGAATTATCCCAGTTTATTTTAAGCAATGAGGACTTAACAAAGGCATACAGCACCAAAATTAATTATAAATGAATTGCCCTCTGAAATGGCAAAGCTGTGTGCTTCCTAGACGGATGGGATTTGGAGAACAGCTTCCAAAGCAGGGTGGCCCCACACACACACACACACACACACACACACACCCACACACACACCCATCCATTGCTCCAAGGCAAACGAGCATTAGCCCCAGCCTACGCACAGTTAGACCTTGTCCTGGGTAGACCACGTCAGCTGTATCACATTTCTTTCCAATTCAGCGGTCTTAGTATGGCTGGTCTATAGGCTGTAGGTTTAGGTGCAAGAAATCAGAATGTCGGAAGCACCGAAACAATGGCATATGGGAAAGCAGTTGGATAGGCATGTGGCCTTTGCCATGTTTAAAGGGCTCTAGTGAGCACTAGAAGTTTGGCATCTTTTTTGTTGTATTAGGGAAAAGATCTAGTTAGAATCCATGGATGGAAGTTTCAGAAAAGTGGAGCTCAGCTAAATATATGTTCTGTTCTAACTATGAAAGCTGTCAATCAACGGAATGAGTTTGCCTCTGAAAATAGCAAATTCCCATCACTGGGAATATTAAGCACGGAATGGAATTTGAGGACTTCATAAGTGACTCACATCACTTTAGCTTTAAGGCAACCTTCTCATGCTGAAATTCCACACAATCCATGGTTTCCTTATAGAAAATGCCCTCCTACTGGATTCCGCTGAAGGTTAACCCCAGTCAAGGTTAAATAGATCCCATCCTGTAAGTTAACATTTTATTTCTATTTTGTGCTGTCTTCATTGCCACCTTTTGTTTTTGCCTATCCACTGAGAGGACCCAAGTAGACACTTCAAGCAACAAAGCATGTGTTTATTTTGTTGACAATGAATAATCGCGTCGCCATCTGCCCCATCTCTCACTGTTGATCATGATAAGTCAATTAATGCCAGGCATTTTCCTGGGCACCGTGCAACCGTCGTTATCTGAAGAGCTGTAGATTAATTGCCGTCTTGTCTAGTGAGGTTATTGTAATTGATGGGAATCATTTGCTTTGTTTTATAAAGCGGCATGGATGTACGACGCAGTCAGCAACTGCGTTTTCATAAAAATTATTCATGTCCTACACCACGAACCCCTGGATGCCTCGTTGGGGTTGCAGATAAATGAGGGTATTCAGGGATTCAAATGTCTCGATTTCTTTTTTAAGAAGAGAAAATTAACCGTTTTTAATAAGGAAGACCCTTAGCTTGCTAATCATGTCTAAGGGGTTAGATTAATATCCAGTAGAAAGTAGGGTGTTTGTGAAAGGAAACAAATACGTGAACCAGGCAAAAGATAATCTTCGGAAAGAATTGTGCCTCTGGATTAAGTTCTTCTAGTGAGGCTGACATGAAGAATCTTTCTTATTTGGAGGAAACTGGAAATACTCATTTTAAAAACCTTAAGTTCTTCTTTTCAAAGGGGTGTTGGAGGGACACTGACCATCGCACCAGCCACATCAAGGGGCACCTGTGGCCAGAGCGCCCTGTTTATTTCATCCGCTCTTCACGTGGCCACTGGGCTTCCGCCTCGCGCTGAGCTCCGCAGCCCGCCTCCTGTCGGAGAAGCACAGCTGTGCAGGAAGTACACAGCCTGGCCCCTGTTTACATGCTTTGCAACTTACTTTCGTTCGTTTATTCGTTCAGTTAACAGATTTTGGTTGAGTGCCTAGCACGTGAATAAAATAAAGAAAATCCTGCCTGGAAGGTGCTTACAGTCTCGCGAGGGTAGACAAGTAATAGATATAATAAATGAGTAAATTTACATGGTAAGTTAGAATATGATCAATGCAATGGGAAAAGAAATATATAGATCGGAGAAAGGAGTATCAGAGGATGAAGAGTGGAAGTATATGAATAGGGTGATCAGTGTTAGTTCATTGAAGGGATGGCATGTGTGAGGTTGCCATGGGGATGTCTAGGGCAGCAACAGCCAGTGCCGTGGCGCATTGGAGTGAAGAAAGCTGTAAGCCTACTAGAAAGAGCAGGGGGCCCTGGCCGGTTGGCTCAGCGGTAGAGCGTCGGCCTGGCATGCAGGGGACTCGGGTTCGATTCCTGGCCAGGGCACACAGGAGAAGCGCCCATTTGCTTCTCCACCCCCTCCCCCTCTCCTTCCTCTCTGTCTCTCTCTTCCCCTCCCGCAGCCAAGGCTCCATTGGAGCAAAGATGGCCCGGGCGCTGGGGATGGCTCCTTGGCCTCTGCCCCAGGCGCTGGAGTGGCTCTGGTCGCGGCAGAGCGATGCCCCGGAGGGGCAGAGCATCACCCCCTGGTGGGCAGAGCGTCGCCCCTGGTGGGCGTGCCAGGTGGATCCTGGTCGGGCGCATGCGGGAGTCTGTCTGACTGTCTCTCCCTGGTTCCAGCTTCAGAAAAGTACAAAAAAAAAAAATTAAAAAAAAAAAAGGAAGAGCAGGGGCAGCAAGGTAACAGGTTGGCAGGGCTGAGAGACGCACTGGGGCCAGGGGCTGCTGCAGCGCGTGTCCTCTCTGCGTGGGCTGTGCGTGGGCTTGGCTTTTACCCTGAATGAACTCTGAAGCACAGTGACATCTGTTCTCCCAGGGAATCAGTATACACTAGCTGAGGGAGGTTGCCCTTAGAATTATTTCCTCCTTAACTGGGGAAACAGAGGCCCAACACCATCCAGACAATAAATGCTTGAGGTTGGGCTTAGCTCAGGTCTTCCAATTCACAACTTTGCTTAATATAGACCAAGTTTTACCCACAGACTCCTTAATAATGACTGTTCACCTACTCTGGGCCCTAGCCCAGTGGGGAAATTCACAGACCTATAGGCCTTGGGGCCTGCCTTTAAGGAGTCAACAATCTAGTAAAGGCTTCTGTCTCCTCAGACTAGAATTCCCTGTAGTCACAGAGTGGGTTCTGCTTTTTAATACTTTTCTATGCATATTTGGGCATATTGTTGAACAAAGAGATTGAATGAGTGAAGGAAGAGAGTTTTGAAAGACTGTAGCTTTCAGAGTGCCTAAATTATGCCTAGCGTATCATTAGTTAAATTCTGTTGTCATAATGGCAAACCTAATAAAGTTAATGTCGATGGTAACAGAAGTTCTAGGCATTTTGTTAAATTATTTACAGATACAGGGTAAGTAAATTCTTCAGGGTACCTGGGAAGAATAATGGAACAATTGATAGCTGCTGTGATAGAAAAAGTCATTTAGATTCCTCATTTCAGCCCTGGAATTACTCCCAGGATCAAACCAGGGAACTTGTCTTTGCCAATGCTAGGAGCCAAAGTTCTTGATTCCGGGAGCCAGTCCCACCCAGAGTAGGCAAACTGGCCTTCAAGAAGCAAAGCAAACAGGTCAGAAGCCCAGATGGTGGTAGGACAGCTTATGACAATACCTAAGCAGATGATGATTCTGATCTAAGGATAGGAAGTTCTCCCTTTGGACATTTTTATAGTTATTTCTGGGGAAAAGCCCAGTCAAGTCAGCAGCTTCCAGCATTGCCAGTTTCAGATGGACACCATAGGGCAGCCTAAGAGAGAAGGCTGCCTGCTGAGCTCAGCTCATTATCCCATTGACTTCACCCTAACCTGATTCAGACTGCTGACCTGGTCCCACCAGGATGACATTATGACAGGCACCATCTTCCTCCGCTTGACCCTGATCTCCCCCCTAGTGTTCATCTAAAACAGGGAAGGAGGAATATCACAGACAGTATTAAAGGAATATTACAGATAGTATTATAAAGAAGCAATAACTGGGACTTGATCAAGGTTCATCCATGAACCTAATGGTTACCATGGAGACCATCACTGTTACGGCTTTTTACAAGTGTTGAATGGGTCTTCCTTTATTTAGTAACCAGTGACACGGCAGTGAGATACTGCTTCTAATCCTTCTATGAACTAGCCTTACTTTGTCAATTCATTTCCAAAGCCACAGGAATAAAATAAGTGGAAAAAGAAGGTGTGAATTGAGAATGATCTATTCACTAGTGCGCTGACCAATGTCAACAGGTCAGTAAAATTTGTAGCGGTGCCACCAAAGGCATAGACCTGCTATTGGAAAGCACAGGTCTGCCGGAAGCTTTCATCTGAAGTGTCAGTGTTCCAGGCCCCATAGAGCTCAGCTCTTCTGACCCACTTACTGGACAAAGGAAGAAGTCAGGTGCCGGAGAGGACAAGAGACCTGCCCAAAGCCATCAAGGTTCAGTGGCAGGATGAGGACCAGAACCCAAGTTAACCTGACTCTTGGTTTGGAATTTTTAATTTTTCAAGTAGAATTTTAAATCCTATCAAATTCCAAGAATCAAAAGGCCCTTCTGGGTCATCTGTTTTAGTTTTCCAGTAAAGCAGGTGTAGCCTGACATTCAGATTTCTGGCCTTAATGAGCAGAGCGCCATCACGAGGCTGATTGTACAGCCTCCAAAAGCTAAGGACATTGACATACTACTTTACAAACATGGGCCCTGGTGAGCGTCCTTGGGGAAGTAGATGTAGAAGTCACCCAGTCACCCTCAGTGAAAAATACCACCCGTGTAAGAACCACAGTAGTGCTGATTGTGAGCAGTGTGCCAGTTGATGGCTGGAAGACCGGGGTAGGAAATGAAATGTCTTACAGATCCATCGTTTGCTCTCAGTATGAAAGGCCATCATACTCTTGTATTAAGAACCTAAGGACATGAGCAGCTGTTCTGTTGTTTGAGTCCCCCTCCCTGCCCAGTCTCCCCAATAACTGTGTAGAACAGCTCAGTAATATGAAATATAAGTAATCTAGATAATAATATTGCAAAATTCTGTCATTAGATGTCTAGCCGTTCCGTGGATGTGCTGCTCTACAATTCAAAATAAAGCCGTTCAAAACCCCCAGATTCATTTGCTCTGACATATCGATAAACTTTTGCTGAAACAAAGCTAATCATCTCAATGGTGCTGACTTAATTGCTAGCCAGTTGACGGATAATAAACAGACCTGAGGATTAAAATATGAACTAATTACTGCGTTCAATTCCATTTACTTGATTTTATGTTCCATTAAATTTATTTTTTTGCGTCATTTCTGGTGGGAGCCTTAGATTAGTGGTCACCCCAAATGAATTACGCCATTTAGTCACCTGTGGCACGCCCGTGTTCAGAATTGGTTGGACAGGGCAGAATTCTGGGCAGTAAATACTTAGCTGAAGCAGCCTAGGATCCAGTGAGTGAAGGAATTATCCGTTCCCAAATACCAGGCAGAGTCAGCCTCTGTGAATCTGTACCCATGGCAGCAGTGAAAGGGCAGCCCTGGGCTCGTTCTCATGATTATTCATGGCGTCAGCTTGGGAGAGGCAGTCTCCAGGGACAGGAGTAGCATCCGCCGGAAGAGGGCTGCAGGGAGGAGACAAACACACCGTGGGGACCGGCCATCGGCCTAGGAGTCAACCACTTGGGCCACTGGATAGAGGACAACATTTTGACTTAGAAGATCTGACTTCAAGACCCCATTCTGGCCCTGGCCAGTTGGCTCAGTGGTAGAGCTTTGGCCTGGCATGTGGATGTTCTGGGTTTGATTCCTGGTCAGGGCACACAGAAGAAGTGACCATCTGTTTCTCCAACCCTCCCCCTCCCCCTTCTCTCTCTCTGTCTCTCTCTCTTCCCCTCCCACAGTCATGGCTTGATTGGTTCGAGCGCATAGGCCCCGGGTACTGAGGATGGCTCTGTGGAACCTCTGCCTCTGGCACTAAAAATAGCTTGGTTGTGAACATGGACCCAGATGGGGGATGCTGGGTGGATCCCAGTCGAGGTGCATGCGACAGTCTGTCTCTGTATCTCCCCTCCTCTCACCTGGAATAGAAGGATGAGAAGAAAAGACCCCATTCTGTCACTTGCTGGCTGTGTGATCTTAGTAAGGACAGAATAGGGCAAGCTACTCACCCCTCCTTAACCTTTTATACAGTGATATGGCCGCTGAAACTAATAATGCCATCCTATATACATGATGGGGCGACTGTGCAGCGCAAGGAAAACCCTCCTGTGGTTGAGCTTTTTAGGCTATAAATTGCTATACAGATCGGTTTTTGGAACTCATCTAGTCCCAAGTCCTTACAGATAAGACGTATAAAGATAATCACAATGTACTGATATGATTACCACCATCAGCTTTCATTTACTGAGCACGTACTATGTCTCAGGCATTGTGCTCAATGCCTTATCACACCCAGTCTCCACAAAAACAAAAAACAAAAAAAAAACCTGTGAGCTAACACTACTTAGCACCATTTTACATGTGAGGAAAAGAAACTTAGAGAGGTTAAAGAACAAGCCTCTGGTTACATGGTTGGTATGGGGAAGAGCTAGGATTTGAACCCAGGTCTCTGACTCCAGCTGTGTGCTGAGTGAACTTAGACCAGTCTCCTGACCTCTCTGGTTCTGCCTCTAAGTATCTGCATAGATAGACTAGTCCAGTCTTTCTAACCGCCAGTGCCGTCAGTTGCCCGAGATGACTTCACAGGCCCTCCTACTTCTGCATGAACCTTACAAACAGCCTGGATTTTGGGGGGGCTTTCCATTGAGATAGGAGCTCATTTCTTTGAGAGGCACAGTCGAATGTGAACTGTGACACAGCACCACTCCCTGCGCCTGCCGAGGGCCGGGACGCGGCACCACTCCGTGTGCCGGCCGAGGACCATGGCTTCACTCCCCTCCTCTCAGATGGAAGTTACGTTCAGATGCCCAGTTGTTTCTTCTGTCTCTTCTTTGAAATGCCATAAGCAAGGCACGGTAGAGCTGTACCTTTGTGTAGAACCACACCTGTCCCCTCGGTAGAGTATGACAAGCCACGCTCCCGAGCTCCGAAGTAACTAGGCGAACGCGTTCCCTTTCTTTGAATCTATTTGCTGAGCTAGAAATGTCTGGATTGCACCTTGACGAATGAATCCTGCAGGAGCAAAAGGAGCTTAGCCCGGAGGTTGTAAATCACACTCCCAGCCAGAGAAAAGGGAGAAGGTCCAGAGATCACCAGATCCCTGTGTCAAGACTCAGTGCCTTGCACCATTTTCTTTTTCAAAGCAAATCACTGTGTCTGCTTCAGGAAAGACTCATCACGGTGCACCCAGGGGGCCAACGCAGAACAGCTGCTGTGCCCTGAGGTCTTTGGTGGGGACCACGCATGTCCTGCCCGTGGCAGGGGCACGGCCTCTGTCAGGCAGATTCGTTTCCTGCCCAGACAGGGAGCCGCGACCCTGCAGCGTGAGCAGCGGTTAGCTAACTGTAGAGGTTAAGATTGCTAGCTATTTACTCCTGTGTTTGCCTCCTGGCTCTGTCACTTGTCGCTGTGACCTTGGGCAAGTTACTCGGCCTCCTTGTGCCTCGGTATCTTGGTTAACAGGATGAGGCTAACAGGGATAGCCATGCTCTAGGCCAGTGGTTCTCAACCTGTGGGTCGCGACCCCGGCGGGGGTCGAACGACCGAAACACAGGGGTCGCCTAAAATATGTATTTTCCGATGGCTTTAGGCGACCCCTGTGTTTTGGTCGTTCAACCCCCGCCGGGGTCGCGACCCACAGGTTGAGAACCGCTGCTCTAGGCTGTTCCCCCTGCTTTACTGGGGAATAGTTTCTATACAGTACAACTCGGCAACTTGCAATGTTTTCACAAACACACAGCCACGTGGCCACTGCTAGAACTATGACCTACGACACGTTCATCACCCTGAAAAGCGCCCCATGTCCCTCAGCAGTCAGTCTCCCTCCACCTGACCCCTAGCCATCACAGATCTGCCCTCACTAGAGTTTGGTTTTTCTCAGATTTCAACCAATGAACTCATACATTATGTAGTCCTTTTTTAAAAAAAACTTTACCTCTTAAATTATCATACATTATAACCTTTTTTTCCTTTGGCATATAGTTCTCCGAGCATAATAACAGGTGTGTAGATTTGCATAACTATTGTTGCAACCGGGATACAGAATGGTTCCTCCTGGTAGGGCTGTTTTGAGGATTAAGAGGAGCGGTTCACGTGCAGTGCTCGGGACAGAGCCTGGCACAACGAGTGCACACGACCTGGCAGCTTGTCCCAGCAGCTGCCTGCTTCTCCGAGCCCCCTCTGCCAGGATCCACACTTCTCTCCTCTATGCACGTGGAGCAGGAATCCAGAGTGTGTCGGGGCAGAAGACGGGGGGGGGGGGGGGTCTTATCAATCCCACCAACTGCTGTGAGTTGGTCCCAAATGCTTTTGCTCTAAGAAGACGATTGTCGTTTTCTGATCAATCAATGCTCCCTGGAGTAGGGCTGCCTGGAGGAGGTCTCCTTTTTTCTTTGCAAAAGGCACCATCCATTGGTCAGAGAGTTTGTCCTCTTCAGAATGGCACCTTTTTCTAACATTCACACGGTACTGGACAGACCAGGCAAGCCCCTGCTTAACAGCAGCTTAAAATTGTGGAGAAATTCGTCTGCTTGAGCACAGACAGGGAAGTTCACTCCCCATCCCGGCCTCCTGGGGGCGCCCTTCCGGTCCCCAGATAACAACTCATTCTTGCAGAGGGCACCAGCAAATAGAGAGTTTTCTCATTCCCCATGAGTCTGGGCAAAACCTTGAGCTGTCTGGATAGTGTGATCACATGCTCCACTTTGCCTGGGACAGTCCAGGCTGAGACTATTTGGTCCTGGTGTCATTATAATAGCCCCCCCCCCCTTTTACTCTCAAAAGTGTCCTCATTCTCACAGTGAATCATAGGGGGTCACCCTAGGTCTAGACGACCTTAAGCAAGTGACTTAAGCTCTTTGGATCTCCTTCCCCTCACCTAAAAAACGAAAGGATTGGAGTAACTTCACCAGGCCCCTTTTAGCACCAAGAGATCCACAGAAGTAAAACCTTCCTGCATAATTTTATCATCGCATAGAAACACTGACATCACAAACAAACACTGTGCTGTCTGAAAAGTCAGAAACATTGATCTACAAGAAACTCTTTTTGTTATCTTGGCGAGGGGGGCCCAACAATGAGCGATATAGATATAAACAATCCCCATCCTATCTCCTTCAAGATAAAAAGCTTGGGAAATGAAGTCCTTGGATGTGACACCAAGAATGAAAGCTCAGTGTTCCGCTCACGTGGGCATGCCACTCGGACCTGTCAGGACGCTTCCTGCACGTGCCCCGGCCACCACCGTGCCACACCCACACACACACGCACACCCACACCCACACCCACACACACGCACGTCCCCAGTCAGCATCACTCCTTCAGCTGCTCCCCAGGTAAAAGGCTGCTGTGCTTAATGCGGAATTTTACTAGAAACTGTGGGTTCCCCGCGAACCTTTTTTTTTTTTGCTTTGTATATTTTAACTAGCATTTCAGTGATTTCTCTCCACTGAGCAGCCCTGGGAAGAAGCCCCAGGAATTCTCATCATTACGCACTTAGGCTTAGTTTCAGTTCTGGTCTTTAGAGAACCGAAAAGACAGAATGCCCCTGTCACCATGAACCCCTCTGTAAACCCCTCTCGGGGCGGCGCTTAGCCTCCTTCACCACCAAACTAAGGGAGAGGGGCTTCGCTCCACCAAGCAGTTGCCGGCTCTGCGCCGAGGACCTCGGGGACATCCACGCAGTCCCAGGAAGCTCGAGTGCCACTTCTGGAGTATCCATTTACCTTGATTTACATTGTTTTAATTTTCTTAGGGGTGTTTTTTACTAGCTGGAGGGTGGTTTTTCCCTTAATTAAAGAGCAAGTCGATTCCGAGGCTCACAGAACAAAGCAAGCCCCTCTCGTCCCCTGTTGCGCCTGTCACTTCCTCCGCCTAGCCTCCCCCCTCCCGAGTGCCTGTCAGCTTTTCGCCACACCTGCCTCGTCAGCCTGGAAATGAGGTGGGGTGACAGCGAGGCACACGGCCTGTCTTTCAATCGAATCAACCAGCCTTTGGTTTTCATTCATTCAGTTTCCTGAAGCATAAGACGATTGGGGGGCGGGGGAGGGCTGGGGGGGGGGGGCGGGGGAGGGCAGGTTGTGGAGTGTTCTGATAGAAAAGGCTGTATTCAGTCGGTATAATTTGGCAAAAATTGACGAAGTTGAGCCAAGAACTGGGGAGCTGAGGGTGTCAACAGATGAATAGACACCCGGCCAAGGACCCCGTGGAGTTCGAGTTCTTCAGGGCATCTTAGGTGATGTTGGTGGTGGGGTGCAAATACCAGAAACTCACTCCAGGTGGGTTCAGCTCCAAGGGTAATTTACTGGAAGGCCTCTGGGATATGTCACAGGAGTGAGTCAGGGGTACTGGAAGCCAGAACTGAAACAGGGTCATGACCCCAGGAAGTACTTCTGCATGGCGGCTGCTTTATTCTCATTCTCTCCATAAACTGGCTTTCTGATTCCCTGTGCACGTGGGGGGCATACAGAGGCCCCTCTTAAGCTCTCAACTTTGGGTCCATTTGGATCAAGGTCACTCTGGACTGATTGGCTGACAAGCTCTTTATCCCAATTGCAAATTCTTCCAAAAAAGAGATTTGACTTTTCTAACCTAGATCTGATGTTTGCTCTCTGGCCCAATCAACTGTGCGTGTGGGGTGCGGGTGTGTAGAGAAATGGGTCTTGGGGGACCTGTTCCTATGGCGGGAAGAGCAGTCATAGGGAGAAGGCAGGCCCTGTGTCTGCAAACCCTCCAAACACATCTGCTACGGCGGGGAAGATGAATAGTTCCTCTCGGTTCAGCCTGATGAAATCCACAAGCTGAAGTGCTGCAGGCACTTTGGGCGCAATGTTGGAGAAGGCTTTCTGACATGAGCAGGATCTGGAAAAAATATATATATGAACACGGTGAAAATAGGATAAGAGCATCCCAGACAAGTAGGACTACCGCTTCGTAACAGAAAGCGTAACTGCAGCCAATCCCTCATGTGCACTCAAAGAATTTAGCATCTTGTGGTTGAGTGCCACGACAATCTTACTCATCACGGGATCACGGGAACATCACTGGCACATCACAACCTTGGCATTCGTCTTCCTGGCTGCTGGCACTGCTCCCGCCCTCCTTCCTTTCTGCCAACGCATAAACCACAGGGTAGGCTCAGATTAGTTGCTTAGGGGTTGGCATTGAGCAAATACATTCAAGTGCCAGCACCACCACTTATTGTGCGCCTTCTGACAAGTTATATAGACTCTTCCCAAATGAGAAAAATGGCAATAGCAACGTCAACCTCAGAGGGCTGTCGTTCAGATAAAATGAGAGAGTCGGAGGTTAAGAACTCTAGCACGGTGTCTGGCAGAGTGGATGTTAAGAATCTGTTTTCTCCTCGGGTGAGATGATGGATTTAAAAAAAGAATATGGACTTGGAGGTAGATGTGGTATAACATGGGGATACAAGAGTTAAAAAAGGACTTCTCCCTAGAAAAAGGGGAAGATTTATAACATAAAAATGGGCCTTTAGATGTGTCCTCACCTCTTGTCTCACTGCCAGTTGCTAGAATTCAGAGCACAAAACAAAAAGAATTGTTTCTATTGCTCACAATCACTCACCGGCTGGGCACCATTTGGCCTTTCTCGGTATCAAGCCTGTTGGTGTGAACCATCCTGTGTGGCGGATCCCTCTAGCGCCCTGATGTCACTCGGAGACCACCTTGTATAAGCACAGGTGTTAGTCTGTGACAACTATGCCTAGTATCCATCTCATCCAAGCCGCTGCAACAAGCCAAGGACCTATTCTGTCCCTCGGGTTGGCTTAACTTTTTAAAAATTTAGATGTAGGACACTCTTCCAAAAGCCTTTCAAATATCAAAGTCTAGGATGTTCCCATTGGGATAGTTCTCATTATTAATGTTCTGAAAATGCCAAGAGTTTAGAAACACACAGCTTTCTGGGGCAGAGGCTGAGCCTGATCAACACTGTGGTTTATATTATTTAATTTTGGCGCTCGTTTTAATTATAAGTGAAGTTCAGTAGCAGTGGACCTGGACTATCAAAGATGCATTTTGTCCATACTGGTATGTATTCACTTTCTGTTTTTTAAAAGGCGAAAGAATGTTTGCTTGAGATAAGAGCTGGGGATCAGGGTTAAATTTGCAAAACCAACTACTTCCTTTAGTTATAATAAGATTGGCTTCGCTGCAGATACACGTTAATCCCCTAACTTTGCACAAGTCCCTGTTGATTTTCTGGGCAGAGTTACAAAACATTTCTACTAAGAAATAACGGCCAACAAGATCAGAAAGAGAATCTGACTCAGGAGAACCTATCCTCACATCGGAAGGCTTGACAACGTCAACCCAGTGTATCTAATAACTTTCTTATCCAGGACACAGAAGAATGACTAATTCAAAATAATGAATAATTTCCAGACTCCGTTTCATGAATTATATGTATTCCTCACAGATCCATATTTGAGTCCTTGTGGTGTGAACTGCTTTGAAAAAAGGTTCCAATGTGAGTAATGCGCAGTCTGTGTCCTCGGGGGGCTTCTGTTTTGGTAGGGAGATGCATCTCTCTTGCCGAGTTCTGTGATAGAGGAAGGCATTGCCCTACAGGGGGACACAGAGGCAAGCCTGTCATTCTCTGCACTAACATTGCTGACATGGAGTCATGAGCACATCCAGACTGCATGAACTGAACTCTTGGCTCTCCTGCTGGTACTAGCCTTGGGCAAGTTATTTACCAACCTCCATCTCAGTTTCCTCACCCGTCACGTGGAACAATAACGGTACCAATTTATGCCTTGCTGACATGTCTTCTTTGCTGATTCATTGGCCATTTGAGAGACATGTCTATTCAAGGTTTATTTCTCCTTGAAATGGTTTTCTGGAAAGAAGCTGGCACTCCATATCTACATCATTAGAGAAAACAGACGTTTATGAGATTTAGCAGAGGTGACATGATACAGGACAACACATGCCAGGTGCAGCTGTCCGTCCTTTCTGGGTTTTTCCAGGCGTTCCTTCTCTACCGTCATTATGCAGCGACCCACAGCTCGTGTCTGTCTATCCCACTGGGATGCCCAGAGAGGGCTGCAGGGGGCCGGATGTTTGGGAGGGGTGGGCAAAAGGTGGCCTGAAACATTGACTGTAAAGGGAGCTTTAGAGATCCTGGGTTATATTTCATGTAGAAATACTGGAAACTTCCACCCACAATGTCAGTTTCTCCTCCAAACAGTTTTCTCAGGCATAGGCTGGTGGGCACGTGACGCGAACGCCTCTTCTGTCACCAACAAATGAGGAGAGAGCGGGAGAATTTACACTCGCCTGAACTGTAGACAGTGTCTGAAGCGAGGAAAGATGGTTGATTGCTTGTGAACTTGGGAGTGATAACTGTCAGGAAAAAAAAAAACAAAATGGCAGAAAGGAGGTGGAGATTAAAGAGTCATGGTTGCCAATTGGTTGTCATGCAGGCCTAGTTATCTAAAGAAAGTGCCCAAGACACGATTATGTAGTAGGGACTTCCCTCTACCCTGGGTGTTGATGTTCCTGTTGATGAGGGCACCTGTTCACTCACTGGGTCTGGGGTGTGTGTGTGTATGTGTGTGTGAGTGTGTGTGTGTGTGTGTGTGTGTGTGGCTAGTTTAAAGTAATGCAGAAAAAGAAAGCAGGTAAAGCAACTTGAAGGTACCACCAGCAGTGAGGGCATGCTGCTATTTTTAATAAGAAGGTCAAGGTCAGCATCACTGAAAAGATGGCATTTGAGCCAAACCTAAAGAAGGTGAGGCCTGGGCCTGAAGGTAGGTGGAAGAGAATCTCCCCAGAAGGAACAGTCAGTGTTAAGGCCGGAGTCTGAAGTTTGCCCGCCCGGGGCATTTGTGGGACCTGGAGGTAGTCAGGGGGGTGGAGCAGAAGAGGCGTGAGGTCAGAGGCAGGGGTGGGGCATGGCAGATTGTGCCGGTTTTGTGGATCAGTGTGAGGACATTGGCTTTCCCTCTGGAGGGGAAGAGGGCCCCTGGAGGGGAGTGACATGGTATGATAATGCCAAGCTTGTTCCTGCATTGGGAGCTGTCCTCTCTTCCCCTGGGCCTTTCATGCCTGACTCCTTACTACCTGGATCACAGCTGAAATTGTCTCTGACCACTCAGTCACTCGCAGTCACATCACCCTGGTTTAATTCTCTGCTCAACATTTATCACCCGCTGATCATTTTTCTTGTTTATCCATTAACCTGAATATTTTCTTTGTTTTTTTCATTAAAAAAAAACAATTCCATTAATTCCCCTTCTTTTGAGAGTAGGCAGGACTTAGTGACTTGCTTCCAAAGAAGAGAGGAGGGAAAAGGAAAAATAATAATTCCAGAAAGGAGAAACCTAAACCAGGTGATCAAGGGTAAGACCACCAGGGATGTCATGTGGATAGCAGCTTCCCTGACAGGATGATGTGATGAGGAGGGTCCTTTACCTTCTAATATGCGCTCAAGAATCCATAACCCGGGCCTGACCTGTGGTGGAGCAGTGGATAAAGCGTCGACCTGGAATGCTGAGGTCGCCGGTTCGAAACCCTGGGCTTGCCTGGTCAAGGCACATATAGGAGTTGATGCTTCCAGCTCCTCCCCTCTTCTCTCTCTCTCTCTCTGTCTCTCTCTCCTCTCTAAAATGAATAAATAAAATAAAATAATTAAAAGAAAAAGAATCCATAATCCTTCTATTGTGAGAACATCAGACAAACCCACATGCAGGAATATTGTACAAAATATCTGATTAGCACCCTTCAAAAGTGTTAAGATCATGAAAAAACAAGAAATAGACACTAGAGAAGATCGATAAAACTAAGAGTTGGTTCTTTGAAAGGATAAACAAAACTGACAAGACTTTACCTAAAAATAAAAGGAAAAAGGACTTGAGTAAAATCAGAAATGAGAGAGATGTTACAACTGATATCACAGAAATACAAAGGTTCATAAGAGACCACAATGAATAATCATACTCAAATAAGTTGAATGATCTAGAATAAATGAATAAATTTTTAGAAGCATACAACCTGCCAGGACTGAATCATGATGAAATAGAAAATACAAACAGAACAAGTAAGCATATTGAATCAGTAATCAAAAACCTCTTGACAAAAGTCCAGCTTCATTGGTGAGTTCTTTGAAGCAGTCAATGAAGAGTTAATACCAATCCTTCTCAAACTCCTCTAGAAAAATAGAAGAGGAGAAAACTCTTCCAAAATCATTTTATGAGGTCAGCATTACCCTAAAACCAAAACCAGAGAAGGATGCCACGAGATAATAAAATGGCAAACCAATATTCCCAATCAACATAGATGTACAACCTCAATAAAATATCAGCAACTAAATTCAACAATATAATAAAAGAATCATACAGCATGATCAAGGAAGATGTATCCCTGGGATGCAAGAATGATTCAATATATATAAATTAATAAATGCAATACATCATATTAACAAAATGAAGGATAAAAGTCATATGATCATCCCAGTAGATGCAAAAAAAGCACTTGATAAAATTGAACATTTATTTATGATAAAAACTCTCAACGAAATGGTTATAGAGGGAATGTACCTCAACATAATAAAGGCCATACATGGCAAATTCACACTAACATCATACTCTATGCTGAAAAACTGCATTTCTTCTAAAATCAGGAATAAGACAAGGATGCCCACTCTCATCATTCCTATTAAACATAGTGTCAGAAGTCCTAGTCAGAGCAATTAGGCATGAAAATCAACAAAAAAATCAAAGACATCCAAACTAGAAAGGAAGAAGTAAAACTATCACTATTTGCAGATGACATGATAATTATATATAGAAAACCCTAAAGTGTCCATCCCCCCAAAAAACCTGTTAGAACTAATAAATTCAAGAAAACTGTAGAATACTAAAATTTGTTGTATTTTTATACACTAATAATGAACTATCAGAAAGAGGAATAAAGAAAACAATCCCATTTACAATTGCATTGAGAATAATAAAATATTTAGGAATAAATTTAACAAAGGAGGTGAAAGACCTCTTTATTAAAAACTACAAGGCAGTAATGAGAGAAATTGAAGAAAACATAAATAAGTAGAATAATATTTTGTGCTCATGAGTGAATGATTTAATATTGTTAAAATGTCCATTCTACCAAAAGCAATCTACAGATTCAAAGCAATCCCTATCAAAATTCCAATAGCATTTTTTAAATAAGTAGAACAAATGATTCTAAAATTTGTATGGAACCACAAAATAATTTTTTAATAACCAAAACAATCTTGAGAAAGAAGAACAAAGCTGGGGATGTCACGCTCTCTGATTTCAAGCTATAATAATTGAAAAAGTATATCAGCATAAAAACAAACACTTAGATCAATGGAACACAATAGAGAGCTCAGAAATACAAGCCACACATAAATGGCCAATTAATTTATGACAGATGAGCCAAGAATATACAATGGAGAAAGAACAGTCTCTTCAATAAATAGTGTTGGGAAAACTGGACAGCCACATGGAAAACGATGAAACTAGACCACTATCTTCCACAAACATTAACTCACAATGGGTTAAAGACTTGAAAGTCAGACATGAAAACATAAAACTCCTAGAAAACACAGCAATAACCTCTTTGACATGGATTTTGGTGATGATATTTTGGATCTGAAATCCACAAGCAAAAAGAAATAAGTGGGACCACATTATACTAAAATGTTTCTGCACAGCAAAGAAAACTAGCAACAAAATGAAAAGGCAGCCTACCAAATGAGACAAAATATCTACACTAATAGTATATCTGACAAAGGTCTAATACACAAAAACACAAACAAGTCAATAAAAAAATGGGCCGATGATGTGAATATACATTTTTTCAAAGAAGACAGACAGATGGCCAACAGGTGAATAAAAAGCTGCTTAACATCATTAATCACCAGGGAAATGCAAATCAAAACCTCAATGAGATATCACCTTACACCTATTAGAATGGTTATTATCAAAAAAATAAAAAATAACCAGTGTTGGTGAAGACGTGGAGAAAAAGGGAACTTGCATACTATTGGTAGGAATGTAAATTGGTACAACCACGGTGGAAAACAGTATGGAATTTCCTCAAAAAAATAAAAATAAAAGCAGAGGTACCATGGTGTCCAGCAATTCCACTTTTGGGTATTTATCTGAAGAAAATGAAAACCCTAATTTGAAAAATGATTGCACACCCACAGTCATTGCAGCATTATTTACAACAGCCAAGATATGGAAAGAGAAGTGTCCATCAAGTGGCTGAATGGATTAAAAAAATGCGCTCTATCTACCATGAAATATTATTCAACCATTAAAAAATGATGAAATCTTGCTATTTGAGACAACATTGATGAAACTTGAAGGCATTATAAGTGAAATAAGTCAGACAGAGAAAGATAAATACTGTTGTGCCTCTTATAGGTGGAATTTTAATACACACACAACAACAACACAAAAAACCAAGTTCATAGAGAAGAAATTGGTAGTTGCCCCTCATAGGGGTTGGGGGGTACGAGAAATGGGTGAAGGGGCTATACATTTATTTTAAATTGTTTAAAAATGTGCATTAAGTTGCAAATGCTTTTTATTGATTAGAAAATTAACCACAAATTAACATGCACACCAGGGATCAAGAATTTAAGATTTGTGAATAATTATACATTTACTATTTTAAAAGTATTTATTGACATGCATGGTTAGGACAGGAGTTACTGCTAAAAGTCAAAAAGCAGCTCTCAGTTTGTCAGAATTTTCTCTGAAGGAAAAACGATCATGAAAAACATAGAAAGACTGAAGAACTATCACAGATTGGAGGAGACCAAGAAGAGAAGACAGCTAAATGAGTGCGGGTAGTACCTTGGTCCCGGGACGGAGAGAGGTCCCCAGCAGAAAGTGTGGTGGAATCTCAGTGTAGTCACTCATTTAGTTCATCACACTGTGCTAATGTTGATTTTTTTTTTTAGTTTTGATAAAAGTACCATATTTATATAAGATGTTAACACTAAGGCAGATGGATGAAAAGTGTATATTAACACCCTGTATTATCTTTGCAACTCTTCCATAAATCTGAAATGATTACACAATTAAAAAATAATTTTTGACAAAGGCAACCTCTGCAATATCAAGGACATTGTGTGGTGTTTTTTTCTCTGCTATGCCTCTAATATTTAGAATGGCAATAGGCACTCAATAAATAGTCAATAAATAAATTAGATGGACACTTAGTCAACTCAATAAAGACAGCTTAAAAATAAACATAAAGAGGCAAGTGATTGCCAAGTGCAACATGCTTTGCAAGTAGCTCTATACAAATCTAAGAGAATATCATTATTATCCCATTTTGATTTTTAAAATGGGGAAAGACTGTCTACTTCTGAGGCACAACTGTACAAAGTCACCGCTTAGAAACCACTGTATGTGACTGGGCCATTCCCAGGCGTCACCTGCAGCCAGCCATATTCAGAAAAATTTTCCAGCTCAAAGGCTATGAGACAGGAAAAACTTCATTTAAAAAAAAAATTTTTTAATCATTATCATTGTGACATTTCATTAATCTGAGTTCATTAAAAATGTGTGAGATACCCCTTCTACACCACAGCTGATTACTACTCTGCAAACACTGGCCAGCGACAAGGGGCAGAGCTGTCTTGCTGAAGAATTGGAAGTGAAAGCAGGAGATTATGTCCCCTCCTACCCCAATGCCAGCTGCTCTGTGACAGGTGTCCTTAGAAGGCTCTGGAGGAAGAGAGTCCATTGAAGATGAGTCACAGCTTCTGGAAATGCAAACTCACCTCCCCAAAAGGGTGTGGGGCACCAGGAAGGGTGAAGAGGCCGAGCCAATGGCGGAAGAGGGGGTGACATTGCGACAAGGCCGCAGTTGGCACTCACACGCCCATGACATCCATCCATCCATCTGTCCATCTGTTCATCCATGTATTCAACAAACAGCCAAGCAGCTGGTGCGCCCGACAGACCCCTCACTGCCTGAGAATCAGGAGACCTGGGTTCTGATCCCACCAAACGGTTTCGTAAATGTGGGTGATTCCTTTCCTCTTTCTGGGCCTCTCTTTTGTCAGAGGAGGGCAGTTCTCTGGAAAAATCTGTAAGTCTTTTTCCGGGTCATTCCTGGTACGTACTAAATATTTCTCGGTAATCTGTGCTATGCTTGTCATCATAGGGCAACAAAATGTATATAGGATACGCTCCATGCTTTCCAAGAGCTACCAGTATATTAAAAAAAAAAAAAAAAAATAGGCATACATTGGAATGTTAAGTAGTACCACAAGGTAGTAGATGTTTATATGTAGAAAAATAAGTCTATAGAATTATTTTAAAGAAGGCCAGCACATTCCCTGGAGTAGTCTAGGACAGCCTCTCACATAACGTGGGACTTGTACTAGACCTTAAAGGATGCATCAGATTTATATAAACAGAAGCCCACAGAGTAGCTTTCCTCTGCAGAATTGTTCCTTTGCATGTTTGGGCCTCTGCACAGCAGTTCCCTCGAATCCCCCTGGCCTGCTGTGTGCCTGTCCAATCCTGCTCATCCTTCAAGACTCATTCCCAACACTGCCGTCACCCCTGAAGACCTCTCTGTGCCCCCCGCCCCACCAGCATAGCCGCTTGCACTCCCAGACATGGTTGATGGCTCCTGGGGGCTCCCACGGAATGTGTAAGTGGGTCCTTCCTGTGCACCACATTTCTTGTTCACTCTGAAGTCTTTCCATCCCCAAGATGGCTCAAGGTCCCTGTCTTTCTCATCTATCCCCAGCAAAGGACACAATGCCCAGCAAAAGGTGGGCCCCCTGTAAATAATCAATGAAGGAAAGAACGAACGAATGAACAAAACACACGAGGAAGGACTATAGAAACAAGCGCTGCACCAGATACAGCTGACCATCCGCATCTTCCTTCAACTCACAAGCAAAAGCCGCTCCCCACAGAACAGGGCTTTTGGAGTCCAGGAAGTCCAGAATCAAGTTGCGTTCCTGACACTAACTCAGTGGCCTTAGCTAAGGGCATCACCTGTTGGAGTCTCAGCCTGACCATTTGTAAAATCAAATGTAACTGCTTCCTGCTGACTTGTCATGAGGACCAGAGATGGGGACTAAAGCCGCTGCCACCGGTGCTGGTTCCTGGTAGACACTCAACAGCGGAAATGGTTGTCATGATCACTAGCTATTCTATGCCCTTCATTTTCAGATAGTATTTACTGAGGGATCAGTAGACTTACGAGGAGCTGGGCACCGAGGAGGCAGAGATGTTTAACAGGAATTTCCTGGAGGAGATGGGACTTTCTCTGGGTCTTCAGGGATAAGCATGACTTACTTTTATTCTCAAATGAAGCAGAGACATGCAGAGTAGGGCGAAAGTAGGTTTAGCGTTCTTCTTTGTATGGAAAATAATACAAGAATAAACTCTGTGTTTTACATAATCACAATGGTAAGCCTACTTTTGCCCCACCCTGTATTCCCACTGACATGGTCCTTTCAATGGCAAAACATCATTCTTTGAGAGAGCAGGTAGCTGTTTTTCTGTATTACACAGACGTCATAATAATAGTCTGAAAAAACCAAAGGAAGAAAAAATTTACCCACAATCCTTCACCCCAATGCTGCAAACTGGTTTTGGTTTCCCAGGTTCAGAGAGAGGGAAACTTCACTACGCACAGACAGAGTGGGAAATGGTGTTCAATGCAGACACAATTGGGCTTTCCTACGTTATCCAAACAATGGAGATTTTAGCCCATCCTACATTTTTGTTGTCAGCGGCCATTGTTGACAGAGTAAAACCTCATTCCTCATGTTCATGTTATTTAAAACAGCATACACCAGGCCCTGGCCGGCTGGCTCAGCGGTAGAGCGTCAGCCTGGCGTGCGGGGGACCCGGGTTCGATTCCCGGCCAGGGCACATAGGAGAAGCGCCCATTTGCTTCTCCACCCCCCCCCCTCCTTCCTCTCTGTCTCTCTCTTCCCCTCCCGCAGTGAGGCTCCATTGGAGCAAAGATGGCCCGGGCGCTGGGGATGACTCCTTGGCCTCTGCCCCAGGTGCTAGAGTGGCTCTGGTCGCGGCAGAGCGACGCCCTGGAGGGGCAGAGCATCGCCCCCTGGTGGGCGTGCCGGGTGGATCCTGGTCGGGCGCATGCGGGAGTCTGTCTGACTGTCTCTCCTGGTTTCCAGCTTCAGAAAAATACAAAATAAATAAATAAATAAATAAATAAATAAATAAATAAATAAATAAAAATAAAACAGCATACACCTCAGCAGGTTGGAGCATCGTCCTGATGCACCAATTGCAGGTTCGATCCCAGTTCAGGGCACATACAGGAGTCAACCAATGATGCATAAGTAAGTGAAACAACAAATTGTTCTCTCTCTCTCACCCTTCCTCTCTCTCTAAAATCAATCAATAAGTAAAATTTAAAAAACAGTACTGTATAAAAGGGCATACCTCAACTGGACCATCCTGAGCATATCTTTGGAAAACAGATTACTGAAGTCTAAAGTAAGTAGGCAGGCCCAGATAATCTCACCACGTCTCCCACCCTAGGGATGGCCTTGACTATGGCAGTATCCTTATCATAGTATGTCAATTACAGAATGCGTAGGAGTGGGTGTTCCTGCCACTCAGCAAGGACAGCAGCGTAAACCCCACTTACTAGAACTGTTTCTTTCATTTGGAGTGGCTGTTTACAGAATCTCTCACCCTTCCTTTTGAATTCTTCCCACCACAGCCTCATTCCTCTCCGGCCCCCTCAAATTTCCACACCCCCAGGCCACCGCCTACTCCTGGTAGCCCCAGGCCTGTCCATCCAGCAGCTGTGCCCCAGGCCCACGCAGCCCCGGAGCACTGTCGGGAGCCAGGATTCAAGGCAGAGGATGTGGGGGCCGTTGGCTTCTCAGCAGGTGCCCAGGGCAATGCAGCGCTCCCTGTAGGCACCCAGTAAACTCTGGCTGGCTGGCTGCAGTGGCGCCCCGCTAACGAGTGCCAGGCTTTTTATCTGGACTCAGAAACGTGAAGACAGATGGGAGCAGGGGACAGAGGGGACAAACAGGCTCACCACCGAAGCCCAAACAGCATTGCACCAGCACACTCACCAGACATAAAAGATTCTGATTCCAACAAAAGATAAAAGGGTCAGGAAGCACCCCGTATGAATGGCAAGTAGGCTAAGGAAAAAAATTTTTTAGTCTGATTTTGCTTTTCTCACATCAAAGGGAAGACGAACCGACTGAGTTTCAAAGAACTTCTCCAGAGACCTAACAGGGGTGGGCACAAGGAGGTTTACAGTTGTGAGTGCACAAAACAGTCTTCAGTTTTGTATTGTTACTTATAAATTATTGTATTATTTTCCATACGAGCAACTGTAAACCTCTTTTTACCCCACCCTGTATGTTTATATGTAGTGATTTGAAATTATGACCAGTTACTTCTCTAAAATGTGTCTTTCCCATTGATGACACCCACAGAATTGCTCAGGTGACATGTTCAGTCCTGCATGGTCCCACCAGGCAACCTTCTTGTCCCCACACTCAGACTGAATACATCTTGCTCTTGGATTTCTTGGCTTCAACATCATGGTTCATCTTCCGATTTCATCCTTAGCTTCACCCTTGGACTTGACACTCGGTATTAATTTTTCAGCTATAATCGATCCTCCTTGTCACAATGACATGCTCTGGAATAGTCTGAATAAGTCCGTGTTCAGCTGTGACTCATCCCTGGCATTCTCCTTCCACCAGGCTGTCCAACGAGCAGCTTTCTCAGGTGACCTAGTCCTATAAGGAGCAACTGGACATCATCTCTTTTTTATTATTATTCAGTGAGAGGTGGGTAGGCAGAGACAGACTCCCATATGCTCCGCTACCAGGATCCACCCAGCAAGCCAACTAGAAGGTGATGCTCAGCAACAGAGCTCTTCTCAGCACCTGAGGCAGAGGCCATGGAGCCATCCTCAGCACCCAGGGCCAACTTGCTCCAATTGAGCCATGGCTGCAGGAGAAGAAGAGAGGAAGAGAGAGAGAAATGAGAGGAGGAGATGTGGAGAAGCAGATGGGCACCTCTCCTGTGTGCCCTGACCAGGAAATGAACCTAGGACATCCACATGCCAGACCAACACTCTACCACTGAGCCAAATGGCCAGGGCCAGGGTATCATCTTGAAAACCTCATTGATAAAGCTGAGTTATTATTACTGATCTAATTATATATTATTTTCAATCAACTAGTCACTCTTTGTCTCAATAGGAGGGAAACTAAGTTTATGAAAAGCCTATATTTCATAGATGGTGGTATTAAGCAGCATGGGTTGAGTATAAGCAATTTTCTATCAAGAAAATCTACATTTGATACCTAACTGATGTAACCAAGAGGGAAAGCATCAAACTAAGAATTAAGACAAATACTGTAGGTTTCAATGACCGAGCTCTACCAATGACCATGTAGCCTTGGACAAGTCACTTCCCGATCCAAGCTTCATTTTCCAACCATAAAATAAAGTATGCCACATGATCACCAAGATGCCCTCCAGGTTTAATATGCTTTGACTTTGTTTTATTACAAGTCTGTCTTTCTGAGATTCCATTTTGTCATTTGAAAAATAGTGATAATATGTCTAGTCTAAACTTCCTCCCAGGGCTATTCTGAGTGTCAAATAAGAAAATGTATGACATTTCATGGTATACTGTTAATCTTTGTAAGGAGACGGGGGTGGGGTCAGGAAGCTCTGAAGCCAACCCACAGCCTCTGGTTTAGTAGAGTTACTTATATGAATTGTGACTGTGAATGTATGTCCCTTTTCCTCATTTCTTCAATTAAACTTTTAAACTATACAAAATAGGTCTAGATGATAAGAACACCCAACTATGTCCATTTGAAAAGATGCTTGTTAGGGGTAAATATTGGGGTGGACTTTGATATTAGTGCAAAATTTGGGGCTAGTGGAATCAGGCCAAACCACTGAAGGGCTTGGGGAGGGAAAGAGTGAGAACAAATGTTTGCAGAATATCTATTGCATTCTGGGCTCTCTGGATGCATTATTATTAGTTCAGCCTTTGAAA
The DNA here is from genome assembly GCF_036850995.1 of Saccopteryx leptura. Classification (NCBI taxonomy): domain Eukaryota; kingdom Metazoa; phylum Chordata; class Mammalia; order Chiroptera; family Emballonuridae; genus Saccopteryx; species Saccopteryx leptura. The sequence continues at coordinate 351,879,151 of NC_089504.1, read as the reverse complement.
TAAGGCTACAAAGGTATAATTGATTATAATAATTATTTTATTATAAACATTAGCATAATTATAATCACCTCAATGATGGAAAACCAGGGCTCAGAGGTCACATGACTATTATATTCTAAAGCTGAGAATTAAACTCCAGACTGTCTGGTTTCAAAGCCTACTTCATTGCCTCTTTATTTATTTATTTTATAAATTTTTATTAATTTTAATGGGGTGACATCAATAAATCAGGGTACATATGTTCAAAGAAAATATGTCCAGTTTATCTTGTCATTCAATTATGTTGCATACCCATCACCCAAAGTCAGATTGTCCTCCATCACCTTCTATCTAGTTTCCTTTGTGCCCCTCCCCTTCCCTCCTCTCTCCCTCCCTCTCCTCCCCACCCCCCATAACCACCACACTCTTGTCCATGTCTCTTAGTCTTGTTTTTATGTCCCATCTATGTATGGAATCATGCAATTCTTAGGTTTTTTTTATTTACTTATTTCACTCCATATAATGTTATCAAGATCCAACCATTTTGTTATAAATGATCCGATGTCATCATTTCTTATGGCTGAGTAGTATTCCATAGTGTATATGTGCCACATCTTCTTTATCCAATCATCTATTGAAGGGCTTTTTGGTTGTTTCCATGTCTTGGCCACTATGAACAATGATGCAATGAACATAGGGCTACATGTGTCTTTATGTATCAATGTCTCTGAGTTTTGAGGGTATATACCAGTAGAGGGATTGCTGGGTTATAAGGTAGTTCTATTTTCAGTTTTTTGAGGAACTACCATACTTTTTTCCATAATGGTTGTACTACTTTACATTCCCACCAACAGTGATTGAGGGTTCCTTTTTCTCCACAGCCTCTCCAACACTTGCTATTACCTGTCTTGTTGATAATAGCTAATCTAACAGGTGTGAGGTGGTATCTCATCATAGTTTTGATTTGCATTTCTCTAATAACTAATGAAGATGAGCATCTTTTCATATATCTGTTGGCAATTTGTATTTCTTCCTGGGAGAAGTGTCTGTTCATGTCCTCTTCCCATTTTTTTATTGGATTGTTTGTTTGTTTGTTGTTGAGTTTTATGAGTTCTTTGTATATTTTGGATATTAAGCCCTTATCTGAGCTGTTGTTTGAAAATATCATTTCCCATTTAGTTGGCTGTCTGTTTATTTTGTTGTCAGTTTCTCTTGCTGAGCAAAAACTTCTTAGTCTGATGTAGTCCCATTCATTTATCTTTGCCTTCACTTCTCTTGCCTTTGGAGTCAAATTCATAAAATGCTCTTTAAAACCAAGGTCCATGAGTTTAATACCTATGTTTTCTTCTATGTACTTTATTGTTTCAGGTCTTATATTTAGGTTCTTTGATCCATTTTTAATTAATTTTAGTATAAGGGGACAAACTGTAGCTGAGTTTTATTCTTTTGCATGTGGCTTTCCAGTTTTCCCAGCACCATTTATTGAAGAGGCTTTCTTTTCTCCATTGTGTGTTGTTGGCCCCTTTATCAAAAATTATTTGACCATATATATGTGGTTTTATTTCTGGACTTTCTATTCTGTTCCATTGGTCTGAGTGTCTATTTTTCTGCCAATACCATGCTGTTTGATTGTCGTGGCCCTATAATATAGTTTGAAGTCAGGTATTGTAATGCCCCCAGTTTCATTCTGTTTCCTTAGGATTGCTTTGGCTATTCAGGGTTTTTATAGTTCCATAGAAATCTGATGATTTTTTTTCCATTTCTTTAAAAAATGTCATTGGAATTTTGATGGGAATTGCATTAAATTTGTATATTGCTTTGGGTAATATGGCCATTTTGATTATATTTATTCTTCCTATCCAAGGACAAGGAATATTTTTCCATTTCATTGTATCTTTATTGATTTCCCTTAACAATGCTTTGTAGTTTTCATTATATAGGTCCTTTACATTCTTTGTTATGTTTATTCCTAGGTATTTTTTTGTTGTTGTTATTGCAATCGTGAAGGGGATTATTTTTTTTAGTTCGTTTTCTAATGTTTTATTGTTGGCATATAGAAAGGCTATGGACTTTTGTATGTTAATTTTGTATCCTGTGACCTTACTGTATTGGCTTATTGTTTCTAGTAGTCTTTTTGTGGAGTCTTTGGGGTTTTTGATGTATAGGATCATATCATCTGCAAAAAGTGATACCTTTACTTCTTCTTTTCCGATATGGATGACTTTTATTTCTTTATCTGTCTGATTGCTCTGGCTAGAACCTCTAGCACCACATTAAATAAGAGTGGAGAGAGTGGACAACCCTGTCTTGTTCCTGATTTAAAGGGGGAAGTCCTCAGTTTTATGCCATTTAATAAGATGTTAGCTGATGGTTTATCATATATGGCTTTTATCATGTTGAGATATTTTCCTTCTATGCCCATTTTGTTGACTGTCTTAAACATAAAGTTGTGTTGTATTTTATCGAATGCCTTTTCTGCATCTATTGATAAGATCATGCGGGTTTTGTTCTTGTTTTGTTGATATGGTGTATTATGTTAACCGTTTTACGTATGTTGAACCATCCTAGAGCAGACTAGAGTCAAGCTCAACAGGGTCTTCTTTCCCCGCTGATTCCACCAAGCCCATTCCCTTGTCTGTGGTTTCACTGTATAGTAGGTAGGGACAGTGGCAATCTCGTTCATCCATTCATGCGTGTCACTAATTAGATGACGAGGCATTTGGCTACCTTAAGAGAGTCATAGTTACTCCCACCATTTACCCGCGCATCATTGAATTTCTTCATTTTGACATTCAGAGCACTGGGCAGAAATCACATTGCGTCAACACCCGCTGTGGGCCTTCGCAATTCATTGCCTCTTTAAAATACTGGGAGGCCCTGGCTGGTTGGCTCACTGGTAGAACATCAGCCCGGCGTGTAGAAGTCCTGGGCTCGATTCCCGGTCAGGGCACAAAGGAGATGTGTCCATCTGCTTCTCCACCCCTCCCCCTCTCCTTCCTCTCTGTCTCTCTCTTCCCCTCTCGTAGCCAAGGCTCCATTGGAGCAAAGTTGGCCCGGGCGCTGAGGATGGCTCCATGGCCTCCGAGGCAGGCGCTAGAAGGGCTCCGGCTGCAATGGTGCAATGCCCTAGAGGGGCCAAGCATTGCCCCCTGGTGGGCATGCCAGGTGGATCTCGGTCAGATGCATGCAGGAGTCTGTCTGACTGCCTCCCCGCTTCTAACTTCATAAAAATAAAAATAAATAAAGAAATAAGAAAGAAAAAAAAATATTGGGAAAGTTCATCTCCATCTGCACATATTCAGCCCCTTAAATCATGAAGGAAAGATGCCTACTGATGAGTCTGAAGCTCTCTTAGAAACATGCAAAGAATACCTACTGTGTCCCAACCCTGTATTATAGGTGCTAGGGCTACAGGGATAAACATAACACAGACCTTGCCTTCCAACCCCCAGTGATGCAACTTGCAAGCCTACTTTTCAGCAACAAGCTGAGTTCAGGTGTCTCAGCTTCAGTGGTGAGTGATGGAACTATTGCACAAGCTTCGTGAGGACCAGCTAAGAAGAAACAGATGAGGAGCCATCTGGGAGTTTCCAATTTCTTGCATCCATGCCTCGATGTGCAGGCAATGTCATGCATCATTTATGTGGGGGCTTTGGTGGCATTTATTTTATCCAAAGCCCATTTATCCTGAACTTCTTCCAGTGCCATGTGAGATGTTATGAGTCATCAAATCCCTTTTCTCCACAATGTTGTTTTGTACACATGCTGACTTGTGCTATGCTCAGATGAGCTCTCAGAAGGGAATGAGAGACTGGAAAAAGGTGTGACAGTTTTGGGGGAAGCGCCCACTGTTTTTGTTTACAATGCCACAGAATAGAAAGGGGTGCAGAAGACTTTCTCATTGAAATCATTTTCCTAAGAGGACAGCAACCTAGTCCATAGATCACTCAAGTAACGCCGTAACCCATCTCTCCCTGCCTACATCCTATTTAAGATCTCCTTGCCTGGAAAGAGCATAAACTGATGAGCAAATAAATGCTGAGCCCAGCAGGCACCTAGTGAACCTTGGGCTTTCTGTCAAATGCACAACCAGTTCTTTAGCAGCAGGCTTTAAGGCTGCATAAGGAAAAGGATTTTATATTAAATTCAACATTTACTGAGGCCGACAATTCAGTGGGGGAGACAAGCATCTGCTTCAATAACTCCCCTACAGATGGGATAATGTGGAGGAAACTGTACTAAGAGAGGCAAAATGAGGTTCCCACGTTCATTTAGTAAGTAGTGAGATCCTGTGTAAACCACGGTACTGATTCACCTGAGGGGGCAGCCCTGCTGTTTGCTCCAATCAGAGCTCAATACAGGGCTGAGGCAGAAAGTAGGAGGGGACAGAGGAAGGAGCCAAGCGATGGGCATCTTGACATTTTTATTCTTTCTTTTTTCCCCTGAATGAAAGTTACTTTTTGAGACCAACAAAAGGGCAGAGGGACGGACTGTGAATATTTCAAACATCGTTTTCTTTTTGGTATAGTTTCTTATCCCTGGTACGTTTCTTCTTCCCAAAATACACTAATCCATTGCCTCAATCTAGTCACCTCCACACCAGGGACTCCCCCCACCCCAACCAGGTTCCCCTGAGAATGTGTCACTCGGTGTCTTGCTGAATCCAGTCTAGAGGGAGAACCTCTGAGTGTGGTGACCAAGGGAACTTTGCCCAGGTGGGGAACAGGAGAAAGAAATGGTAGCCATGTTTACAATGTTTTGTAGAGTATTTACTGACTCAGGACAACAACCACAAAATTCTTAATAAAATTACTTGCAAACTGCCAAAAAAAAAAAACCACCTGAATTAACTCTTCCCCCAATACTGTATTCTTTTCTCTACAGTAAACTCAGAATGTGAGAATTTAAAAATAGAGAACTCTGATTATTGAGAAGCTACAACTCTTATAAAAGAGCGATCATTTCAGAGGAGGGCTCCTATGTTGACAGGCTGTGCTGTTGCATTCTCTGGATAACGAGAACCTACTGAGCTGGGATCACAAATATGGGGAGGGACCCATGAATTCTCCTTTCTTCTTGCCCACTGCCTTCAGGCCACTAATTGAATCTGTCCCACATAGATATAGATGAAAATCTGCTTTCTGTAGATGTCTTCCACCTGTTGACTCCTTCTCTCTCCATTGAGCACACTCTTGCTAATGTCTAAACTAATCTTCTCACATCACCATTAAATATGTGGTCTACCGGAAAGTTCTGTCCGTTTCTATCACAACAAGTTTCGACACATAAGCACATGTTTATTTGGCGCATGTGTGCCTCTCTATTTTTACCACTTAATGTATACATACTGAGGTAGCAAATTAACTAAAACAAAGTTGATTCACATTAGTCTTATGTGTGAAGCGATAGTGTACCCATGGTTACTGATAAAGTTCATTTACACCACTGTATTGTATATGAATTTCAACAAGAAAGAAATGCTACAGAAGCATGTAGAAATTTATTGAAAGTATTGGTGAAGGTACAGTTTCTGATAGGACATGCAGAAGATGGTTCGAAAAATTCGAAACAGGTGATTTCGACCTTTCTGATAAGCCACGTTCTGGGTGACCATCTTTGATCAATGACGATGTTGTTAAGACCATGTTGGAGCAAGATCCTTTCCTGACAACATCAGAGATTGCAGAAAGGCTTAATTCAGCTCAGCAAACCATTTCGGACCATATTCGGAAGATAGGATTGGTGTGGAAATATATTATTTAATAAAGTTTATTGATGGTAAGAAAAATTTGTATTTGGTTTTATTCCAAAAACAGACAGAACTTTCCGGTAGACCTTATATGTTTCTTAACAAGGGTATGCATCACCTTTTCAATTATATCTTCTATCTTTGAAGCAACAGAAAATCTCTACTCATCCACCTCAGTCTCTAGTCATCTCATCAAGTATCCTGAGGAAGTCCAACATTGTAAAATAACCATGATGGTGCAGATCCCACCCACCTCCCAGAAAGCCCCAAAGGGAGGACGGGAATTATTTGTTCTAGTGAAAGTCACAATACCTGTTCCTTTAACCTGCTTTGTGTAACTCTCACACAACCCTGTGAGAAGATAGCTGTTGTCGCCCCCATTTTATTAATATTTGTGAGGAAAATAAAAGGATACGGGGACTTGCTCAAAATTACACAAATTGCAAATGATGGGGAGTCAAACCCATTCTTTTTTGATTGCAAAGAAAAATCTGTGCTCACTCAACTGTGGGACTCTGCCTGTGAGACAGAGACGGTGGTCACACACATGTCGCACCCCAGCACCACGCAGTCTAACAAGAGGCCTGAAGTAAACTCTGGGGAGGCCTACGAGACTGTTGCCAAGGCTCACACCAGCCTATACACACACGTGCAGGGAGGGCGCGAGGAAGACTGGCAGGCCTCTCCTTAGGAGCACCATGGCGCTCTCTACTGGAACACTTGGTGTTTCTTGGTTATAAGCAGCAGAAAGTCGGTCTGGCTAATTTAAGGATCAAAACTAATTTTTTGAAAAGATACTAAGTAACTCATAGAATCAAAAGCCACAAGAAAGTCAGGAATATCACCCAGTCAGCACCAAAGATCTCTGACTTACTCTTTTTCAGTACGGCCAGCATATTGACTCGTCTTCTGTCATCTCCCATTCATATTTGTCTGCACTTATAATTCATATTCCTGGGAGACAGAATCTGGCCTAACTTACGAGGTCATGGACCCACTCTGGAGCGAGGTACCAGGATTGTCCTCTACCCAGTGGCCAGATAGAATGAGGTCAATGCAGTTCTCCAGAGGGAAGGGAGGATGTTGTTATCAAGAGAAAGAGGAATGGATAGATTCTGGGCAGGATAACAACAAATACTTCCTACCCACACTGTCCTTTGCTATAGTCTAAGTCAGCCTAGTGGTCAGGGAATCTAGTGTTTGGTCCTAGGCTTAACTGACAGTTAGGGAGCTAGCTTCAGCAAAAGATACAGAACTGAAATTTATATTTTTCAGACCCTACTCTTCTCATATGACTAACATACTCAGGCGTTCCCCCCATTCCTGTCTTTGATAGCTTCCTCTTTGATGCGTTCAGTCAATACGGATTCTAATTGTCTGTTAGACTTCTATTCCCTCACTTTGTTCATGACCAAGTCGAGAAGCAGCCAAGGGTAGGTTCTTTTTTTTTTTTTTTTTTTTTTTCATTTTTCCAAAGCTAGAAACGGGGAGGCAGTCAGACAGACTCCCGCATGCGCCCGACCGGGATCCACCCGGCATGCCCACCAGGGGGCGATGTTCTGCCCCTCTGGGGCGTCACTCTGTTGCATCCAGAGCCATTCTAGTGCCTGAGGCAGAGGCCACAGAGCCATCCCCAGCACCCGGGCCATCCTTGCTCCAATGGAGCCTCGGCTGCGGGAGGGGAAGAGAGAGACAGAGAGGAAGGAGAGGGGGAGGGGTGGAGAAGCAGATGGGCGCTTCTCCTGTGTGCCCTGGCCGGGAATCGAACCCGGGACTCCTGCACACCAGGCCAACGCTCTACTGCTGAGCCAACCGGCCAGGGCTGGGTAGGTTCTTTCTGACCATGCCTGAAGTCCCACCATTAGTCTAGTCCTTTAGTCAACAAGAGCAATGTTCAGACCATTCAATGAGTATGAGAAGGTCATTTTTAGAGGCAGTTCCCAATTGTTTAGCAACTCTAAAATAGGAAAACACTTTCTTAAGAAGTTGCCCAATTGAGAAGTGTTGTTTCTGTGTTTTCAAATCATTAAAAACCGTACCTCCGGTTTATTGTTTGGCTGACTCCGGCAACAACTTCCTGTTCTGAACTCATGAACACCTGCCCAGCAGGGACGGGAAAGGAGAGTCTGTGGAGGTCAAGGTGGATCACCAGACAGCTGGAACACCGGAGTGCCTGCCGTACTATGTCCTATCCTAACGAGAACATTCCTTTTCCCTTTGCTTTCTTGGCAGGTGGAAGGTAGTGTTTGTTTTTTGGCAAATCTCAAAAAGGAGAAGTCAACCCACATTGTCTGAGAGAGAGTTGCAAGTGTTGTGTATAGAGACCTTGTAAATGGCCCTCCCGTGGGAAATGCGCGTTTTGCTCACACCTCACACCTTCTCTTGTTAAGAGTTCGGAGCCTGAGCCGCAAACTCTGGTGGGAGATAAAACAAGGAGGTGCTCGCTCTAGATCCGCCTCGCTCTGTGTAGTAGCCTCATTCCTTGAAGTCTGTTTTATAGATCAGTGTCGATCCAAGCTGCCTATTGACTTACAGCATGGCCCCAGTATCACTTTATCTTCACAAGTATATTTTTATTACTAGAGGCTTCTAATCTCTTGGCTTTAAGTATCTCTATTCCTGGTCTCCAGCCTCTCCGCCAAATGAACACATTTTCATATGCCATTTCTCTGAATCCTCACCAGAGCCTTGTGAGGTTGTTGTCTTCCTATTTTAAAGATTGGACAACAAGGTTCAAAGCCACATACTCGACTGATAAGCTGTACTAAGGTTCCAACCCATGTGTCCTGATGAAACTGAAACTCAAGTAGCATATAATTGTTTTATCTCCAGTGGATGTTCCTGAAATGTTAGGAAAGGGCATGAAAACAGCTCCATCTCCAGATGATACAAGCGATCTGTTCACCATTCATTTAACAGACTTGTTGACCGAGTCATTAATACGTTCAGAGGTCAATAAGACGGTGTCTGAAGCGAAGAGTAGCTCACAGTTCAGAATGGGCTTGTTCCTCAAAGGTAACGTTCAGCCTGCCCCTTACCTAAGATCATCCAACGATCTCTATGAGGCAGAAGTTTTTGGTCCAATAGAGTAGACAGCCTGCCCAGAGCCCACCTCATAGCTGCTGTCCCCATTCCCCAGTGGCTGTGTCTTTGTCATTGCACATCTGCCAGCTGCCCTTTTCCCTGGGGAACTGCCTCCAGCTCTGCCCCAGGAGACCACACCCCATACACTCACCCATGGCCAGCAGAAGCCCACAGCCAGTGACCCACAGGTACAGGGTGGGGGTGCGGAATGGACTCACCTCCTTGCCCCAAGTGGGACTGACTTTGTTGTGTAATCTGTACTCCCGCGCTTCCCTAAGCGTTCAAACTGGAGCTCTCTGCACGGAGTCAACATCCTTGCTCCGATACGCACTCCCCTCTGTCCTGCTTCCCTCTCGCCTTTCTGGGGAGCACATCCTCAGTAAATCACTTAACCTAGCCTTTCCAGCTCAGGCCAACTGAAGACATCTGGTTTGACTTTATTTTGTAGCAGAATAGTTACAAAATAGCCATCCTTGTACAGAATCTGGATAGCTTTTTTTACTCCTTCAGATGGAGGAGGGGTTCTAAAATTAAACAAAATCAGCACATTTGCATGGTTTTATTTATATTGAGGGTAAAAAACAATGGTCTCATAATATTCAGGACTATTTACAAAAAAAGCACATAGTCATCGCCAATTTCCCAATAGCCTATCTCTAAACCAGTTCTTGACGAGCATATCACATTCACGGACAGGTGTCGTGAGTTTTTGCTTTTGAGTAATGGTGTTAAGTGTGAGCTGCATTGGAAATTAACACACTGCCTGCTCGTTTCCACAGAGCCTTTGGTGAGGTTGATGTTGAGCTTGTTGGATAATTATCTGTTGTTTTTTTGTGTGGTGTTGTTTTTTTTTTTTATAATCTAAGCATCCTTTTATACATTGCGATTTCTGTTTATGAATTTAGCTTCAAGTTTACTGAACCGTTTAATTAACTTAAGTGTTTAAACTTCTAGAGGTGTTGATTGATTCTACTCAGTATTTTCTGCTACCCTAATTGAAGGCTTTCTCTCATGGACCATTGTCAGTGAAGCAAAAAATAAAAAATAAACCAAAATATTGTTTCGACTTCGGCATAATCTAACACAAATTCAGTTCGGTCCATAATTACACGAACTTGGGGAGGACAGAATGGAACCAATTTCTGCTTCCTCTGAAGCGCGCACGCCAGCCCAGGAAGGGAGGCGCCCGCTGCAGCCCGCATGGGGGTGGGGCAGTTTCCCACGACCTCTCACCAGGACTTAGACTTCCAGCCAAAGCACCTTGAGGTTTGGCAGATTTCACTCTTCAGGAAAACTCAGTAGGGGAATGTTTTGCAGGGACACTCGCCACCTAGGGAAAGCAATTTTCTCTTTTTAACAGCTCTTCCTTTCCCAGAAAAGTAAAGATTCACCCCCAACCTCCCAATTCCTGTAGTAACACCCCAGGCAAAAGCAAATCTAAGTAAGGCCTAGGACAGAAGCTGCCCAACATTGAAGGGGGTCTGTCTGCCGGTAGGAAAGGTGGAAGCTGGACTTCTAAATCCCAGGTGTTCAGACACCCGGGGAGGGGGGAGTTGTGTTCACCTGCCCTTTAGAGCGCCCCCTGATGGAGCGAGGGAGGACAGACATGTCAGGACAGCTCTGGGGAGCGCCTCAGACCTGTGGGTACCTGAAACGTGGCCGCAAGATCACTCCGCAACTTTGGTGTTTGAAGACAACAGGTTCCTGTTGTCTTCAAAAAAGATTTTCTGGCGAGCTGCCCGGGTCTCTCCGGAGACAATTCTGTTCTGGTTGACTTGTGTTCGGCACAAAATAATGTATTATGGATAGTGCATTTTTCTGCTAAGAAAATGTCGGCTGCTAAACTAGATCAAACCGCCCTCCAGTTCTTCCGTGCTGGCTCATTTTAATTATTGAACTTCTTCTCTCCCTAGAAAGTACGCTCTGTGCTGTTTGCCGAGAAACCGGCGGTTTTAACACAGTTTGGAAACTTTTCATAGATTGATCACCCCAGGAAAACAGGCAGCTGATCACCAGAGAAATTCTGCAGCTAAGATTAGTTTGCTATTTGATGACAGTGAAGAAGTGGAAGTGTGGGGTTCCCTCCCTACCATCTTCCCTGCCTCCATGGCTTCCTCTGCATGTAGCCAAGAATGCTTTTATCCTATGTCCCTCAGGGGCCCAGTTCTAGAACTGTGGCAAGCTTACCAGTTTATCTTGGCCAATTTAATCCCCACCTCCTTCACCAATTCTGTGTCTTACCTTCCTCTGTTTCAGTCACTCCCTTTAGCCTTACCCACCGTCTTTATACTTTGGGAACACTTTAAGCTTTCCCCTAGCTCAGGGCCTTTGCATGTGCTCTCTGATAATTTTTCTAGTCTAGGTATGTAATTTGCATCCTTGGCTACACATTAAAATAACCTTAACTTCATCTCTAGATCCCATAAATTAGAACCTCTCAAGATGGGATTCACCATCAGTATTTCTTAAAAGCTCCCCGTAAACCATCACCTTATGTCTTCAGGGGACTGGGTCCTCTCCATAGTTTAGGTCTCAGCGCTAACATCCTTGCTTAGAAAAGAATTCCCTGACCAGCCCAGCTAAAGCAGCCTGAACAATAACCTCTGGAACTCTGCATCACTCACTGATTGTATTGCCTTTATAATATTCAGCATAGCTGAAGGTATCTTTTCTATTTTTTGTTTATTACCGGTAATTTATCGTCAGTCTCTCCCACTATAATTCAAGCTCTAAGAAGGCAGGAATCTTGTTCATCTTGTTGACCTCTGTATCAGCAGGACATACGCTTAATATATAGTAGGTACCCAAAATGTATTTGCTGGGTGAGTCAACTACTGAATGAATGGATTGAATGAATGAATAAACAAGCCACTTTCTGGGTGAGTGAAAGAATGAGCTTCCATCCTTAGTTCCACCTTACTTCTTTTATAGCATACTTCACTTGATCAGAAACCCCCACGGAGTCTGTCTGGGGAAAATGTACTTACTCTACACATGGCCAGCACTTTCTGCTTTGAGGTCTTCTGAACATGAGGATGCAGAAAGTCTTGGTGAACAACAACATGTATATAACCACAATACCACGAGCTGCATAGCAGTAGTAGTTCTATGACACGCTAGGTTTTCAATGTCCTCTCCTTCTGTGTGTTCCCCAGGCTGTGCCTGGGCAGCCCAGGTCCCTGAGAAAAGCTGATAAGCCCACTCCATTGTTTGAGATGGCAAGTGGCCCAGGATCACTTAGGTCACTGCACTGACTCTCTATTCCTCCTGGAGGGGAACCTGGCTTGCCAACTGTCCAAACTGCATTTTAAAAACTTTAATTAGGTCACTGTAAAGATTTGTCTCTTTGAATGGCAGAAAGCCTGGTTTTGTAAGTGTCTCCTCTGGGGTTCATTTTTTTTCACCCCACTGCTCCTGCTGGGCCCGCACCCCGTGAAGGGAAGACTGGGTTCAATGCTGCGGAAGCACTATCTCAAATGGCAGTAAGCGTGGGGATGCTCAGAACATGGCTCCACGCTGTTGCCAAAACACATCCTTGACAGGATTCCTCTCGTTAATCTTCACAAAAATACTGGATACTTGTCTCAATTATACAGCTGAGGAGAGTAAGACCATGGGGTCTAATAGGCTTGCCCACCACAGGGCCAGTATTCGGCCTCAGGTCTGCTAGGGCAGGGGTCGGGAATCTATGGCTCGCGAGCCAGATGTGGCTCTTTTTATGGCTGCATCTGGCTCACAGACAAATCTTTAATAAAAATAATAATAACGTTAAAAATATAAAACATTCTCATGTATTACAATCCATTCATTTCCTACCGTTCATGTTCATGGTTGCAGGTAGCTGGAGCCAATCACAGCTGTCCTCCGGGACAACACCACATTTTATTGGATAATGCGTAAAGTACACTGGTCGTTGTATGGCTCTCACGGAATAACATTTTAAAATATGTGGCATTCATGGCTCTCTCAGCCAAAAAGATTCCCAACCCCTGTGCTAGGGGCATTCCCAGTTTTCTTTCTATGAAAACGCTGTTTCAAATGGGCTGAGTTTCTACTTGTAGCTACTTAGAATGTGATCGCTGTAACTAATGAATGAAGATAATTTACTTGTCATCAGCCAACATTTATTGATCACCTACTGTATGCAGGGTATCTCGCCAGAGGCTTATCTCAGGCCAGTTGGATATTCCTCGCTGCCTTCGGAGTGCTGCACTCAGGACCTTGACCCAGCCCTGAGCCAGCCACTTTCTGCGCCACCTAAGACCCAAGAAAGACATTTAAGCCTCGGTCTCCTCCTCCACCAGATGGGCACCGCCATCTGTATATAACAGATCCCAGCAGGACACATATGGCACATTCTCATTGGAAACATTGAGGAAAGTGTGTACAAAGGGGGTCTGTTCACAATGGCATGAGTGTGAGGAAGCCATCGGGGATGATGCACTACCCCACGGATGGAGCATTCCGTGTGTTTGTACCCCGGGGTCCAAAGGGACAAAGGCAGGGAGAAGTTACCAGAAGCTGGAGTGAGAGATGCTTGCAGGCTGGCAACCTGGAAAGGGGCAGTGACCTTTGAGACACAGCTAGCCTAAGACAGGCTCCCAGGGCAGGAAGTAGGAGCACGAGAGTCCGATCTCCCTGGGCTCCTCCCGCCGATGTCCTTCCAGGGATAACAGGGAGCACAGGGAGCCAATCAAGACAGGCACGCAGGTAGCCTCCCCAGCCGAGGGGAGAAGGCAGAGCAGGAGGCAGGGGCCGAATGGAAACCACCGGCACACAGCACCTGCCCTCCCGGCACCAAAGAGGCCTTCTGAAATGAGCCCGTGGAGGGCAGGGTGCTGTGTGAAACACAGAATGCCAACTAGTGGAAAAGGTATTTGCCAACCTGGAATAAGAGCTGCCACCAGCCCTCTGTCATTTAGCGTGCGACCAAGAAGGGGCTGGGGGTGACTGCGGAGAAGAAGCAGAGGAGGATCTGCTTTTCTCCTCTTAGACCGAACGGGGCGGAGCTCGGTTTCAAGGCAGTGACACTCACAGGGCTTCGGACTCAAGCTCCTGGCTTGAATCGGGATCTGCCTCCACCAACTAAGTCACCACGGCGAGTCCCTTCGCTTGGTCTGCCTCTGTGTCTTCATCTGGAGTGCAGGGACCGTAGTGGCCTTCTTACGTAGTGGCTGTGAGGTTTAAAGAGGATAGAAAGGGGAAATAATGCCTGGCGCTTAGTAGGTGCTCAAGAATCATACTCCAGAGGGAATGAATGAGTGAATGATTTCCAGGATCCCTTCTGGCTCTCAGGAGATAGGGCTCTGATTCTCTAGACTGCTTGGCAGGTTCTGAGTAAGAGCTCGTGACATCTGGGCAAGATACCAAACTGAGGGCAAGAACTGGGGCAAGACAAGTGCTTGGAGGTGGGGATGCTGACTGCAAGGTCCGCAGGAAGAACAGGTTCTGAGCGGGGACAAGACACGCAAGAAGCCCATCTCCAGTCTGCAGGCTGCAGCAGCCTCTGTGAATGGCGCTTGGATATAAGCTGGAAACCTTGAGAGAACATCCAATTTGTCAAATAGGAGTCTTCTGGCAATATATTAGAAATGACTGTGAAAATTACTTTCTTGGCCACTTCCCAAGTATGGGTGGATAATTGAGAATTAGCTATGATGAGCCTTTCATTTGGGGATATAAATAATATTAAAAGGCTGCAGAACTCGGAGGAAGGAAGCTAACATTTGCTCAGTGTCTTGGGGTCCAACCAGTCTTCACAGAGATCGTCTAGCAGAGGGACACCCGCTAAACAAGAGATATCATCATAAAAATAAATTACAGAGTGTTGTGGGTTGTATTAGGTCCTCCAAAAAGAGACGTTCAAGTCCCAACCCCCAATACCTGTGAATGTGACTTTATTTGGAAATAAGGTCTTTGCCCATGTAATTGATCAAGTTAAGATGCGATCACTAGGGTGGGCCCCAGGCCAATGTCTGGGATCCTTATAGGAACAGGACAAATTTAGGCACAGATGCAGACAGAAGAGGCCATGGGAAGACAGAGGCAGAGATGGGAGTTATGCTGCCACAAACCAAGGGAACATCAAAGGCCACTGGTGGCCCCCCAGAAGCCGGGAGGGAGGCACGGGACAGAGTCTCCCTCAGAATCCCCAGAAGGAGCTAACCCCGCCCACACCTTCATTTCAGACTTCCAGCCTCCGCAACCATGAAGGAATATATCTGTGTTGTCTGAGGCTGCTAGTTCGTGGGAACTTGTATAGCAGCACCAAAGAACTAATGCACTTGTTAATATCAGAAAATAATAAGTGCTGCAGAGAAAAGAAATACATAGAACAGGGAGAGAAGGGTAAGGAAGGAAGAAGGAGGGTGGGCGGGCAAGGGAGATCTGGAGGAATTGTGGCAGGCATCACCGAGGTGAGGTGAGGTGAGGTGAGGTGAGGTGAGGTGAGGTGAGGTGAGGTGAGGTGAGGTGAGGTGAGGTGAGGTGAGGTGAGGTGAGGTGAGGTGAGGTGAGGTGAGGTGAGGTGAGGTGAGGTGAGGTGAGGTGAGGTGAGGTGAGGTGAGGTGAGGTGAGGTGAGGTGAGGTGAGGTGAGGTGAGGTGAGGTGAGGTGAGGTGGCCTGAGCCAGGCAGAGACAGTGGAGGAACGCACAGGCAGAGGAAGCAGGGGCGTGGCTGCCCATGTGGAGGGTGTGCAGTTGGAGGAAGGCCAAGAAGGCCCGTGTGGCAGGAACGTGAGCAAGCAGGGGGGAGGCGGGCGGTGAGGTGAGCAGGGCCAGACCCCGGGCGCCTTGTCAGCCATGGCCGGGACTCCAACTCTGTCTGCCGGTCGGACAGGGAGCTGGGGGAGGGTTCTGGATGGCGCGGCACGTGGTCGCAAATAGGACTTAAACAGCTCGCTGTGGCTGCGGCACTGAGAACCGAGGGGAGCAGGACAACGGCAGACCCAGGGAGCCCTGTCTGGGGGCCACAGCTGTAACCCAGCTAAGAGCGCTTCCTTCAGGACCCCTGTGGGGGAGGAGGGGCGGGGCAGAGCTGGGATTCACCGTCTGGGTCTCTCTGCCCCATGGCCGGTCCTGCAGACCCTCCGCCCACACACAGCCCACAGCCGTGCTGCGAACTCCTCTGAGACCTTGCAAAGGGGGAAGGGAAGGACCTTGCATGCCCTCCTGGGCTTCATTGTCCTCGGTTCTCATGTCAACCTCATAGAGACGCCGCAAGCATGGAATGAACAGCTGTGGAAGCGTTTCGGCAAAAAGCATCAAGCATGAGATAAATGCAGGTGATTGTAATTAATACTAATACCAGTCACCCCTCTTCACCCTGCAACCATTAGCTTA
The DNA here is from genome assembly GCF_036850995.1 of Saccopteryx leptura. NCBI lineage: Eukaryota > Metazoa > Chordata > Mammalia > Chiroptera > Emballonuridae > Saccopteryx > Saccopteryx leptura. The sequence continues at coordinate 351,862,998 of NC_089504.1, read as the reverse complement.
TAAATACCACCAAAACAACATCTCCATGAAGGGATGATTCCCCACGAGGGGACGGGACTGGGGAGCACATCTGCTGGGCAGCGCTCTTCACGTAATGGATTTCGTTCTAACAAGACCAGCGATGCCCCATTACTGAGAGCCATCTGTTCAGATGAGAATTAAGTAGCCTCATCACCGGACTTTTGGAGGGAACAGCATTCAACCAACACAACCACTGAAGGCGCTGGGTTCTTCTCTAACGCTGCCTTTCATAGTTTCTTCTAACCGTGACTGGTTTGGGTTTTGATGCTCAGGAAGTTGCCTTGACCAAAGCAGAGCTTGGGCGTGGGGTGCAAGGACACCTGCTGGCAGACCAGCATGCACGTGAGTCGAGAGGCAGGGGGCTGGGCTTGTCTCCAGCTGTGGGAAGAGGGAGAAGGCTGGGTCAGGGCAAGCTCGGAGCAGAGACCAGAGGGAAGGCCAGACAGAGGAGACCAGGTGGGTGTCTTCATCAGGAGCTGGCCCGAAGTAAACACTGAAAGGGATCCCAGGGGGACCACTTGGTAAAGTATATGATTGTGTCTAACCACCACGCTACACACCTGAAACTAACACAAAATAATATTGAATGTAACTATCACTGGAAAATAAAAAAATATATATTTCAAAGAAAAGGAAAGGAATTGTTTGGCCGGGCAACCTTGACAGACTTGGAGGGGCGGCAGCTGTTGTGCTTCAGGGTGCAGGTGGGCCATCGCAGCAGGGGGCGGGGCAGGGGGGCACAGCGACAGCGGGCAGAGCTGACGGTGGAGCGGGAGCAGCCTCTGGGGGTGACACGGGCAGTGGCAGGCAGAAGCAGGCCGGCAGGGCGGAGCGGGGCAGAGGGCAGGGAGGCAGGGCCCCACGGAGGGCTCAGGCTGCGGCGGAGGAGGGGTCACATTCACGTGACGTCAGGGATCTGATGCCACCGCAAGTCTGGAGCCCGAGAACAGAAGGAGACATCACCCAGGGCCCTGCAGGGTCTTAGGCCTGGCTGCAGAAGGCCTGGGGTGGCAGGGAAGAGAGGGTCAGATGCTGCAGCAGAGCAGGGGTGGCAAGAAGTGCCAGTGGGGCACTAGCATTATTCAGAACCCCAGGATGAAGACGGCTGGAGTACTCCAGATTATGATCGTAGGTAACGTTATTGGATGCCAGGCACTACGCTGAGAGATCTCATTCATGTTTCCATCCTTTCAGTAGCTATTTGCAGTGTGGCCATCATGTGCCAGCCTCTTTTCTGGTTGCCAGGGGCACAGCACTGTGTAACACACAGAGATCCTAGCCCTCATGTGGCTTATCGTCTAGTAGAAGGTAGATAATAAATAAATACAGACAGTCCCTGACTTATGTTGGATTGATTTAGGATTTTTAACTTAACAATGGTGCAAAAGCAATATGCATTCACTATAAACCATTCTTTGAATTTTGATCTTTTCTGGGGTTAGCGCTATGTGGTACGACACTCCCTCCAACTCTCCCTGGTGATGCGAGGCAAAGGCAGCAGCAAAGTGCAGCACACGGCCACGTGTGAGCACCTCGCTCTCTGCAGTGTATGCGTGTGTTCGGGGCATGCACTTCCAGGTACAAGCTAATGTTTGTGTTCTGGGCATGTTTAAGGTAGGCTGGGCTGAGCTATGATATTCGGTAAGTAAGGCACATTAAATACATGTTCAACAGACTATGTTTTCTTTTCTATTATCTTTATTGTTCAGTTATAGTTGGTGTACACTATTATATTACTTTCAGGTGTGCAACACAGTGATGACATATAATATTTTCAACTAATGACAAAACCCCATTGTAAGTCAAGGAACATCGGTACATGATTTCGCTTGTAAGAAGATGGTTAATGGCTATGGGAAGAAAAGAAAGCAAAGCAGGGGGGTCTTGGAAATGACTAGAGGATGCATTCTATGCAGAACTAACTGGGGCAGTCAGGATAGACCTCATGCAGCAAGGGGCATGCCAGCCCAGACTGGAAGGCATGGGCCATTTGGTATCTGAAGGGAAAATAGTTGAGTAAAGGGAAGAGGTGATGCAAAGGCCCTGAGGTGGGCACTGGCCTGATGAATTTGAGGAATATCCAGGAAGTCAAAGCAGCTCTGGAGAGGAGTGTGCAATGGAGAGTCTCATAGAACATGGAATATAAGCTCAGAGAAGGATGGGAGATCCAGATCAAGTAGGACTTTATTCATGTTTAATCCTCACGATGAAATGGAAATATTTGACAAATGAGAAAAGGGGTCCAGAGAATGGAAGTAATTTTCCCACATGCATATAGCACAGAGGTGGTGGGTAGTCCATCGCTCATGTGATGCTTTTGTCATGACTTTTCATTATCATCTCTTAAGAGGCTCTTGTTGGATATCTACCCATATGCGTAGATTAAAATCAAGATCATGTGGTTTACTGAACTCTGTTCTCTAGTCAACACACATCGACACAGACTCACACGCTTTTAGATCAAGTTTTGACAGCCATGCTTTATTTTTAAGCATTTGTATTGGCTGGGATTTTTTTTTCTCAGCTGAAAGTGACTGGGGCCAATATGAAAGCAAGGGCATATTCTCAGCACCATGAGGCATATGGAGGGCGGAGACAGCTCAGAATGCATCCGATGTTGCCTGTAGAATGGAAATTGTCCTTGGCAATCAGCAGGTCACATAAAATAGAAAGTTGTCTAGTACAAAGCCAAAATTCTACTTTCTGTGATATCACTTCCTGTATCTAAATAACCTCATTATTGCCTCAAATTGCATTTATCTCAAAGGTGGAAATAGGTGCACACAGATGAGCCACTTTTGCTGTTTATATGACAAATGGTATTCCACTATGTATTCATTCATTCATCCAAAGATTATCGAGTGTGCTCTGATGTCAAGCAAAGAGAGTGGCCTTTGGAATTGGGCAGCCCAAAGCTCCAATCCTGGCTGCTCCTGCCACCAGGGGAGACCTTACAGGAAGTCATTCAGCCTCCCTAAGCCTTAGGTTTCTCATTTTTAAAAGGGAGTTTAATAAAAGTCCCTGTTTCGTCAAGTCCCCAGCATAGTAGCTTGCTGTGTACTCTTATTTTGATTGCATGCTTCCTGCGTCCCGAAACCTCAGATGGGTACTGGGCAGGCCAGCAGAAGGGACACGGTGTCCCTGTTTGCGAGGGGCTCACTCTACCTAAAAGGGAGATGATGGTCTAGTTAAAAACCCAGTGTCAGGAGCTGAATTTGGGGTTTGAATTAGGGCTCTGCCACACTCTTAACCTCTCTATGCCTCAGTTTCCTCATTTAGACAATAGAGCTGATAATAACAGCCCTTGTCTCATAGAGTTATTGTGAGGATTACATAAACCAATGTATAGGAAGGTGTTAGGACAGTACCCGGGGCAGAGTAAGGGCCAAATAACCGTTTGCTATGATTGTACCCGGTAGAGAAAATGAGTATGAAATTATAATACAAACTAAGTGCCGTAGTAGAGATGCTAATAAAGGGACAAAGGAGCAAGGGATCAGCTGTTCTAGGATTCCCAGGGAAAGCGACACAGAGGACAGAATACTTGCACAGGGTCTGGAAGGAGTATTTCTGCAGGTGGAAGGAGGAGGGGATGGAGTTGAGGCAGAGAAAGCGGTACTGAAAACTCATGAAGGCAATGAAACAGCCCATAAAAATCATGATAATAAATATCACATATCACTACTAATATTAGCTGTCACTTAATCTTCACAGCAACCTGAGAAGTAGTGGTGAATATTATTCCCATTTCTCGGACAGGAAAGTAGAAGTTAGAGAGGTTCAGTGCTAAAACTGGTCAGTGGCACAAACCGTGGTTTATAACCAGTCTGGAGCGATGCAAGGATCTCCAGACCTTTGGATTTTATGAATCAATGTGTCAGTCATCCAGTGCGGCATAACAAATTACCCCAAAGTGTAATGGCTTAAAACAATAAACATGTATGTCACCTGGTTCCCGTGGGTTAGGAATCTGGGAGTGGCTTCGCTGGGTGGTTCTGGATTGAGGTCTCCGAGGAGCTGCAGTCAAGGTCAGGCAGGGCTGCAGTCGTCTGAAGGCTTGACGGGGGTGGAGGATCCAGTTCCGAGATGGTGCCCTCATCTGGACAGTGAGCTGGTGCTAGCCAATGGCGGGAAGCCTCAGTTGCTCTCCACACCCACCCTCCCTAGGGCTGCTTGAGTGTCCTCACAACATTGTAGCTTTTTCCCCAGAGTGAAGGACTTAGGAGTGACCTAAGGGGAAGCTGTGGTATTTTATCTTGTAGACTAGGAAGGCACACACTGTCTTGACTCAATATCCTGTTGGTTTCACCGTTCAACCCTAGTCAATGAAAGAACAGGGCTTCGGAAGTCGGCATAATTAGCTTGGATTTTATTCCACATAGGATAGGAGCCACCAGAGGCTCCTATGTGAGGCTCCTAAGCAGGGATGTGACGTAGCCTGATTTTAATTTTAAGGTAACTTTGGCTACCAGAGGGAGAGTGGATTAGAGAGAAGCCAAAGGTAAGCAAAGATTTGCAATGGACCAGGTTAGACTTGACGGTAGGATGATGTTGAATGTTTTCAAGTTAGTCTCGAAGAATTTGCTGCAGATTAGATGTAGCAAAGGTACTGAGATAAGGGTAAAACTGGAATAAAGCTTAGATGCGGGGCTTGAGCGGATGGGGAAGACTGGGGAGGGCCCAGTAGGGAGTGGGGGTAATAATCAAGTTTGTTTGGCCTGGCTTGTGGTGGCACAGTGGATAAAGTGTACATCTGGAACTCTGAGGTTGCCTGTTCGAGACCCTGGGCTTGCCTGGTCAAGGCACATACGAGAAGCAACTACTATGAGTTGATGCTTCCCACTCCTCTCCCCCTTTCTCTCTCTCTCTCTCTCCTCTCTCTAAAATCAATCAATAAATAAATAAATTTTTAAGTGCTTAGCCATCCTAAATTTGAGACACCAATTACACATCCAGGGCAGAAGTTAAGAAGGAAATTGAGCCTGACCAGGGGGTGGCACAGTGGATAGAGCATTGGACTGGGATGCGGAGGACCCAGATTCAAGACCCCAAGGTCAGCAGCTTGAGCATGGGCTCATCTGGTTTGAGCAAAGCTCACCAGCTTGGACCCAAGGTCGCTGGCTCGAGCAAGGGGTTACTCGGTCTGCTATAGCCCATGGTCAAGGCACATATGAGAAGGCAATCAATGAACAACTAAGGTGTCGCAACGAAGAATTGATGTTTCTCATCTCTCTCTCTTCCTGTCTGTCTGTCCCTATCTGTCCCTCTGTCTGACTCTGTCTGTCTCTCTCTGTCTCTCCCACAAGAAAAAAGAAGGAAATTGAGTAAAGAAGTCTAGAGGAGTGGCTCTCCACCTTGGCTGCATATTGGAACCACCTGGCGATAAAATTGTGTCTGGGCCCCACCCCCAGAGAGTGTAACTGAGTGGTCTAGGGTGTGGTCTGGAGACCAGTCATCCAGTGATTTTTTACATCCTACAGATAATTCTGATGTGTAGGAAACCCGGAGATGCGCTGACCCAGATTTCTGTGGGGAGCCAATTGAAGATTTCACTTCAGTGTCATCAGGGTATTGATGGTACTTAGAGCCAAGGGACTGATGGAGATTCTCTGGAGAGTCAGTGAAACTGGTGACGTGAAGGCCAAGGTTCAAGACCTGCAGCTCCCCCAAACGCTGCACCCCCATTTTCGGAGGTTGAGCGGAGTTGCTGGAAAGAGTCCGAGAAGCAGCAGCCAGCTCCTAACTCACAGAACGGAAGTCAGGCCAGCTCCTCCCTCTGACTTCCCGGGCTCCTTTCTCAGCAGGAAACCAGCCTTTCCCGGGTCTCTGTCAACTCTCTGGCTCCGGCTCAGGGCTCTTCCCACCCCCCTGGTCACTGCAATGCAATCCAATTCATTTAGCAGCTGTTCCTCCTTCTGATTGTTTGTTCCAAGACATATTATTCCACATTTGTCCGTGTTAAAGTGCGTTTTATCACCCATTATCCCAAGTCCTTCAATGATCTGGGCCCCTCCGCCCGTTTTGATTGCAACGCGCAGTGATTTGTGGTGCCTGCACAGGCTGTCGTTTGCAGATTTGAAATCCTTCTTGCAGGACCGTTAGGTGGGGTATTAGCATCAATAACCGGGCTTTGCAGAGGCAGGAAGAGGCAGGAGGGACCAGGGTGTGGGGGGAGGGTGTTTGTTTCTCTGCCTAGAAGACACAGTGACCCTAGCTCTCCCCCTTCCCCTCCCCCTCCCCCTTCCCCTCGCCCTCCCCACCTCCCACGCAGGGCTCCCCCTTCTGTCCTGACCTAGACGTCAGGAGCATCCCCAGTGATCTGCAGATTCCAGCTCTGGCTTACCCCCCCCCATCATCCTCCCTGGCATCTGTAGCCTCCAGAAAGCTCAATAATTTAATAAACCGCTCACACCAGCATGCCTCTGGCTATCTCCAATCAAGCCGGCTGCGTGTTCCAGCCATCCCTGGCCTAATTGTAAGGGACATTCCTGGAGATCAAACACAGATTTGCATTTCCAGCCTGCGAGTCTCCACGCGGCCCTGTCTGGTGAACAACTTGTTGTGCCTGCCACCCTCCTCTGGTTCCCCTTGGACCTGCACGGGAGACCTAAAAGAATGTTTCCGTGGGTGTTGCCCGTCCAACTTTCGCAGTCAGGAATTCGAGGCCAAAGGTGGTGTTCAGAAACAGGACCCCAACCTCCTCACCCCCTATCACCCCCATCCCTGGTGGCTGGACATCTTTGTCTCTGCTCCTCTCCATGTGATTTTATTTCATTATTTTCGGTATACTCTTTTTAATATATATATATATATATATATATATATATATATATATATATATATATATATATATATTTGTATTTTTCTGAAGCTGGAAACGGGAAGAGATAGTCAGACAGACTCCCGCATGCGCCCAACCAGGATCCACCCAGCACGCCCGCCGGGGCGACGCTCTGCCCACCAGGGGGCGATGCTCTGCCCCTCCGGGGCGTCACTCTGCCACGACCAGAGCCACTCTAGCACCTGGGGCAGAGGCCAAGGAGCCATCCCCAGCACCCGGGCCATCTTTGCTCCAATGGAGCCTTGGCTGCGGGAGGGGAAGAGAGAGACAGAGAGGAAGGAGGGGGGGGGGTGGAGAAGCAAATGGGTGCTTCTCCTATGTGCCCTGGCCGGGAATCGAACCTGGGTCCCCCACACGCCAGGCCGATGCTCTACCGCTGAGCCAACCAGCCAGGGCCTCTTTTTAATATTTTTAAGGCATCATAAACCCTTCTTGGAGGTCTGAAAAATAATTAGTCAAAGAGCCCATTTACTTTTCCTCACAAACACTGAGAGAGCACCTGCTCTGGGCCAGGTGGTGAGACCCGGTGTGCAGGGAACGCCTAGGGTGGGCTTCCAGGCTGGTAGGGAGCCAGTAACACTAATGAGGACTGTTGAGCTGTCAATGTAGCTTTTACATTCTGTTTTTCTGAAGCCTGCTCCCCCGTGTTCCTTTCCTCCCAGATGCCTGGGCCATAGAAGCTGTTCTGTTCAACTCGGGAAACACCACCACCTGCCCACCCAGGGCCTTTGGGAAAGAGTGGGCTTGTTCTGGGTGGTCACAATGACTTGGGAAGGAGGCTGGCATTTCGTACCTGCAGGAAGCCCCGCCATGCCCAGGACCAGCCTACACAAACATGTCCACAGTGCCCCACTGATAATCAGAAGGGGGGCATTCCTTTCCCATTGCTGCTCTAGTACCACAAACTCAGCGGCCTAAAGCAACACTAATCTATCATCTTACAGTTCTAGTGGTCAGACGCCCAGTGTGGATCTCGCCGGGCTGGAACGGAAGGCCAGGCAGGGCTATGCTCCTGCAGGCTCTCGGGAAGGAGCCGCCTGCAAAGCCAGCAATGGCCTGTTGAGTTTGCTCACACAGGACCCCTCCAGCCTCTGCCTCCCACATCGCACCTGCTTCTCTGTTCTCTTCCCTCCTCCTTCATTTCCAAGAACCCTGCGATTCAGTGAAGTTCACCCAGATAATCCAAGTTAATGTGCTTATCTCAAGATCCTTAACTTGGCCCTGGCTGGTTGGCTCAGTGGTAGAGCGTCCGCCCGGTGTGCAGGAGTCCCGGGTTTGATTCCCGGCCAGGGCACACAGGAGAAGCGCCCATCTGCTTCTCCACCCCTCTCCCTCTCCTTCCTCTCTGTCTCTCTCTTCCCCTCCCGCAGCCAAGGCTCCATTGGAGAAAAGTTTGCCTGGGTGCTGAGGATGGCTCTGTGGCCTCTGCCTCAGGCACTAGAATGACTGTGATTGTGGCAGAGCGGTGCCCCAAGATGGTCAGAGCATCGCCCCCTGGTGGGCATGCCGGGTGGATCCCAGTCAGGCGCATATGGGAGTTGTCTGACTGCCTCCCTGTTTCCAACTTCAGAAAAAAAATATATAATAAAATAAAATTTAAAAAGACCTTTAACTAATCACATCTGCAGAATCCCTTTCTATGAGGTAACATATTTGCAGATTCCGGGGATCAGAACACAGACATCTTTGGGAGCCATTCCTGTATTCTGCCTGGGGTGGTAGTGGACAAACGTTTATGTGTCTAAAGGTACATGGACAGCCTCAGCCACAAAAGTGTGACCTCATGTGATGCAAGCAACAATTATCTGCTAAAGCAGTGGTCTGGTTAATATTCAGTTCTCCGAATTAATCCTGCAGAGCGTTTGCTGTCCTCTCAGGCGTCTCAGCACACACGTATAGACCTTGCACTGAGTAGCAGCCTTGGGTAGGGCGCCCTGTTCATGCTTGAAGTCATCTGTCAGTAAGTGTGAATTTTTTGTTCTCACATTGACAGCACACAATGGGAAGTGACCCAAAGGTGAGAAGGGACATTCAGACCTTGATTAAAGGATTCAAACTTGCCCTGGTCAGTTTGCTCAGTGGTGGAGCACCGGCCTGGCATGTGGAAGTCCCAGGCTTGATTCCCAGTCAGGGCATACAGGAGAAGTGCTCATCTGCTTCTCCACCCCTCCGTCTTTCTTCTCTCTCTCTCTCTCTCTCTCTCTTTCTTCTCCTCCCCTCCTGTAGCCATCACTTGATTGGAGAGAGTTGGCCTTGAGTGCTGAGGATGGCTCCATGGCCTCTACCTCAGGCATTAAGAAGAGCTCAGTTGCTGAGCAACGAAGCAACACTCCAGATAGGCAGAGTATCTCCCTCTAGTGGACTTGCCAGGTGGATCCCAGTTGGGGCACATGCAGGAGTCTGTCTCTGCCTCCCCTCCTTTCACTGAATTAAAAATAAAGAAAGAAAGAAAGATCCACACGAAATAGGAACTAGTGGCACAGATAATCGGGTGTTGACTTCATTAGGACTCCATAAGAATAACAGCCCAGAGACGGCTTTCCCATCTGCCCAGCGTGTTCACATCCACCATCTCATTTGATCTACATGATGAATCCAGAGGCCATCAGAGCAAATATTATTTTTTATCACCATTTCACAAATGAGAAGACTGTGACCAGGAGAGCTTTAGTAACTCGCCCAGAGTCACAGCGCTAATAAACTCCAGAGCGGTCACCGGAGTCCTTGGGCTCCAGTCCCAGGTTTTGTCCTGTCTGCCACACTGACTCTCAAAGCTCGACGGAGCTGCTCTGCAAAGCAGAGACGAATATTAAGCCCATCTCATCTGAATCTTGATTGGACCTGTCGTTTCTAAGGAGGCGGCAGGAAGCCATGAAAGGGGTTTAGAATTAGGGGTCCAGCAAAACCCAGTTCCCACATCGGCAACTTAGGGAGGAAAAATCAACGTTCACTGCAGTGTTTTCCAAATAGCCCGTGTTTTTTTGTTTGTTTGTTTTCTTTTGTTTTTAGAAACCCTTGAGGTGATGCTTTAAAAAAAATCTAGATTTTCCTGTTTTTCCAGAGAATTGTAGAAGATCTGAGGGTAGGACTCCAGTCTCTGTATTTGTCATAAGCATGCCTGGTGGTTCTTACAAGCAGGCGGGTTTGGACATCATGGTCCCACTGGACCAGGTATGAATTAAATGAGAGGATGGATGGATGGATGGATGGATGGATGGAGCACCTTGGACATCATTGTCCCCCAAGGCCAGGTGTGAATTAAATGAGAGGATGGATGGATGGATGGAGCACCTTGGACATCATTGTCCCCTAGGACCAGGTGTGAATTAAATGAGGATGGATGGATGGATGATGGATGGATGGATGGATGGAGCACCTTGGACATCATTGTCCCACAGGACCAGGTGTGAATTAAATGAGAGGATGGATGGATGGATGGATGGATGGATGGATGGATGGATCAAGCACCTTGGCCATCATTGTCCCTCAGGACCAGGTGTGAATTAAATGAGAGGATGGATGGATGGATGGATGGATGGATGGATGGATGGATGGATGGATGAAGCACCTTGGCCATCATTGTCTCACAGGACCAGGTATGAATTAAATGAGAGGATGGATGGATGGATGGATGGAGCACCTTGGCCATCATTGTCCCTCAGGACCAGGTGTGAATTAAATGAGAGGATGGATGGATGGATGGATGGATGGATGAAGCACCTTGGCCATCATTGTCCCTCAGGACCAGGTGTGAATTAAATGAGAGGATGGATGGATGGATGGATGGATGGATGGATGGATGGATGGATGGATCAAGCACCTTGGACATCATTTTCCCACCCGACCAGGTGTGAATTAAATGAGAGGATGGATGGATGGATGGATGGATGGATGGATGGATGGATGGATGGATGGATGGATCAAGCACCTTGGACATCATTGTCCCACCCGACCAGGTGTGAATTAAATGAGAGGATGGATGGATGGATGGATGATGGATGGATGGATGGATGGGTCAAGCACCTTGGACATCATTGTCCCCAAGACCAGGTGTGAATTAAATGAGGATGGATGGATGGATGGATGATGGATGGATGGATGGATGGGTCAAGCACCTTGGACATCATTGTCCTTCAGGACCAGGTGTGAATTAAATGAGAGGATGGATGGATGGGTCAAGCACCTGGCCCAGAGCAACCCTTATAAACACTGAGTTTCCTCGCTTCTCCACCCCCCCTCCCACCCCTTCATCGGGGCGTGTTCTGTCTTTTCATTTTTTTTACTTTTGCTTATTGGTGCAAAGAAGACAAGCTCCTGTTTCCAATGACAGAGTTTGAGAGCTTTCTCTTCGAGAATATGGCCTTGCGTGGGTGGAGGCAGGGGCGGCCTAGCCTTTGGGTGGTGGCAGTCACTGATCATTTAAGGAAGAGTCCACTAAAAGTGGATTGAATTCCCTTGAATAACTGTATTCCACCACCCACTTCCAGCTTTATCCCGGGAGTGGGAATCATAGCCCCGTGCACGTATTTTACTCACCTGCAGATTTACAAAGCCCACCTTCCGCCTTGAGCTCTGCGCACATTACACATGTGTAAACGCTGCCCCCACATCGTCAGTCCTGTCACCGAGGCACTTCCCCTGGGGTGAAGCCGCTTCCCCACTGTGACCAGGGGAGCGCCTGTGTGCCCAGCAGGGTCACCTGGGCCTCTGCTGAGCCCAGGATGAGCACCCGCGTAAGTCCACCCAGCCTCTGACCTGACCAGCTCAGCTTTCCCACACAGCTTTCCTAGCGACCCGAGGGCAGGCCTTGCCCCGAAAATGAACGGCCGTGTGGTGGCCAGAGTTTGAAGAACCTTCTTCCCCAGATGGGACTCCACAGAACAGGTAGTCCACGCCTGGAGAACAGGGACATGCCTTGTTCCTGTCTGTCCCCAGAACCCAGTGCTGGGCATTGAGTCCAAACATGCTATGTTCTAGTATTCACAGGCCATAGAGGTGGGAGGTGTATGATTAGAATTTTCGCAGAGGCAAAAAAAAAAAAAAAAAAAATCCCACTTGTTTCCCTTCATCCAAAACAGCCACCACTTATTCTTCTCTCCCCTGATCCAGTGGTTCTCAGCCAAGGGCAATTTTACCTCCTGAGGGACCTTTGGCAATGGCCGGAGGCAGTTCTGGTTGTCATGGCCAGGGAGTACTACTGGCACGGAGGATGTCGATGTCACGGAGGCTGCTAAGCGTCCTCCAATGCAGGGGACAGCCCACAGCGGAGAATGACCCGGCCCCGAGTGTCAGCACGGCCTTCTACCAGTAGATGGGTCCCCCTCTCATTGCCAGCTGGCGGTAACAGTAGCACTGCTGGCGGCAGAAATCAGTTTGTGCTCGCCAAAGCAAAGAGAAGGAGACACACATGCAGGTGCCATGGTGGGCCCCAATACTGTGCTAAGCACAGGTTATCTTTCCTTTTTTAATTGATTGATTTTAGAGAGACAGAGAGAGGAACGGAGAAGGAGAGAGAGAGAAAAAAAAGCATTTGTTTATTGTTCCCCTTAGCTGTGCATCCATCCATTGGTTGCTTCCTCTCTGTGCCCTCTCCGGGGATCGAACCGCAACCCTGCCATTTCAAGACAAGGCTTTAACCAGCTGAGCTAACTGGCCGGGGACACGGATTATCTGAACGCTTGCAAAAATCCTTCACCGTACCCATTTTACAGGTCAGGAAACTAAGGTTAAGAAATTATAAAGAACTTGCCAGAGCCCTGGCCGGTTGGCTCAGTGGTAGAGCGTTGGCCTGGTGTGCGGGGGACCCGGGTTCGATTCCCAGCCGGGGCACATAGGGGAAGCGCCCATTTGCTTCTCTACCCCCACCCCCTCCTTCCTCTCTGTCTCTCTCTTCCCCTCCCGCAGCCAAGGCTCCATTGGAGCAAGGATGGCCCGGGCGCTGGGGATGGCTCCTTGGCCTCTGCCCCAGGCGCTAGAGTAGCTCTGGTCGCGACAGAGCGACGCCCCGGAGGGGCAGAGCATCGCCCCCTAGTGGGCGGAGTGTTGCCCCTGGTGGGCGTGCCGGGTGGATCCCGGTGGGGCGCATGCGGGAGTCTGTCTGACTGTCTCTCCCCATTTCCAGCTTCAGAAAAATACAAAAAAAAAAAGAACTTGCCAGGAGGAGACAAAGCTGAAACCATACCCAGCCCTTCCCGACCCCAGAACCTGCCAGCTTGCCATCGTGCAGATTAAGGCTGAAGAGCGGCCGGGAGTACAGGGTAGTGACAGGCCCTCATCACCGCCCCCATCGGACCTTCCATCAGCACTGCAGATCGCTCCCGAAACACAGATTCTCTTTGGGTTTGTATGTGAGCCTGGCATGCTGGCTCCCCTGGAATCTAGGGGGGAAACAGAAGCCTTCCGGTCTAACTGCCCTGCGTTAGCATCAGTACGCCCTCCTGCCCAGACTCCACCCACCAGTGTCTAAGCGGGTTGCATTCCCTTCATCCAGCCTTTTCTTCCCCGGCCCGCGGTCTCTCTGTACCAGAGAAGAGGCCCCGGCCTGACTTGGACGGGGCTGCCACGGCATTCAGGAGAAACCATTGGACGTTGCCCAGAACTACAGTCCTCTGCTTCTCGCTGCAAAGCCTTTTAACACCCTGACCCCCGAATAGCAAATCTCACTAGATAGTCCCCGTTTATATCGTGACAACCCAGCCTGACACGTTTCCAAACATTCGCTGGGGGACAGTGTCACTCCCCAACGGTGAGAACCGGTGGGTCCCAAATCCTCACTCCCGTTTAATAATGTTATGCCTGGGCTCCGTTGTTGCTCACACACACACACGTAGTTCTCCATACACTTGCTCAGGTGGTTCCATCCAGACTTGGGCATGGGGTGTGTGTGTGTGTGTGTGTGTGTGTGTGTGTGTGTGTGTGTGTGTGTGTTGGCCCATTTCTCCTTCCCATCCAGCGGGAAGCTTTAAGGAGGCTTCCGTGTTGACATTCTGGACATTGGCCCGGTTTATGTTCACGCTTTAACACTGAGACCTGCAGTCACAGCCCGTGTTGTTCCCACTTCCAGGACTTTGTACCTGTTGGGTTTCCTTTTTCCCCAATGGCTGCTATTCGGGTCCTACCGACCCACTGGTCCAGATACTCAGATGCCCTTCCTCTGTGCAGTCCCCCCTGATTAACCCTGCAGGAAGTGGTCTCTCTCCCACGCCTGAAATCCCTTATTATTTTATACCGGGGTAGACAAAGGTCTCCTGTACTGGGAGAGAGAATAAATATTTTAGGCTTTGCAGGATATCTGGTAGTGGTTGTAACAACTCAGCTCCGCTTTTTGTAGTGAGAAACCGCCAGACACTATGAAAGGAATGGGTTTATCTGTGTTCCAATGAAACATTATTTATGGTCACTAGATTTTGAATTTTATGTAATTCTCAGGTGTCGTAAATAGCATGCTGTGCCAGGTGAGATCCTCAGACCACCAGCGTGGATCTCACCTCGGTCCTTTGAGAGACACAGAGTCTCAGGGCCTGCCCCAGACATAACGAGTCCAAGTCTATGTTAACAAGATCCCCAGGTGACTCGTGTGCACAAGAGTCCAACGTGCTCTGCTGTGGCTTGTGTCATCATTGTTTGGGGCCGTGTCTCCCCCTCGCCCTCATTAGATAGTAAACTCTTTCAGGGTGGAGAATGGATGTGTCATATAAGTCTTTGATCCTCACAGTACACGAAAGAAAGGGAATGTGATTGCTTTTGAGAGTGAATGAATGAGTGGATTGGGAAAGCTTAATTCATCCACCAACCCAGTCTTTTCCCTCTTTCCCTTCACTCTTTGTTATCAGTCTTTCCCAAAAGCTTAGTTTTCTATTTTCTGGCTAATCAATCCATTAAGGAAGGAGAAGTCTTCCTGTAGCTAAGACTTTGCTTTGCTAATTAAGATAAAGAGAGAGACAGGAACTTGGAGGAGACTTCAGATCATCTCAAATTGTTCGAACTGCCCATTTAAGCCCTGGCTCTGCCTCTCAGGAGGCTTGTCTATATCCTTGTCCTGAGTATTTTTCCTCTTGACTGTATTAAACCTTTCCCGTGGCCCTGTCTTAGATGTCTGCCTGTCTCAGATGCAGCTGAGTTGTTAACAACTTCCATAGTTCCCGATTTTTACCTGAAACCCCTGGACCAGCAAGGCTAACCATGTGACCATGGAGACATGCTGGAGGGCCATTCATCCTTCACCCAAATTCCCCGTGTGGACTGAGGGCTTTTTAGTTATAGCGAGAAGCAGCAGAAAGAGATATTTTTAAATGGCTGTGCTTTCGAGAATACCTGAATTAATCCTTTGGGCTTAAACTTTCATCTTTTATGGTTCTCTAAATATATACATATAATTTAAATTTTTCATTTTTTAATTTTATTAGCACCCAATTGACCTTTTTTTTTTTCTTTTCTTCTGAAGCTGGAAACGGGGAGAGACAGTCAGACAGACTCCCACATACGCCCGACCGGGATCCACCCGGCACGCCCACCAGGGGCGATGCTCTGCCCACCAGGGGGCGATGCTCTGCCCCTCCGGGGGGTCACTCTGCCGTGACCAGAGCCACTCTAGCGCCTGGGGCAGAGGCCAAGGAGCCATCCCCAGCGCCCGGGCCATCTTTGCTCCAATGGAGCCCCGGCTGCGGGAGGGGAAGAGAGAGACAGAGAGGAAGGAGGGGGGGGTAGAGAAGCAAATGGGCGCTTCTCCTATGTGCCCTGGCCGGGAATCGAACCCAGGTCCCCCGCATGCCAGGCCGATGCTCTACTGCTGAGCCAACCAGCCAGGGCCCAATTGACCATTTTTAAGTGAACAATTTTGTGGCTCATTTTCATCACTGCACCTCCCCCCCCCCAAAAAAAAGCTCCAAAACTATTAAATAGTTCCTCCCCATTCTTCCCTTCCCCTGGCTACCACCAATCTGCTTTCTGTCTATGGATTTAGCTACTCTTGATATTTTCTATAAAAGGAATCATACAATATGTGACCCTCTGTGTCTGGCTTCTTTCACTTCCAATAATGTTTTTGAGGTTCACCCCTGTTGTAACATGCATCAGTATTTCATTCCTTTTTATGACCGACTGAGATCCCACGGTATGGGTCTACCCCAGTTTGTTCGTCCATCCATTGATGGATATGGAATTGTTTCCACCTTTTGTCTGTTGTGATAGGGTGGCTACAGATATGCACGTACAGGGTTTTGTTTGGGCAGCTATTTGTAACCTGTTTGGATCTATACCTAAGAGTGGCATTGCTGAGCTGCATGATAATTACCATATTTTTCACTCCATAAGACACACTTAGAGTTTTAAGGAGAAAAATAAGAAAAAAAATATTCTGAAGCAAACGGTATGTTAAAATATTTAATAAAATAACCGTATTTTTCACTCCATAAGATGCACGGGCATTTTCCCCTCCACGTTTGGGAGGGGGGTGCATCTTATGGAGTGAAAAATACAGTACATGCTTACCTTCTTGAGGAACTGCCAACATAGTTTTCTATATTCTTAAATTGAGCATTTACCATGTACGAGGCACTGAGTTTAAGAGTTCACAAGAGCGTGCACTTGAACAAGAAAACATCTGGAGGGGACCAGAGGGTTGAAGTACTCCAAGAAGTCTTTCGGAATCCATGACACTAGTCTCTCTCTCATGCTCACTACCCCACCTTAGCAACTGTTTACCGCTTTTCATGCTCTTTCTCTTCTTATTATTAAAGGGGAGGACAAGCAGCATGGACAGTTCCCACATGCATCATCAGCAAGAATTAGTAACAGTATTAACCACTATTTATTGGACAAGTACTATTCCATATATTATTAATTCATTTTTCAGGCAAGGGATTGAAGATTCAGAGCATTAAGAGACATATACAAATACAAGTTCAAGTAGCAGAACTAGGGCTTGAACCCTGTTCTGACAACAAGTGTGATCTTTCAACACATGACTGCATCGCCATTTCTTGACCAGCAGAAATGTAAGGGGTTGAACACAAGCACTAAATATCATATGTTAAAGATGCCCTTGGCCATCAGAAAGGCACACAGGACTAATCCGAGGCAGTTGACTCACCTGTAGACCAATCAACACACATGCCAGTTGGCGTGGCGCTGAGGAAGAGCACAGTCTCGGGAATTATAAGTGAGGCCCTGGCGTATTTCTTCAGGGACCAGCTGAGAACCCCTGGCAGGGGGTTGAGGTGACTCTCCATGCCCAGAATGGTTATTATAAGTGAAATGGGGTGCACACAATTGCTCAGAGTGAAGAGTGTTGCATAGGATTTCTTTTATATGAATTTTATATACATCAGAACAGACTCAAAGCTATCCCTAATGCAGTAACACCCAAGTGCTCTGTTCTGTGAACTCGTGAACTTAGTGCTGAGCACGAGTAAATGCCCAGTTTAATATTGTAGGAAAGCAACTCGGCAGTTCCCTCTAAAGGTTAAACAAACAACTACCATGTGACCCAGCAGTTCCGCTCCTGGATATATATATATACCATATATCCAAAAGAATTGAAAATAGCTACTCAAACAAACACTTGTACACCCATGTTCATAAACCCCATCTTAACAGCGCTGGTCAATTTTACTCATGCTGAAATGCCCAATAACTAGCCGTTACTAACTGACCATTACTGCATAGGGCAGCTACAAATGATCACAGTGCTTTATGTCCCTGCAAGACATCTGTGGGTCTTTCTCAAAAGCAGAGCATCCCCACAGGAGCGTGTATCACGTGCAAATGTCATAAAAGAAAATTTTAGAACCAGAGATGCAGACGACTGGGAGATTTAAAGGGTGATAGATCCTACTCACTGTGCTGGGCCTCACAGGAATCAGGACAATTATGCTAATTACTCCTGCAAACCCCATGGAGGGGAGAGAGGTCAGAGGGCTTGTGCTTACACCAGAAAAGTAAGTGGGCATTACCTCCATAGCAGTGACCTCTGGAAGCCATGTTTCTTACCTCCTTGCCTCTCCAGAGCTCCTCTTTTAGCAAGGAACGCACAGCCTCCTGGAGACGGCTCTCTGCTTATTTAAGACAACTGAGGGCCAAAGGGCTGTGAGCTGAAGATGAAAGGCAGCCCTGTTAATTCCATGTTAATGACAGCAGAGCAATTTTCTTACAGGAAATAACTAGTTACCTTAATCATTTTAAGTAGTTATTAGCGGCAGCCTAAAGAGGACGGTTCTGCTTATCACAATACACGCACAAAGGAAATGAAGACATGAATAACGAGACCTTAAGCAGATTTCTGGCATCTTCCTTCTGGGTAGTATTAAATGGTATTAATCTTTTTAACTGACTTCCAGCCTGAGACCAGAGCCGTGTGAGAAAATGTTAAGCGAACTGCTGGAAATAGAGGCGGCCCCACCGGATTGATTGTGCCAATTTACTAACAGCAGAAGTGTGCGCCACCGCTGTGAGGGAGCCCATAGAAGAGAGGAATGACAGGTAGATGTATGGATTAATTAATAAAATGCAGATAATAGCATCTTTCCCGATATTAATACTTCTTCGGAGGCTGCTCTATCTATGTCTCTGGGAAAGAAAAAAAGCTACAATTATAGTGTTTGCTGTTTCTTCCAACCCCCCCCCCCCCAAGATAATGACCGAAGTTTGGAAAAATGAATAAAACTCAGGCAACTTCTATGAACTACAACCACACAACAAGAAATAAAAATTAAAAAAAAACCACTGCAAGATGAGAATAAAGTGCTTATTCAAGGATTTTATAGTATCAAGACAGTGGCAAGTAATTTCTTTCTTAAGTAAGAGGATGCTTTTTCTTCCCTGTGTTAAGAACCAGTTTGATCAATTCTGGAAAGTCATCTACTTCAACAAAGTGTATCTAGTGCCTATGATGCAACAAGGGCTGTGCTAGATCCTGGAAACAACTTCTATGAACCCCAGGCCTGCCTTCCAGGGGCTCATTCTATGGGGGTGATGCTCCTATGAATAATTGTAACATGGACCAGTAAAGGTCTTAGAGGGGTATGTTGTAGATGTGCTGGTGGCACGGAGGAACACTTGAGCATTCCCACCTGGTGGGTAAAGGCTGCATAGGGTTTTGAAGGATGAGTAAGAGTTCGCCAGCTGGACACGACATTCCAGGTAGAGGGAAAGGAATAAATAGTCAAAGGTACAAATGTGCTAACAGTCAGGTCTGTGCAGGAGGCTGCAGTGGCTTGGCAGGACTGGCATTGTGGTTTGGTGGGAAAAGGGAAGGGGAGGTGTTGCAGGGCTTATCAGGTGATGAAAAAGACTGTGGCCATTTCCCAAAGGAGAGTGAGGTGCCCCAGAAGTGGTCCCTAAGTAACCTAAAAATAAAAGGCCTTTCAAAGTGAGGCACAACGAGCACTTATCGAGATCAATAAGAACAGCTATTCAAGAATCATTAATTCAGGCAGAAGCCCAAATAATGTTTCTATTAGGAGACAAAGGCAATGGCTATTTATGAACAACCCCATCAATAGGAGGAAGGTGTTTTTATTAGAGCAGATAACATAACATGGTGATGTTGATTCCCAAAAATGCTTTTAATTTTCAGTCCGGCGGTCATGTGTTTGGTAGTTACCTTTGCAAATGGTTCTTTGGGAACAAGGTTGCTTAGGCTATTTTGCCTTTTTTTTTTTTTAACACTCCAGGGTTTGAAGTATATGACCTGCGAGGCAGCTCCCTGGCACAGCCCCTCTGGTTCCATTTTCGATTGGCTCTGTGTGTGTGACCGTTTACAAAACGTAGAGTCATGGCAGTGACCAGCGTGCGGAGCTGGACTGGAGGGGCGTGAAGTTTTAAGCAGCACGGCCTGTTAGGAAGGGATGGAATAATCCAGGCAGGGTCAGGAGCAGCCCTGAACTGAGGTGGGGGCACCAGGGAGGAAGAGGGCGGGGACAGTGGCTGGAACTCACAGAAATATTACTGAAATCCACAGGACTTAGGGACTCGTGGACTCCCGGGAATAAGGAAGACACAAGAGCCTTCCTAGGTGCCCATTTATTTATTTATTTGTATTTTTCTGAAGCTGGAAACGGGGAGAGACAGTCAGACAGACTCCCGCATGCGCCCAACCGGGATCCACCCGGCACGCCCACCAGGGGCCACGCTCTGTCCACCAGGGGGCGATGCTCTGCCCCTCTGGGCCGTCGCTCTGCCACGACCAGAGCCACTCTAGCGCCTGGGGCAGAGGCCAAGGAGCCATCCCCAGCGCCCAGGCCATCTTTGCTCCAGTGGAGCCTTGGCTGCGGGAGGGGAAGAGAGAGACAGAGAGGAAGGACGGGGGTAGAGAAGCAAATGGGCGCTTCTCCTATGTGCCCTGGCCGGGAATCGAACCCGGGTCCCCCACATGCCAGGCCGATGCTCTACTGCTGAGCCAACCGGCCAGGGCATAGGTGCCCATTTATGATTGCAGTGCTTGGTGGAGGATGGCATTGTCAGGGCGGATGCAGAAGAAACCGGGCTGGAGGGACGCTAAGGTACTGGGGTCACGAGTGAGGCTGGGGCGAGGCTGAGCTTCGGCAGACAGAACTCCCAGGGAGAGCGCGTCTCCCTCGCCTGGACACGGTGAAGCGCCTGGACACGGTGAAGCGCCACAGCCAGGGGGCCAGCTCTGCAGGATGGCCCTGGGGCAGCCCTGTGTCTCTGCCGTCTGGGACTTGTGGCGTCCTGCTTTCCAAACGCCCAGGAAGGAGGATGAGGAGGAGAGGCTCCAGAGTGCGGACTGGGCGGCTGCCTTGGCCCCTCCCTGCTCTGCCCAGCTCTCCATCTGGGGGCCTAGAAAGCAAACAATGGCCCCTTCTGCACCCGTCCAATTCGAGAGGCCTTACCTTGCTCATCTCAGAATGACCAGCAAGACAGGTGAGTGTTCTGTGTCCACCACGACGGAACTAAGCACCTCTGTCCCTTTGGCGGCCCGGGTCCGTGACTCAGGACAACCTGGGAGGTTGGGATTCCCCTTCCAAAGAGCTCGCTGGAAGTCCCCTCACCCTGGGAAAGAGCCCGCCCTCGGGGAACGTGGTTTAACTGTTGAGGGACAAGGTGGGAGAGCGAGGGGTCTGGCCTGGTGGAAATCATTTCTGTTCACGTCAGCTCCACTGGGCAGAGCTGGCTGGGCAAATAGCCCTGGCGTGGGCATCGGGACACGAGCTGCTTCTGAATTCCTACAGGATTTGGGGGGTCCACTTTCATTTTGGCTTCTAATGAAGAGCTAGGCTCTGGAATCAGGCTTGCGAGTTCAAATTCTAGCTGTTTAACTCATTCTCAGAGTGAGATACTGGAAGCTACTTTACTTCTCTCAGGCTTTTGCTCCCTGGCCCCTCTAGAAAATGGGGGGGAATGTTATTACCTGACCTCATAAAGCATTCTTTGGGAGGACCAAACACCATGATGCGTGTAAAACACCAAGCACGTCATGCAGCGTGTAGTAGGAAACCAATAAAATGGTAGCTATGTTACCTTACTGAGACCAGCTGCTCCCCAACCCAGGTGTTAGTTACCCCTCTGTAGAACGATGACTTAAACAATGGACTGCTAATGAACTTGACATGCCATGATCCCACAAACACTAGGCATTGAGCCATCTTCTTTGGGTCAATGGTGCTGGTGGTGCTGGTAGTGTGTGTGTGTTTGTATGTGTGTGTAATATGTGTGCGTTTGGGATAAAGGTGGTAAAAGTAGGGTGGGAGGGTAAACTAAGATGCCTAAGTACCCAGTACAGGTACGGGTATTTTACACGCATGAGTTTATACAATCCTTTGCTAGTAAGTTGAACAAGTGGAGAAATAAGCAGTATCACCCCATCTTAAAGATGAAGACGCTCAAGTTCAGAGAGGGGCACTCGCTGGCCCTAAGTCAGAGAGTCGGTGCCAGAGTTCGCACCAGATTTCTAACCCTTTCCACTGCTCAGAGGCTGTGGGGGAATTGCTACAAGCACACAAAGGTTCTCATTCAAAACAGAGTGAAAATTTAATGCTGTGAGAATTCAAGAGAAGGGAGAAAATAAACTCAGACCGGGAAATCCAAAAAGCCAGCATGGAGGAGATGGCAAGTAGGAGGAGCTTTCCGTTGGCAGAAATGGTAGCTAACCACAATGGCCGTGCCAGGTGGAGACAACACACAGGCAAAGGCCAGACTGTGAGACTATAAGGCAGGTGCAGGGAGCAGCAAGGAGCCCCTCCGATGGCAGGTGGTGTGTTGCGGAGAAGTGGGCAAGACAGGCTGGAAAGTCGAGGTCAGGGGCTGGAGGGCACTGGCGTCCACCCAGGGGCTGAAGGAGGAGACAGTGTTAGCAGCTGGGAAATGCCAAAAGGCTGGCCCCTGACTGGAACTTGCAGGGAAGGGCTTGCAGGGGTCCCCAAACTTTTTACACAGGGATCCAGTTCACTGACCCTCAGACCATTGGAGGGTCACCACATACAGTGCTCCTCTCACTGACCACCAATGAAAGAGGTGCTCCTTCCGGAAGTGCTGCAGGGGGCCGGATAAATGGCCTCAGGCGGCTACATGCGGCCCGCGGGCCGTAGTTTGGGGATGCCTGATATCTAAAGTAGATCCCACCCTGCCTGACCTGTGGCGGCACAGTGGATAGAACGTCGAGCTGGAATGCTGAGGTCACCAGTTTAAAACCAAAGCTTGCCTGGTCAAGGCTCATATGACAAGCAACTAGCAAGCAATGGACAACTAATGTGAAGCAACTATGAGTCAATACTTCTTGCACCCCACCCCACCCCATTAAATCAATAAAAAATAAAGTCTTTAGAGTAGCGCCTACCCAGAAGAGACAGAACCCGAGACACACAGCTGACCAATGCGGAGTTCGCTCCTTCCGATTTTAGAGGCCAGGGCCCCCAGCACTCGGAGCTGAGGCTGGGAGGAGGCAGGAGTGTGGTGGAGAACGGACCCCTGGGCCTTTTGCTCTCTCTGCTAAGCAGAACGCTCCATCAGAGGCCTTCATTCCACGGGGATGCATTGCTGTAGTCGGTCCCGCAAGCCGCACTGGCCATCCCGAGTTTGACATCCACTGGGGGGCCTTGGAGCTTGGCCACCAGACTGTCTCTGGCCTCAGGCACCAGCCCCTGTTCTTTCCATTAATCCCTGTGACCTGGACGCACTCCTTAGCATCGCTCTGCCTTGGTTTCTTTACCTGTAAACTGGAGGTGACTGAGAGGGCTCCCTGCACGAGGTCCTCGTGGGGACTGTGAGGTCATGCATGGGGACTGGCTCTCGTCGCCCTGGCTCACGCTGCAGGCTCAATGATGCTCCTTCTCCGGCGTTGCGGTCCTTGGTTTTGCTCATTTGGACATAAGAGATAAAGACATGTAAACTTAAGATAATACAGACAGTTCCGATAGAGCCAGAAGAGGCAGAGCTGGAAGGGGGCTGCGAAATCATTCAACCCCTCAGGCAGGGCCCACGAAGGGAGGGGCCTTCCCCAGGTTCACACGTGATTTGGTGTTGGAAGTTCAAGGAAGAAAAAGGAATGTGGACAGATGGGGAGGATCAGGGAGGCACTAGCCAGGTGGGTGGGAGGAGCAATGCTGCTCACCCTGGGGTAGCAGGGACTCACGCTCCACCCTTCACCAGCTGCTCACTCCGCCTCTCTGACCTCAGCTTCCGTATCTGCTAACTGGGGGCAATGCCTGCTTCCGTATCTGCTAACTGGGGGCAGTGCCTGCCGGCCCTTCGGTAACAGGAATTGAATGAGATGAGTCTGTAGGCATTCGGGAGCCCACTGGCCTGCGGGAAGCTCTCGGTACGTGGTAGCTCCTTTGATTTTTCTTCAAATTGAAGATCAGACAAGACAGGATGGATGGATGGATGGATGGATGGATGGATGGATGGATGGATAAAAGTAGAGAGGGCCTGCCAGACGAAAGCAACAGCTTGAACAAGAGTCTAGAGATGGGAAATAGACAGTTTGGAAAAGAAGGGACCTCGATTCAAGTCTCGGATCTTCTGCTTAGCAGCTCAGTGGCTTTGGGTCCTCAGTTTCTCCGGCCTGAGAGTGGGTCTCAAGGTTTCCTGGCCCGATTCAGGGCAGAGCGCCTGTGTGGGCTCCATGAGGAGACGGACCAGAAGAGGCAGCGTGAATTACGAAGCTCTCCGAGGGTGAGCTGGTCTTCTCTCTCTCTGCACTTGGAATGCCTGAGGTCAAGACTGGGTGCCCATCTTGGAATCGCCACCCCCCGGCACCGTTCCTGGCACTGAGTGGACGCTGCCTCTCTGTGGATGGAACCCACACTGTCCCCACTCACCCTTGGCAATGCCCCACCCTCTGGCTTATATGAGGGGCTAAGACCTTCCGCTCAGACTGACCCAGCTCTGTCGGAAACCGGGTTTTTCCTGAGGTGCCAGACGGAGCCGTGTTCTTGGGCTGAACCCTCTGCTGAAGGCTGGGCCTGGCACGCAGTGTTTGGGAAAGAGAGAATGGAAATGTGCCCCGGCCCAGAGCAACGAGGCCCAGTGGGTTCCGAGGAAGGCCCCGGCACTCTCACACGCACAGACACACGTGAAAGGGATGCTGCAGTCTTAACACAGCTGCCGACATGCCTGGCCCCGAGTGCTGTCGGCACCGTGCTGTCTCTGCTTCCCTCCCAGAGTCTATTTCGGGAGCATGGGACAAGGGCACCCTCTGGGCTCCCCTGTCGTACAGTGAGGGGCGTTCAGCTTTCCCGTCTCTGTCTCCTTTTTCCCACTGTCAGCCCAGACACACACACACACACCCACAGTCACCTGATTGAAGGATCCTTCTATAAAAGCCAAGCCCTTAGGAAAAGAAGGCGCTAGCTGCATCCTGCAAAGAATTGGCAATGAATGGCAGTCAGACCACACCTGGGCACTGTGGGAAGGGCGTTGCCACCCAAGGTCACTTTCACCTGACCCCGAGACACTGCAGGCTTCATGAAGATGTATAGCACAGATGGGTAGCATGAGAACCCCGCCATCACCTCCAGTTTACAGATAAGGAAACTGACGTTCCAGCCATGCCCCTCGGTCTCAGAGTACCCCCAATCCATGCCCCCCACACACACACCCCAGGAGGGGCGGTTGTCTAAACATGTATAGGAATCCTTTAGGATAGTCACCATTATAAGGGGGTGTTACAAGCACTTAGTGGGAGGGGCACGATGGTTTTGAAGACCCTACAATGCATGGGACAGTCACACACAATGAAGACTAGTCCAGACCCAACTGTCCACAGCTCCTTAAGTAACAGACACTGGCTGGATAGCAGAGAGGGGGCTGGATTCTGAGACTGCGCTAACTTACCCAATAAGCCCATTCATCGGCATTCGTAACCCCCTCCTGCTTTTTCAGAGGGTGTATCTTTATGGCTTTCTCTCTCCTGTGTGGCATGTAAGAACCAGATCCTGTTGTCCTCTGGCAATTAGCTTCAGTTTAAATTGCAGTAATAGGGCAGAATCAACATGGCCATTCCTGGGTCACTCAAATTAGTTCTTTTTTTTTTTTAATTTTTTTTTATTTATTCATATTTTTTTAGAGAGAGGAGAGGGAAAGATAGAGAGAGAGAGAGAGAGAGAGAGAGAGAGAGAGAGAGGAGAGACAGAGAGAGAGAAGGGGTGAGGAGCTGGAAGCATCAACTCCCATATGTGCCTTGACCAGGCAAGCCAGGGTTTCGAACCGGCAACCTCAGCATTTCCAGGTCGACGCTTTATCCACTGCGCCACCACAGGTCAGGCTCAAATTAGTTCTTGAATCATTGCCTTTGTACTTTCCCACATAAGTATTAGGACTTTCTTGGCATTTTTAGCACTTTACATCCCAATAATTGGGCGACCTGTATCTAATTTCTTGGAATAAGTTCATGTTTTTCTGTGTTAGCCAAAAGTTCTTTTATGCTTTATACTCATCTTTCCAAAGACTTTTCCTGATTTTTCGGAAGCCTGTTTGAGAGCTTCCCAATCCCTGTGATCTGAATTGATATGTCATTTTCTTATTCTCTTTTTTTTTTAAAGAAACAAAATAACTGAATAACTTGCAGTGCCTTTTATGATGAAAATGTGTAAGCAGGTATTCAAATTACTTATCAAGCAGCATGGCATGAAGTGTGTTACTGAACTTGGGTGTTCTGGTCCCCGGGTTTGCAATGCGTGGCTCCCTGAGAACCAGGGTAGTTTCTGGAAGAGCAAGACTAGGAGGAGGTTGGCAATGCAAGTCCTGGAAGAGTCAGACACTCTAGTGAGAACATGTGCTGTAGTGAAGACTCTCCATCGTTTTTGATTGATCCATGCCAAATGCAAATCTGATGTTATCGCCATCCGTACCCTCCAACACACACCCTCTCTTTCATCTTAAAATTTGTGATGACTATGATTGTTCTTAGGGTCAAGGCATTATTCTTACCAGGGTCTCCAAGACTGCAGATGGCTTGGGTCCCTACTTATTTTTCTCCTAGGTCATCTTATTTTCATCTCCTAACTTTCTGGGCTCCAGCTTTTTCTTCTGACACATGCCCACATGACGCCTCAGGGCCTTTGCACATGTGCTTCCTTCTGCCTCTAAGATCTTCCTTCTTTTCTTCACCTCAAGCCTATTGCAGTGCCTGGTGCATGGGATGCACAAATAAGTGTTTATTGAAAAGAATAAATGAATAAAGGCATGGGAGTCAACTCTCAGGTTTGGAATATTAGTTTTTTTTGCATTTGACTTGGTTTGCCCCAAACACTATCAAATGGAGAAAACAGAGGTCTCAAACTGGCAGCCAGAGGGCCAGAAACTGAACAACACACGTGTATTCTTTGGCTGTGACCCTGCCTAGCCACCTACTCTCATCTGTACAACCTGCCTGGTCCCCATGGCCATTCCACTTGCAGCCCCAGGCTTCCACATCCTGTCCGCCGAAACTTGCGTTTAAATTTTTAGTTTCAATTCAGTGTAATTTAATTGACTCTGATGGAAAGTCAGGAGGCAACACCCCCACCCATGTGCGTTCATTTTTTAGAAGAATCATATAACCCTGTCCTTGAAACTTCACGCTTTCCAGATAAAGGCTTCAAGGTCAAAAAGGGAGTAGGCACTCGCTCAACTTTGTGGCAGAACTGTCCTTTAAAACCCAGTCCCTTTGACTGCCAGCGTGGGGCCCTTTCTACACCTCCCCAGAGCCAGGCCACCGTGGATGCTGTTTGTGTCTACTGAGTTGCTTTGAAAGTGAGTATTTCTAGTCATTAACTACCATATTTTATGCAATTAATGCATGCAAAATCAAGCCTAGTTTTATGAACATTTTATCCAAATTGCTCTGCAGCTTTATTTGCAAGAGGACAGAAAGCCCTATGTTTATATTTCCATTAATGTGACAGTTAGAAGAGTACTCATCAAGAGTGACCCTTCTGAATTACCAACAATTGAATACAGGGGCTTTAGCAAGCGGTGTGTGGGGAGTTCATCATTCCTTCTCCAATGATGGGTGTTTAGGGTCTCTGCAGAAAGCAGATGTGACTGAATAATACGTGATAAAAGTCATAATAGAGTTACTTGCTTAAAGAATTGCAGTCTAAGAAAAACGAGGGCTGTTACTCTGGGTCCAGTGGTTCCTCTGTTCTGGCCTAAGAGCCTGGAGTAACAGGTCCTGCCTCTGTAGATTACCTAACTTAAACCTCTCTTGTTGCCTCCAAAGGAGCCTCATTATTCTTTAGATGAGTTGGGGGTTTTTCTTCTACAGGGGTCATCCAAGTAGCCCCCCATTTCAGCTACTCCCACCAGAATACCTGTAGGAATCCCCAAAAGGTTGAGTATTGAGTACTACGATATTTTTAAAAATAAACATATGTTATACATATATATATATATTTCTTTATACATATACATACATACATATAAAATCATACATATGTAGCATTACAGTTTATAAAGGATTTTTATACATGCCTTTGTTCATTCAAGTATTTAATTACTTGGAATATGCCAGGCATTGAGCCACATGCTGCAAATACAGCTGGATGGATACCCATTGTCAAATCCTTCCCAGAGCCTGGCAGGCACAAGTGTCTGGCCTCGTGCTACGATCAGGAAACTGGAAGGTGTTAGGGGATCGCCTGAGTTCACAACGCACAGAGGGAACAGAGCTTGCACTCAGTACGAGGACCTGAGATTCTAAGGCCCTCCAACGATTCAGGACCACACAGCTGCTTCTTATTAAAAGAAGAGTTCGGTTCCTACTCTGTCCCTCTGTGATTTGAACGTGGCTATTATGGGATCAACTGTGAAGTGTCACTAAGAAATGCTTTCTCGGTCAGCTTCCATCAGGGGCAGGGCACCTATTAATGGTTGTCACCCCTGGATATTTGACAAATCATGTTGCAGCTTAGTTGTAATATATAAAGTAGTGAGGCTATAAACATTTACAAATAACTATAAGGGGATAAAAATCTTACGTTGTGGTCCCCTGAACTGTCATTCACATTGTGCTCTGGGTTCCATGTGGCACTGTGGGTGCCAGCCCCTAGCGATGGAGAATGAAGCTTCCAGAGCCTTTCTCAGTGTCTCCTGGATGTGCTTTGGTCCAGATTATCACGTGATCACTCAGAGGCTGCCTTCCGTGTTCACTGGCGTAGATCAGACCTCAGTCGCCGGCGTTCCAGGCACCAGGTGGAGGCACTGGATGTTTTCCCTTTAAGTACAATTCAAAACTGAAGTCACTTTAACCTGGATAATAAAACAGAAGTAACTTACTACCATTTCTAATGAGTCTAAGAAGTAGCACAAGAAATAGCCATCCCATCAATTAAGTCAGAAGAGCCAACTGTTAAAGCCATGTTCTCCAGCTAAAGTAAGAGGTAATTTCTGCTCAAATGGGTGTTAACGTGGTATAGATGTAACTTAAATGTGGACAGTCCCTACTGAGATGTTCGTGGTTCTTTTTCCCACTTCTTTCAATTAAATTACATTGGAAGATTTTTTTTCCCTCAATGTTGACTTATTATTCTTGATTCCTGATATGAACCTTACTGGATTGTAATAAAATAATAAAATAAAAAACAAAATATATAAAATAAAAATATAAAGTAAAAGTAATAAAAATAACGTTTAATATTAATCATGTTGTTTTCCATTAGCTAACATTCATTTAGGCTTCTTGGATATGTGATTTAAGAGACATTGGCCTATCTTCCCCTTGTAAGTCTTATAAACCCATCTTGACCAAGCTTTTTTGTGGGTGGCAGAAGTACGCAAAGGACTCTTACCTTAGCCAAAGGAACTGTGTAACATTACATGTCTACAATAGAACAAAGTGGGCCTTCGTTAATACTATTTAGGTGGGCTCTGGAATTACTTATTCAGTAAACATTTAACCAAAGTGACCTGAACATACCCGAACAGTGATTCTTGCCCAGTGGGATGACCATGAGACTAGGGAGACATAATACATAGTTTGAGACAATTATGTTCCGTTCATCCACTATTTTCATAATATGAACCACAGAGAGAAAATCCTAGAAAAATCTTTTGGGCAATGAGATGATGATAAAATAAAGTAAGATACAAAAAAATGAGTGATGGATTCTGTCCTTGAGAAATACGGTCTAAGCATTGCTGGCCGGCTCTGTTGTTAGCCGTGGAACTGAACAAGTCACTCACCATCGAGGAGCCCCTCCCTTCCTTGATCTGAGCCCCAGCAGCCATATGTTTCTGGTATAATATTCAAACTCTTCTGTTTACTGAGCGCTTGCTTTGTACCAGGAGCTGCGTCTGAATCCTGCTTCACCTCCGATGTGCACCGTAGCTCGCTTACCTGTTTTAGCTCTTTCAAGCATTCCAACAAAGCTCTGGGTGGTTATGTTGGAGTCACAGTTTTGCATGTGGAAAAACAGAGGCTCGAAGAGACTAAGTAACTCAGGATGTCTGTCTTCAGGGTCAATGAATGATCTTCCTCTGCTCCCTTTGCTGGGATGAGTTTGAGGTAATGGGGGTGTAAATCGGAAACAGGTGAGTTGGGAGAACATGGACAGGAGCCAACAACACCTGGGCTGCAGGATACCAGTGAGGCAGAGAATTAATTAAAATCAGCCAAGGTTGCTTGACCAGGCGGTAGAGCAATGGCTAGAGCATTGGCCTGGGATGCTGAGGACCCAGGTTCAAAACCCCAAGGTTGCTGGCTTGAGCCCAAGGTCGCCAGCTTGAGTGCAGGATCATAGATATGACCCCATGGTCACTGACTTGATCCCAAGGTCGCTGCCTTGGGCTGGAGTCCCCGGTCAAGGCACATGTAGGAAAGCAATCAATGAACAACAACTAAAGGGTCACAACTACGAATTGATGCTTCTTATCTCTCTCCCTTCCTGTCTATCTCTCCCTGTCTCTCTTTCTCTTTCTCTTTTTCTCTCTAAAGATTAAGTAAAATCAGGCAAGGTTCAAAAAGTGCCCACAGATCTACCCTTTAAGCCCTGGCAATTAGCAGCCACAGCTTAGAAGGAAGTCACTTACGGGGGGATAGGGACCTCATTCCAGAAGACACCTCCTGCTCTGGTTTTCAGCAGAATCATAGGAGAAAAGTTTGACTTCTAGAAGCAGCTATTTCAGAATGTTCCAGAAAACAGGCAAACAAACAAGAACACCAGGGACACCGTAACTCAGCAGTTCTTGGTAAAGCTGTGAAAACGTGTTTCTCGGAGGAAAGCACTCTCTCAACGATTCTTGGCATGTGGTTTGCTTTGTGACAACCATTTTTCAAGTCCAGAAACCTATAAGGAGGAAATATGTTTGATCTTTGCATCATAAAAGGAAAAATCCAGAACATCTGGTGGCTGCCTTTTGTATATATGGTCCTGCCATCCCGTTTATTTCGCTTGCTTGACTGCACCCTTCCTGGTTCCTGAAAGGCTGCGTGATGGATTATTCATTCTTTCCCACGACGTCCTTAGCTCCATCCCCATATCACAGATGAAGAGACAAAGGCACAGAGGGGCTGAGCAACACTTTCGGGGTTACTTGGATGGAAGAGACTAGGCTCAGAGCCTTGCCATTTCCAGGCACACCCAGCGCCCAGACCTACCACTCCACACCCGTGCAAACTGCCGTGAGACTCGGTGGACCACCCCAGGCTTTAAAACCCAAGTTTTGTTATCGTCTGGGAGTGGGGAGGGGAATTCTATATTTCACTCCGGTTTTATAGGTTGTTGTGATAGCTGGACCGCATTTGGAGAGCTCCAGTCAATGAGATTATAGGCACGTCTTTATTTTTAGCGATAATTGCTTTCTATGTCTCGAAATGCAGGAAATCACCAGTCACCGGGCAGACCAGCGATAATTGCCAAACCTTAGGGTGAGAATGCGGCGGCTGGTAGAGATCAAACCGTGGTCTTCTCTACAGACTGTGTGTGCTCTTACACTTAAAGACAAACTTGTTAATGACTTTCTATAAATAAGTTCTAGCTTATAATTGTTGTTCCAGCAACAGCTGCTGAAATGTGAGCTCCCCTCAAACATAAAGCATTTTTTCTTTTCTCATGACTTTCTTGTGGAAAGAAACCATTTGTATGCACGGAAGCAAAGTGGGCTGGGCTCGCTGTTCGGCTGTGTGATCTTGGAAGAGTTGCTTAACCTCTCTGTGCCTTCCTTTCACCCTCTGCCTATTTCAGGAACAATTGGGATAGTACAGGTGAGCTCCACAAGGATATGGAATATGTAGCATTTATCTCTGGCCTCCTGGGGTGTAGCATATATGATAGACATTTTGGGACGTGTGTGTTGACCAGAATTGAACTCACTTGAGTTGACTCTGCTTTAAAGCATTTAAAGGGCTAGAAGTGTGACATGGTAGTCACGATCATTTAAACCAAAGGGGGAGATTAATACTTAGCTTCTGTCTGTCAATATGCATTTCTTCCTCTCTCTTTAGAATACGTTCCGGGAAATGAATGCTCCTGAAGATCTTATTCATCCCTCAAGTTTAAACTAGCAGTGTTGGCGAACTACAGACGGCCACCTGCTTTTGTAAATAAAGTTTTATTGGAACCCAGCCATACCCATTCTGTTCTATTTTGTCTACGGCTGCTTTCACACAAAAGCGGAAGTGAATAGCTGTGACAGAGACCGTCCATAGGGCCCACACATCTGAAAATACTTACTATCTGATTCTTTCCAGAAAAGTCTGCTGCCCTCTGGATTATAGTATGACCCACTGAGAATGTGTTTCTCCCTAAAAGCTCTGGCCTCGTCCAGTGTCTAGACCAGGGGTCCCCAAACTTTTTACACAGGGGGCCAGTTCACTGTCCCTCAGACCGTTGGAGGGCCAGACTATAAAAACTATGAATAAATTCATACGCACACTGCACATATCTATTTTAAAGTAAAAAAACAAAACAGGAACAAATACAATATTTAAAATAAAGAACAAGTAAATTTAAATCAACAAACTGACCAGTATTTCAATGGGAACTAAGGGCCTGCTTTTGGCTAATGAGATGGTCAATGTCCGGTTCCATATTTGTCACTGCTAGCCGTAACAAGTGATATGACGCACTTCCGGAGCTGTGACGCGTGCATCCCACGTCACCGGAAGTAGTACTGTATGTGAGTGACGCTGCACTTTGACCGGCCCCCACTGGAAGTGCAGCGGGGGTGGATAAATGGCCTCAGGGGGCTGCATGTGGCCCGCGGGCCGTAGTTTGGGGACCCCTGGTCTAGACCATACCTGTCTGGACAGGACAAGATAAATTGGAAAATTATCCAGGTTATGAATAGGTAACACCTTCCTCAAGTCTCTTTAGGAGAACAGACTCAAAGTGAGGACCTAGAAAGGGGGGGGGGGGTATATACCTAATCCATATTCCTGTAGTCACTGAAGGCTCTCTTCTCTACTGCTAATGTAATAATTATGACAACAAAAACAGTAATAGCTAATTATTGAAGTGGCTACTACATGCCAGTCTAGGGGCTAAATGCCTTATTTATTCTGTCTCATAAAATCACCCCAACGCGTCTATGAAGTAGTTAGCGTTATTATTCCTGTTTATAGAGGCGAAGCCCGTCTCATCGAATGGTGAAGCCAGGCTTTGCAGTCCACGTAGCTCAGGGTGACATTTAGTTTCTAGGTTCCCGTTAGAGATACCTTTTAGGATTCCAGCTCAACCAAGCACCTGGCTCTCCCCAACGCTCAGGACATTGCATTTTATTTTATTATGGACAACCTGTATAGCTTCGTTCATTTCTTTAACAACTATTTCTACCTTACTATTGCTAATATGTGCCAGGTACTGTGCTGGGTGACGGGGACATCTCGGGGACCAGTCAGAAACAGCTTTTGCCTGGATGACGCTTAAGGTCTAGTGAAAGCGATGGGCATTAATCATTCCCACAATAATACCTGAAATAAAACTATGGTATAGGTTTCAAAGAGGGAAAGCACGGATGCCCTGAGGGTGGGCTATGGGGATCTCTCTCGAGAGCAGACCCTTGAGCTTAGATCTAAAGGAGTTCATAAAAAAGAGGCACAGAGGGGAGGGGAGGGGCCCATTAGTCACTAGTGACTGTCCGTTGCGCTTGGAATAAAATCAAAGCTGCTCGCCGTGGTCTAGAAAGCCCTGCAGGAGCAGATCCCATCTTAGCCCCCGCCACCCTTCCCCAACCATACCCATCTGTCCCCACCTCAGACTCTGCACTGGCCAAGGTCTCTGCCAGCCAGACCTCCCTTCGATCTTCCCGTGCCTGTCTCCTCTTCATCAGGAGAACACAGCTCAGACGTCACCTCTGCGTGGAGGCTTCACCAACTGCACTCCCTGCTCTTGTTCCCACCCCCACTCCCCAGCCCATTCTTACCACTGCTGCCATTCACTCTGCAAGCCAGAATCTTCTTTGCTTCCTTCAAAGCTCTTGCCGTGCCCTGGCTGGTTGGCTCAGCGGTAGAGCGTCGGCCTGGCATGCGGGGGACCCGGGTTCGATTCCCGGCCAGGGCACATAGGAGAAGCACCCATTTGCTTCTCCACCCCCACCCCCTCCTTCCTCTCTGTCTCTCTCTTCCCCTCCCGCAGCCAAGGCTCCATTGGAGCAAAGATGGCCTGGGCGCTGGGGATGGCTCCTTGGCCTCTGCCCCAGGCGCTAGAGTGGCTCTGGTCTCGGCAGAGCGATGCCCCGGAGGGGCAGAGCATCGCCCCCTGGTGGGCAGAGCGTCGCCCCTGGTGGGCGTGCTGGGTGGATCTCAGTCGGGCGTATGTGGGAGTCTGTCTGACTGTCTCTCCCCGTTTCCAGCTTCAGAAAAATACAAAAAAAAAAAAAAACACAAACAAACAAAACAAAGCTCTTGCCGTTATCTGAAATTATCTCTAGGAGGGCAAGGACTTCATCAAGTCTTGTCCAGCTGGCCTTGGCACAGAGTTGGTTCTCAAAGATATTTGTGAACAAACAAATCCCAGCTCCTTGTAAAGGGCTGAGGTGAGGCATTGGGTTTTGGGACAAGAACACAAGGTTTGAGTTAGTGCCACACAACGGAGAGTCACATCGGGTCACGGAGAACTTTGACACAGAGAAGGCTCTGGATCGTGGCGTCCGCCGTGTCTGAGCATCGCAAAAAGACCAACAATATCATCTTTCTTCCTCTGAGACAGCCATTTCTCAGTCTTGCATTACCAGAAAGCTTCTCTTGGAGGAAACCTGTCTAAATTAATAAAGAATCAAGATTATAAAATAATTTTTAGTAATCCCGATTTAGCTCTTTTACATGGTAATTCAGACTAGACTAAGAGAAGCCCCATGGGTGTCTCTAATGAAGGGCTAAACTTGGTGTTTAATTACCATGTCATCATAAACCCCCCAAAGAGTTTGCTCCCGTTAGTGTTTCCACATCGTCCCTGCAGTCTTAGCTGCCTCACGCACTTGCTCAGAAGGTCAGACATTCACAGCTTGATCCCCTATTTCACATCAAACACTCTGATTGCCTTGAGTAAGCTCCCCAAATTGGGGGTCAGTTAAACTACAGCTTACTGCTTATCTGAAGTATTCAAGACTCATCACTCATACATGCATAAACACTGTGAAGTCCTACAGCCAACACTGAAATGACACGCTCCCTGCCCCCCGTCGGTCCCTGCTCTGATCTCCCCCTGGCACTCCATGGCGACGCTCTCCTCCCCTACTCCAATCCCTCCCATAGCTTATGGCTCCTCTCCCAGGACTCCAACCATCTGGACTCAGCCTGTCTTCCAACATACACCTCTTACCCGGGACAAACCGAACTGGAAGAGAGGTGAACAGTCTCTGATAACTGTTTTGCTGGTTAAACAGGGCTCTGCTAACCAGCCTACAGTAACTGCTAAGACAATCATTCTCCATGACTACTGACGTGCGTTCAAATCACTGGGACTTGGTTATAATGCAGATTTGATTCGGAAGGTCTAGGGTCGGGCTCAGGATTCTGCATTTCCAACACGCTCCCAGCTGCATGGCTGTTGCTGGTCCCTGCACTACACGTTGAGTAGCAAAGCACCAGGTCATCCTTGTAACATCGAATTTGTATGTGTGTGGGCGGGGGTTGGCGGGGAGATTGCTATAGTCAGAATGACATTTATAAGATGACGTTAACTCTATAGAGTCGCCATTTCTATAGATCAAAAAGTCAATTTCATAGGCTTCAACCTAAACAAGAGGCAGTCCATCAACCAATTCATAACAGATACCAAAGTTTATGACATCAGAATCCCAGCCAACTTGTCTTGGAACAAAGGGGAAGCAAAACGTTTCTTTTTTTTTTTTTTTTGTATTTTTCTGAAGCTGGAAACGGGGAGGCAGTCAGACAGACTCCCGCATGCGCCCGACCGGGATCCACCCGGTACGCCCACCAGGGGGCGATGCTCTGCCCATCTGGGGCGTCGCTCTGTTGAGACCAGAGCCATTCTAGCGCCTGAGGCAGAGGCCACAGAGCCATCCCCAGCGTCTGGGCCATCTTTTACTCCAATGGAACCTTGGCTGCGGGAGGGGAAGAGAGAGACAGAGAGGAAGGAGAGGGGGAGGGGTGGAGAAGCAGATGGGTGCTTCTCCTGTGTGCCCTGGCCAGGAATCGAACCCGGGACTCCTGCACGCCAGGCCGACGCTCTACCACTGAGCCAACCGGCCAGGGCCGAAGCAAGACGTTCGAACGTGGGCTTAGTTAGAGCAGAGCGTACCTCACCCTGTACTTGCCAGCCCGTCTCTCACAGACCCTGGCTCCGCAGACTCCCGCTCTCTGGGGCACCAGGAGACTTCTTTCTGCCGTGTTCAGTCTTGTAAGTCAGAGAGAAGGACCGCTCCATGGCACCGCCGTGCGCCATGGCATTGCCCTCCAAGGCGTGGGTCTCTGAACCTGCTGAACTGTCCAGGCACGCCCGGAGGCACTGGCACAGCCCCAGGCGGCTTTGCAGATCTCAGCGGATGGCAGGATGTGTTCTGATTCTCACTGAGAAGCTTACACCACACTGAGGGGAGCTGTAGCAGGTCCCCCACAGCGCCCGGGTCTTTCACATGGCCACACTCCAGCTGCGGAGGGTCCTGGCTGTGTGCGTGGGCGGGAGGACAGGACGTCATTGCTGAGCGGAGGTCTGCTGCACCTGCCCGGCTGAGTCCTGCACAAGCAGAGCGTCGTCCCCAGCCCCGCCCTGAGGTTGCCCCGCTGATGGCAGAGTAGCTGCTGTATAACCGTCTGCCACCATTGGCAAAACTCACAAGAAGTGAACAAGCGATAAGCACATGAGGTATTTCCAAAGCCGCTGTAGCATGTGCTCCTTGTGTGAGCAGCTCTGCTGACTCAAGATGTCCAGGGTAGTCTCACATACAAGGGACTGATCTAAGAGGGCACTGGTGGGGTGTTGATGCTCACTGATCATGCTGCACTGGTTGTCCACTGCACCTGTCTTCTAGCCGGAGGGCTTTGAACTAATACCAAGTCTATTAAATCTGAATTGTGGGGGTCAGGCATAGGTAGATTTTAAAAGCACCCAGGTGATCTGCATGCACAGTGAAGGTTACAAACCACTGTGTTAGAAGTAGGTTGTTTTTTTCAGAGATCAAGGAAAAGCACTTTTGTTGATCATTGACTCTTCTCAATTTCTAGAACTTCACCTTTTTTTAATGCAATACAGAATATTGTTAATAACAAACATTCTCTTATACTTTCTGAGTCACAAATCATTTGTACATGCACTGTCTTATTAGATTCTCAAGTCAGCCTGTGGAAAATGCTAACACCATTACAGAAAGATATAGTGTTTACAAGAGACAAAAAGAAAATGGAAACAAGCTGTAAGCTCGTGAGAGAATGGTTAGATATGTCTCAGGCTTTGGTGCACTGGAGAACTGCACACCTATTAGAAAGGCTTAGTAACGCTGGAACACATTGACTTAGAAAGATAGCCACAGACGATTTTTAAATTTTAAAAAGCCAAATTCAGAATCAAGATTATAAATGATTGCATTTTATTGGGTTTTTTTTTTCCTCGCTGTTTTATTTTTAACAACTTTACTGAGATATCTTTGCCATGTAAAAAATGTGATGTGTTGGTATGTGTATATATTGTGGAAAAATATAGCCATATCAAGATAAATGATAAATCCATTGCCTCTACATAGTTATCATTTGCATGTGTGTTTTAAGAAGATTTAAGATTTATCCTCTTAACAACTTTCAAGTACACGATACAGCATTATTGAGTATGGTCACCGTGCTGTGCATTAGATCCCCAGAAGGCATTCATCTTGCATAACTGAAACTTAGTCTCTTTCGACCAACGTCCCATTTCTACCTCCCCTCAGCTCCTGACAACCATCATTTTATTCCCTGCTTCTATCAGTTCGACTGTTTTCTACTGTAAGCAAGATCATACATATCAGCCTTTCTGTGCCGGGCTTATTTCACACAGCACGGTGTTCTTCTGGTGCCCCCATGCTGTTGCAAATGTCAGGATCTCCTTTTCTGAGCTCAATAACATTCTGTCGTATATCTTCTTTATCCACTCACCCGTCAGGGGACACTTAGGTCGTGTCCATGTCTTGCCTATCACGTGTAATTCCGTAGTGAACATGGAAGTTCAGACATCTCTTTCAGATCCAGATTCTCTATCCTTTGGACATATACCCAGGAGTGAGAATTCTGGACCATATGGTAGTTCCAGATTTAACATTCTGAGGACTCATCATACTGTTTTCCATAATGGCTGTACCAGTTTACATTCCCACCACCAGAATAAGGGGTTTTCTTCTCTCCACATCTTCATCAATACTTGTTATCTATTGTCTTTTTGATGATGGCCATTCTAACAGGTATGAGGTAACCTCTCATGGTGGTTTTGATTTGCATTTCCCTGACGACTAGTGGTATTGAGCACTTATTCATGTGATTTATAAGCACAAAAAAAATTCTGAAAAAATAAATTCTAAACTGTTAATAATTACATTGTTTGGGCTAATATTAGACAGAGGCGGGGAGGAGAACTATCATTTTTTCCCTTCTCTGTTTTTTATTTTGCTACAAAAATTATACTCCCATGCTATTTAAAAACCTATTTTAAAACTACAGTCCTAGGATAAATCCAAGGAAGTATAATCCTATCCATTTTTTAGAGAAAATGATTGAGCTCCACTGAGATGGGGTACTGGTATTGGTGGGGCATTCATGTGAGTATATATGTATGCTGTGTTTCACAATTTTTAAAAAAACAGTCTTTTAAAAATTAGGTAACAGATTCTGGTTGGTGGCTCCATGGATAGACCATTGGCCCAGCATATGGACATCCTGGGTTTGATTTCCAGTCAGGGCACACGTGAGAAGTGATCCTCTGCTTCTCTTCTCCTCCCTCTCCCCCTTCTCTCCTTCTTCTATTCCCACAGCGTGTGGCTCAGTTAGTTCAAACATGGCCCCAGGCACTGAGGATAGCTCAATTGGTCTAAGTGTGTCAGCCTCAGGCAATAAAAATAGCTTGGTATTCAAGCATCGGCTCTAGATAGAGTCGCAGAGTGGATGTCAGTCAGGGTGCATACCTCACTATCTCCCCTCCTCTCACCTAAAAAAAGAAATTAGGCAACTGAGGGTTATCCTGTTTTCCTGGGTCACAGTTCCAGGACCCGTCTTGCTCCCCATTCTGCCTGTTGCACAAGGTCTCCACGGCACATTGCTGACCACTGAACAAAGATGAAGTTGAGTCCTGCACAGTCAGATGACCTGGGCAGGCTGGCCCATCGGGAGCCTATGCCATAGGCTGTCTCTCCATCAGGTCCTGACAACTCCCTGCTCACCCAGAGGCTGTGAGGAGATTCACCCGCTGCCAGAGCAGCTGTTGGTGCAGCGCATGGGCCCCCGCAGGGAAGTTCCGCTCCTAATAAGAGAAATTCACTTCGCACACACACTAGGAGAAATGTCCTGAGATAGAATGAGAGCCAGATGGGCACTGAGCTTATGAAAGCCATGATTGTTACCAGAAAACATTTGCAAATATGTATGGGCATTTTTGTAGATGTGGGTGTATGCATGCATTTTACACACACGCACATCTCTCCTTGAAATCCTTTGGATTATAAAATTGTCTTCCCGGTTGTTGCACAGAGTACTTTACAGTCCACCCTTATGCAGGGCGGATGCGCAGGGCCTCCCACATTTTCACG
The DNA here is from genome assembly GCF_036850995.1 of Saccopteryx leptura. Lineage (NCBI taxonomy): Eukaryota > Metazoa > Chordata > Mammalia > Chiroptera > Emballonuridae > Saccopteryx > Saccopteryx leptura. The sequence goes on along the minus strand of NC_089504.1, from coordinate 351,823,532 downwards.
CCAGGTGGTTGTTCTCATTATTGTTTCCCCCTCCCTGCAGGTGCAGCTCATCCACTACAACCACGAGTTATACACAAATGTCACAGAAGCTGCGAAGAGCCCGAATGGATTGGTGGTAGTTTCTATATTTATCAAAGTAAGTGTCTTGCATTCCTTCATTCCTCTCCTCCGGCCATTCTCGGCCCAATCAGAGTGTCTGTTTACAGTCCCGTTGCACCTGAGAACTGGCACAAGGGGCGGTGTGTGTGCCCAGGAGAAGCTGCAGGGAGGTCACTTCACACCCGTGAGGCTTACGAAGAACGAGGTCCCTCTCCGAGAGGCGGAGATGATGGGTTTCATTGCAGAGCATCGTGGCCTGAGGAACCGGGCAGCTTCTGTCCTGGAGAGAGAAAAAAAAAAAAACAATGGTGCTGGACCCAGGGGCACACTTCAGGTCCCACTGCACGCAGAAAAGTCAGAAAGATGGAATACAAGGGAAGACCTGGCTCACGGGCCCCCCGCAGGGTTACAGCCCTGCCCACCCCTGGGAAAAAGAGATACAGGGGAAATGGGAGATCCCCCCGCCCCAGGGCTGCACTGAACAGCTTCTCCACAGTGGCCCTGAGTGCCATCTCCCCCCCACACCCCCCTGGGAAAAATTAAGCAAAGACCGACTTTCTGACACACTAGGGAGACTCCACATCTTCCTAACAGTCAACAGCAACAACTAATCTCCAACCCAGCCCAGTGTCATCTGTCAAAAGGTAATCACTGTTAATATTTTTGGCAGATGGAGAGTGACACAGGTATGCTGATTTAAAGGAAGAAAGAAAAAAAAAAAAGAATTGTCTTTTCAATTGGGGGGGGGAGGGAATAAAGCATTGTGAGACATTGCCAAAACTTGGCGATCGCTGTGCTAACCCCTGGGGGAATTTCGGCCAGACCATTAGAGGGGGTGCTCCAGTCTGAACTTGGAATCTGATGAGGATGGTCAGTGGGAATCCAGCGTTTGCCACTGTGGGGCAAACAGAGTTCTGGTGATGACATCATCGTTGCTCAGAAGAGGCATGGGGGTGCCTTGGGGACCCCTCCCTCGCCCTCCCTGAGAGCATCCCCCTTCGTGACAGGCGCGTCACCTGCCTGGTGTCCCTCTGAAGGCTCCACACCCCCTCCTAATGCCGCTCCCTCGCTCAGGCCAGGCCAGACCTCTCTGTGGTCCAGGCAGAGCTGTACATTGGGCAGGGGCATTTGTGACATGTTGCTGCCCCTGGCCACCAACCCCAGACTCTCCCAGCTCATCATTAGCAAAGACAGGAAGGGGCTTTTGTCCTCATGATACCTGAATGTGATATCCCAAAGAGACCGGGCCCGCTGGCCTCTGCTCCCCGCCTCCTGGCATCAACACGGACCCGGTAGATTCCTGAATGCCAGGAACGCAGGTATGTACTTGGCACATATTTTGATGATTTAACCCTGATAAATCTGCAGGGTGGGCACTGGTGTCCTTACCCTGCGGATGATGGAAACGGTTCAGAGACTCTGGTATTTCACCCAAGTTCACGTAGTTCTAACAGCCCGTCTAGGGAAGGAGCTCAGGTCTCGCCTGACTGTAATACTGACGACCTCGTTCACACTGTACGCCGCCCCCAGAGAGCTGCAGATAAGCAACTGAGGTGAGCAAGAGAGAAAATGACATTTAGAAAGATCTTCCCCAACCCCCGCTGCCCCGAGCGCAGGGCAAGCTTCCACATCCCTCAGGCGGCCCCAGTTACAGATGACATTGGTAACCAGCTGGTGAGTCCAGCTCGGGCCACACTCAAGTTGTCAGTCCTGCAGCGATGCCACCATATTGGTCACACACGTCCAGGCGCCCGTCTCCCCCGTGGCTTTCCCAATGGCGGGCCTTCTAAGAGTGACTCCCACGGCCAGTGGAGGCGTTCCAGCAACTCTTATGCTTTGGTGGGTGCCTCAGCTCCCTCCCCTGACTGGCCTCACTTTTCTCAAGGCTCCTGGGTCAGAGAACATCAGAATGTCACCCTGGAAGTGCAGGCCCATCACAGCTGACAGGGTGATTGACATGCCAGGAAGTTGGCCTCCTCAACAGCAAGCTACTGGCGTGTCTCACAAGCTCTGGCAGAAGCGCTCGCCCCTCCAAGGTTACCAGGTTACCGACGCAGGTCCTGGCTGCCCCGCCCCCTGCCCCGTGGGTTGTTGGGAGGAACTTATGCCCCACCTCCCCCCCACCCCACCCCCACTCCCTCACCTCCCCCCCCCCACCCACCCCGGCGCCGAGGTCAGGGCAAGGGCGGTGCCTAGCTCAGCATCTTCTCCGGCCAGTTTGGTCCTCGGAGGGGCTTCCATCCTTCCCCTGAGAAAACCTGAAGCTTTCTGGCTAGATCTCAAAATAAACCACAGCATTTCTATCTTTGTCCAATGTGATCAACTTCCAGATGTTCCATGGTGAGTTATCCCAGCTGTGACTTGTCATTCACCCGCCCCAAAACCCTGACCGAGGATGGGACGCAGGCGGCACTGGATCCTAGAAATGAGATGAACAAAGCCCTTGGTCCCCAGGGCGCACAGCCTCTGGTCGCCTCCCCTCCGCTGGTCCCCCTCCCCTTCCCTGCTCGCTGCAGAGGAGGCAGGGAGAGAAAACGAGAGGCCCCACATCTCGATCAGCTGAGTCTTAGAGATTTCACCTTGGCCAAAAGCCGAGCCTGAGAAGGGTTGGAGCCGTTAGCTAAAAATAAGAGCCTTGTTTATCTGTGGGTTATACTTATCTACGTCCCCTCCTCACCCCCTACCCTTCCCATGACCGCGAGGAGCCGAGATTCGGCTGTAATTGCTACTCAATCACATGCCATTAACTTCCCACTTAAGTGCACTTCCACCCAGGACACGTTTTATCCTCTCACCCACGCGGCCAACACACTGGAGCCCGCAAATCATCCGTGTGCAGCTTGGAAATGTTTCAGTTATTTTTATTCGGCTCAGAAGTGGCCAGTGCCGGCGTTAGCACTGCCCAGACTCACCGGCCACCAGGAGCCCGAGGCCCCCGATTAGGGGCCATTGGCGATTCCTCACCTGCCACGACATTCTGTTGTGGCTCTCCTCCTCTCACAGGTGCATTGGCACACACAGGTGGCTTCGGGCTGTCTTTTAAGTGGCCGAAGGGGATGGCAAAGTAGGATTTGGGTTTGGCACTGCTGGGGCGCAGCAGCGTTTGATTTGGGACTTTTCTCCGTTAGTGGGTGGGCTTTCACCAACCCCACGGAGCACTGTCACTCACCAAGCTCCCCTCGGTGTGTGTCTCAACACAACACACCCAGGAAACGGTGGGAAAGGAGAGACAGATGGTGGGAAAATAAACAGTCTGTGCTATTTCCAAACGAAAAATCACCTGTTGCTTTATCTAATAATTATAATCATCGGCTGCGGTTTTTCCAACCCTCGGAATAAATCATATTTTAAATGTTGGTGTGTCACAACATTCGATTAGTAGCTGTGGCATAAATGACAGAGCAGAGCTGAGCCGAGCGAGGTGGGAGAGAAATGACTAGGCTGAACAATGGTGCCACGGAGAGAGCCGAGTAAAAAGAGGGCTGCTAGGAAAGCAGTCCACGGTTATGTGGGGGCACATCACAGTCTCCAGTTGGTGGTCCCTGGGATTGAGCTCTATGAACCATGGCTTTTTCTCCCAAAGAAGAAATTGTACTCTTAAAGGCATGGGCATAAAATGGGAACTGATCCCTGAACATGTGATACAATATTTGGCCCATAATGGGTACTTGGTAAATATTTATTGAATGCATGGATGCATGCATGGATGGATGGGTGGATGGATGGATGGATGGATGCATGGATGGATGAATGGATGATGGATGGGTTCATGCATGAATGGATGCATGGATGCATAGACGCATGGACAGATGGACGGATTGATGGGTGGATGGATGGATACATTCATGCATGCATGCATGGATGATTAAATGGCATGGTGTATGATATATTTGATTATGTAAAAAAGAGCAGTTCTATAATAAGGTTCTCTGTTCCTCTTAAAGATTTGTTTTTATCTCCTATTCTCTGTATTCTTTCTCACTCTCTATCTAGATTACTACCCCCATTGCTAACATGTCACTCCCAGCCGTCTGCATAAAACCCTTTGATGGCTCCCCATCCCTACAGAAGAAAGTTTAAATGTCCAAACATAACTCAGAACCTGACATGAGCTCGCCCCTGCCACCCCCCTAGCCACACCTCCCACCCTTCCCTCGTACTCTCTCAGCTCCACCTGCATGGAAGTATGTGCCTGAGCATAGAGAGTTCTCCCAGGTCCACGTATGAACAAGTCCTCTGTACACGATGTTGTTCCTTACCCTTCCTTGCTTCCACACTCTACCGCCAGAGCGCTCTGTTAACTGCCGCCCATCCTTCAAGACTCAGTTCAGGCCTTAGCTCCCCAGATTGCCCACGTGGATGGTCCTCCTCTAACATCATCGCACCTGTGACACACTACCTTCGCACTATTCGTACAGTATTAGAACCATTTATTTACTTCCATCTTCTTTCTCTGGAGAGAGGTGTCTGGAGAATAGAGTCTGTGTATTTTATCTCTGAATTTTCAGCCATTGTAGTGTTTGGCATATGGTAGAAACATGAATGAACAAGTGAATTCATGGGGGCAATGTTTACCCTGGGATACTATTGTTGATTAGTGATTAAAATTTTTTTCTCCCTTAGGTTTCTGATTCATCAAACCCATTTCTTAATCGAATGCTCAACAGAGATACTATCACAAGAATAACATATAAAAGTAAGTTTGGTTCCATTTCTTATACAACAAGTATTCTATAAAGGTTAGTTAGTTCTGTCTGAAGGCAAAAAGCCAGAACTGATGATCTCCAAGGGGGCCTTTCAGCTTCCTGACTCTTTAATTCTGCAGAAAGTCACTTTGGAGAGTCAGGGTTGGAAAAGAAGCAGTTCATTTCAAACAGGGGTCCCTGGGGTGTCTTTGTCATCCACGCCTGTCTAAGGCTATAATGATTATTATGAAGATGGTCATCGTTATCCCATGGATCGGTAATGAGCTGGGGTCCTCTATTAGCTGACAAACTCCACCATGGCAGCCAGCCATCTTCGGGGCTTTGCCGGCAACGTGATGGAAAAGCATTCACCAGGTGGTTGACATCCAACCTCAGCACTTATGGAGCCCCTCAGCTGGGACAAGCCTCCTGATCTGTGTCACAGGGTCTCCCTTTCAGTTGGAGGCCAGTTGGTCATCTTTCTTCATCCTCATGCATGACCTGCTGATCTAGAGGACCCTGTCCAGTTTCCTTGGGCTTCCAGGGTGTTTTATCCCTACAATCCTTAAGCAGAAAAGAGAGAACGGTAAAAATAAATTTGAAGGAAGGGAGAAGAGGGAAAAGGGGCTACTGTCATCCACAGAAATCCCAGAAGTTGCGGAGTTTGGGAAAACTTATGTGAAACAGTGCGTACCGGGAGTTGAAAGAAATCAGTAGCAAAATAATTTTTTTTACCTGAAGTGGGATTTAAGTGCTGACTTTGGCCTTAAGGAAGGAACTTCCTCATTTGGATCCTGTTTCCTCATCTTAAAGTAAAGAAGTTGAGTTTCAGGTGCATGAGGCCCTTCTCAGACTCTAAATCAAGCCCTAGGCGCACAATGATTCCACAAAACTTAAAAGCAGCACGCAAATGTTCCAAGACGCCACTTCTCCTGGGCACGTCCTCCGCCAAGCAAAGGGCTCGGCCCTGCCTGCTGCCCCTGCCTCCCGTGGTCATGTGGCAAAGACAGAGTGGACGTTTCAGGTCTCATCTTCCACTGCAGGAGGGAGAGTACAGGGAACCCTTTGCTCGCTCATTCATTCAGCAAACATTTCCGGCACACCTGCCCCGCGACAGACACCAGGCGAGGCTCCCAGAAGAGAAGCCGGGCCAGGGACCAGCCCTCCCCACAGGAGCTCACCAACACGTCACTTCCGTGTGAAGAAGAAGGGGTGGGGGCAGGGGGGTTGATGAACGAACCTGGAGAATTACTCTCCACCTCGACGGACGGACGTCACCGAGAAGAATGAATTAAGCTGTCTCCAGAGCTGTCCCGCCGTATGGAGTCCTCGCTAAGATTCCTCAGCTAAGGAAGACATTTCTGCCTCGTGTGCAAAGAGCACATTCGATAACTGCCCATAAATGATTACTACTAGTCTTTTAACTTTTTGATTTAAAAAAGCATGAAAATTAAATAAAATGTTTTCAAATCATCTTGAACTTGCAGTTCAGAGAGCATGAAAGGCCGTGAAATCGCACGTTAAGCCCCCACACACAATCGGGCAGATTGTCAGCTGCAGAGTTGGTCATTAGTGGGACTCCCCGCCCCGCCCTGCCCCTGGCACTGGTCTGATTAACGTCACGCGATGTGGCTGCTCTGGAAGGAGAGAGCATCCACGTGGGTCTGCGCGGTGGGAATGTGTCCTCGGGGACAGGTATCGATTCTGGTGCAGACAGGGGCTGGGAGAGCCAAGGTGGCGAGTCTTGTTGGGACCACTGGTGAATGACGGTTTCATGGCTAAGGGAAACTTCAACTTCATCTACTTCAAATGAAGTGTCACTGCTGGCTGCCACCCCCATCGGGTCTGCCAGGTCTGAGAAGGACGTACTTTGGCAATAGCTGAAGTGGACAGCAACGTTAAAACCCGAGACCGTCGTTCACTGTTCGCTCACTCACTCCACACGTATTTACAGAGTTCCTCCTGGGTGCCAGGGCGTAGGGAGGCCAATGGAGGGAATGTGTGTCCTCCCACGAGGTCCTCACTCTAGGTGGGGAGACAGACACAGTGCATTCTAAAGATTTGTGTAACAAGTTCGGTGTTAAAAAAATGTGACAAGAATTCTTCTGGATCACAGATCTGCTTAGAATTACATGGCAAGGTTGCACAAAGCAGATGCCATTCAATAAGGGCTGGATAGATAAAGAGCTATTTGCTGGGGAAAGAAAAAAGAGAGAAGGAAAGAGAGGGAAGAAAGGAGGGGAAGACAGGGGAGGAAAAGGGAATAAGAGGGAAGGAGAGAAGATGAGAGGAAAAGGGGGAGGGAAAGAAGGAAAGAAGGGAGGGAGGGAAGGATGAAGGAAGAGAAGAAGGAAAGAAGGAAGGAAAGAAGGGAAGAAGGAAGGAAGAGACAAAGAGGGATGGAAGAAGGGGAACATTCTCTGCCCAGAGAGCAGCACCCACAGCAAGGAGAGCATTACAGTGACGCCGAGGAGCTCAGAGGGAGGGACTCGGTCTTCATTTGCTCTCCGTCTGACAGTATACACTACAAACACTGGTGACAGCCTCAATTAATAGAGGAGTGAATGGCGCCCTGCGGTAGCTGTGACAGGGACAGAGGGCGTGAATGGCAGGGAAGATGGTCCGGAATCGCTTTTGGCTGGTCTTGATGCCATGCTGAGGAGTGTATGCAGAAGATGGATTTGCAGAAACACCCTCAGCACCTCTCCAGACACCCTTCTAGAAATGCAAATAGGAAAGAGCAGGAGCACACCCCCTCCCCCCCCTCCCCGTTCTGTTCCTCACAATCTATCTGTCAGGGCCAGGGGGAAAGAGAGGAGAACTAAAGGAAGATAAGGAGACCCCCATGGGGACAGGTAACTGCGCAAGGCCCCCTAATCACAGGTATTTTGTGCTCTTACACCCGTTGGGAGATCACGGAGGTGTTCCCAGCAGCACATTTATCACACATCTAAAGGAGAGACACCACAGGGATAACGATGGCCCCTCCGCGTGGGAGTGAGCTGGACACACTGTGCCCAGAACGCGGTGGCTGCAGGGATTCATTTGCTCGGCCGGAAAGCCCAGCCCTCTTCCCTCCAGCTAAGCCCCCTGAGGCAGCCCTCCTGCAGAAGGACGGAAGGACCGCAGGTGGCGAGCGGGGAGGGTCTGAAGCAGAAGCCATTCCCTAGGACCCAGTGGTGGGTGGGAAACAGCAGCCTGAAAGTCCCTCCACAGGCTCGGCAAGAGGTCAGCCCGTGAACTCCGGTCAGGACGAGGAGAAGGCCACCTGCTCTGCTTCCATACTGCTAAGATAGAAATAAATCAATTCCTCCGCTGCCACCCAACCGCATGCCAGGGACACCTGCCCTCCGCCCTACCCACTCTCCCCACCAGCCCGTTCTGCGGCTGCAGCCAGAGTTACAGCCCAGTCTAGCTCCCGCCTGCCCCATCACTTAGGCGTGGTACCCGCTCTGCAACATGCTGAGCATCAGGATGAGGCTAACTGAGCACTCGCCGCTCTGCCGGCCGGCCGTGGGGCCAAGGGCTTTGTCTGCAGCACGACACCCAGTGCTCACAGACGACCCACCTTCCAGACAGACAGAGTTGCCGTCCCAGTTTACAGAGGAGGAAACTACGGCTCCACGAAGTGAAGTCGTTTGAGGGGACACACGTCTAGGACGTGGCTATTGACAAACGCGTGTTCTGCATAACCAAAAGCATTCCGCGATACACGCTGACATCTCGCTGCTGCGTCTGTGGGCGAGGGGCGGGGCGGGTGGCCGGGCTTCCACTGCGGGTCTGTGGGCGAGGGGCGGGTGTCTGTGCTTCCACTGCGGGTCTGTGGGCGAGGGGCGGGTGTCTGTGCTTCCACTGCGGGTCTGTGGGCGAGGGGCGTGGCGGGTGTCTGTGCTTCCACTGTGGGTCTGTGGGCGAGGGGCGGGGCGGGTGTCTGCGCTTCCACTGCGGGTCTGTGGGCGAGGGGCGGGTGTCTGGGCTTCCACTGCGGGTCTGTGGGCGAGGGGCAGGGCGGGTGTCTGTGCTTCCACTGCGGGTCTGTGGGCGAGGGGCGGGTGTCTGTGCTTCCACTGCGGGTCTGTGGGCGAGGGGCGGGTGTCTGCGCTTCCACTGCGGGTCTGTGGGCGAGGGGCGGGTGTCTGTGCTTCCACTGCGGGTCTGTGGGCGAGGGGCGGGTGTCTGTGCTTCCACTGCGGGTCTGTGGGCGAGGGGCGGGTGTCTGCGCTTCCACTGCGGGTCTGTGGGCGAGGGGCGGGTGTCTGCGCTTCCACTGCGGGTCTGTGGGCGAGGGGCGGGGCGGGTGGCTGCGCTTCCACTGCGGGTCCGTGGGCGAGGGGCGGGGCGGGTGGCTGCGCTTCCACTGCGGGTCCGTGGGCGGGGTGGGTGGCCGTGCTTCCACTGCGGGTCTGTGGGCGAGGGGCGGGGGGGGGGGGGGGCTGCGCTTCCACTGCGGGTCTGTGGGCGAGGGGCGGGTGTCTGTGCTTCCACTGCGGGTCTGTGGGCGAGGGGCGGGTGTCTGCGCTTCCACTGCGGGTCTGTGGGCGAGGGGCGGGGCGGGTGTCTGTGCTTCCACTGCGGGTCTGTGGGCGAGGGGCGGGGCGGGTGTCTGTGCTTCCACTGCGGGTCTGTGGGCGAGGGGCGGGGCAGGTGGCCGGGCTTCCACTGCGGGTCTGTGGGCGAGGGGCGGGGCGGGTGTCTGTGCTTCCACTGCGGGTCTGTGGGCGAGGGGCGGGTGTCTGCGCTTCCACTGCGGGTCTGTGGGCGAGGGGCGGGGCGGGTGGCCGGGCTTCCACTGCGGGTCTGTGGGCGAGGGGCGGGTGTCTGCGCTTCCACTGCGGGTCTGTGGGCGGGGGCGGGGCGGGTGTCTGCGCTTCCACTGCGGGTCTGTGGGCGAGGGGCGGGGCGGGTGTCTGCGCTTCCACTGCGGGTCTGTGGGCGGGGGCGGGTGTCTGTGCTTCCACTGCGGGTCTGTGGGCGGGGGCGGGGCGGGTGGCCGTGCTTCTTCCACTGCGGGTCTGTGGGCGAGGGACGGGTGGCCGTGCTTCCACTGCGGGTCTGTGGGCGAGGGGCGGGTGGCTGCGCTTCCACTGCGGGTCTGTGGGCGAGGGACGGGTGGCCGTGCTTCCACTGCGGGTCTGTGGGCGAGGGGCGGGTGGCTGCGCTTCCACTGCGGGTCTGTGGGCGAGGGGCGGGGCGGGTGGCTGCGCTTCCACTGCGGGTCTGTGGGCGAGGGGCGGGGCGGGTGGCTGCGCTTCCACTGCGGGTCTCGGGTCAGCTGGGGACACGTGGCCCCACAGGGCTCTCGTCTTTCCGGGATCCAGCAGCTCACCCAGGACAGTACTGGCGCTTCTGAGGGTGGAGGGCTGAAATCTGTGACGTTACTTAGGCCCAGGCTTGAAACTCACACACTGTCACCTCTGTCCACTTTCCTCTGTCCAAAGCAAGCCACATGGACCAAACGCAACCTCAGAGTCTTCCCACGGACGTGGGGGTGGGGAGAGAGGGAGTGACCGTTTCCTGAACAGTGAGCTGCTGCTCCACCGCAGGAGAGCAAGGGTTCAAACCCAGGAGCAAGGAAGGCCTACCTCTGAGCTCTCACAACCAGCTGTGATGCCAATCCTTTCACATCACATGAAACTAGTCAGCATGTTTTTCTCTTAATTCCAACTTCGGTTCAGTTTGAAGAGCCATCTCTTTGCTTCTCGCGCTTGTTGCCACTTGAAAGGGACGTAACTAACCACTGGACTTGAGGGAACTTTGAAAGTTCAGGCTCGTCCATCCTAAGCTGTCTGCAGCTCCTGCCTGTGCCCTGGCATGGAACCACCAGCGGAAATCAGGGGTCTACAGAGGGACCCGGCGGCACTGCCGTTCTAGGCACACGAAGTACCAGGAGAGTCATGGGGTCAGTCTTCCCTCATCGGCCCTTCCCTTGGAGGCATTCATAAGAAGAAGTTGATCTAAGACTCAGTGACATGATCTACTGCCATAAGGATCACTCTCTTTGCTTGGCTGAGAACATTCTAGAGAAGGGCAAGGAGAAATGTTGGGAGATGACTGCGGAGATCCAGATGACGGGACAGTGTGGGTCGTGACCAGGCTAACGTGGGGAGGTGGAGAGGAATGATTGGGGGTATTTTAAAGGAAGAGCCAAAACATCTCCTAATAGATCAGATGTGTGATATGAACAAGAAGAGTCACGGATGACTAAGGTTTTTAGCCTGAGCAACGGGAAGGAAGACATTTCCGTCAACAGAAATGGGAAGACTGTGGATAAACCATGTGAGTGGGTAGGAAGGGAATTGGAAGTTTCAAACATGTTAAGTTGGGATGTCTACAGTGTATCCAATAAGAGATATGGAGTAGGCAGGTGGCTGTCTGAATCTGGATTTCAGGAGACAGAACTAAAGATATAAATGTGAAAAATCACTGGGCTGCAGATGGCATTTAAACCTGGGCGAAATCATGGGAGTGAGAATAAATAGAGGAGAGAGGCGGACCTGTCCTCTCTTTTGAAAGAGCAGCTCGAATCCTCATGACTTGGGACTGCAAATCATTTCTAAAGATAGCTGTTTAATTCCAACCTTGGACGAGGCTTTTTGTGTGTTTGTCTCATCAGCTCACTGAGGAGGCGTGAGGAGGCGAGAGCAAAGTGGAAGCATGGGGTGAAATCACCACAAAATGGCGGCCAGTGGGGACACAGTCTGTTTGTTTGATTTGATCATAGATTAAATGGTGGGGTAGGGAATGAATTGTGTGAAGTCATCCTGTTGAGCCAGTTAAGAAAATCAGTGCTAGGAAACCCATAAAAGGAGGAAAGAAGGAGACTCTTGCCAAAGAACTGGGAATTTTGCAAGCCAGATATTAAACTGGTAAAAGTCACTATACTTTTTTTTTTATTATTCAGTGAGAGGAGGGGAGGCAGAGAGATAGTCTCCCGCATGTGCCTGACTGGGACCCACCCAGCAAGCCCACTAGAGCAGGGGTCTCAAACTCGTGGCCCATGGGCCGCATGCGGCCCGCCGAACAATTTTGTGCGGCCCACAGACTAATCCACGAAGTTCAAAATATTTTGGATAAAATTAAGTAAGCCTAGGGGCCTACTTGTATTTTTCATTTCTCTAGCATCCTAGCTAGATATTAGCTTAGTTAACAGCAGTTGTGATGCGAACTACAGTTTCTGGTCGTTTTGTGACACTGAAAAGTGTTGCATAACAGTTGCCTTTTGTAGACCTAGTGCGGCTCGCCGAACAGCTGTGATCTTGCTCTGCGGCCCACATGCTGAGTTGAGTTTGAGACCCCTGCACTAGAGGGTGATGCTCTGCCAATCTGGGGCATTGCTCCATTGCTCAGCAACTGAGCTCTTCTTAGTGCCTAAAGCAGAGGCCATGGAGCTATCCTTAGCGCCCAGAGCCAACTCACTCCAATCAAGCTATGGCTGCAGGAGAGGAAAAGAGAAAAAGAAGCAAGGTGGGGAAGGTATAGAGAATTAGATGGGCACTTCTTCTTTGTGCCCAGACTGGAAATCAAAAACAGGACATCCATACGCCAGGCTGACGTTCTACCACTGAGCCAACCGGCCAGGGCCAAAGTCACCATACTTATGGGAAACAGTGTGTTCTAGTGAAGAGAGATGGACCTAGCAGACTCGGGCTTCTGGCTCTACCACCTCCTTTGTTGTGTGGCTTCAGGCAAGTTTCTTAACATCTCTGATAACCATTTCACCATCAGTAAAATGAGGATATTCATACTGATATTGAGAGGGTTGGAGTGAGGACTAAGCAAGGTCATGAGTCAAGTGCCTGGACAACAACTGGTATAAACTAGGCACATACTTTTGTGTGTTTCTAAATTGGCCTAAACTACGTGGTCATTAAAGCCAGCTTCCTGTAGAATGAGAGGTAGGTCACTCTGATGCCAAATAAAAAGTATGTTCAAGGTAAACACAGTACTGGGCACATAGCCAACAGTTTGCTTAGTTTAAATGAAGTTAAAAGTTCACAGTGCCTGTGTGTGAACCCATACAGTGGATGGGAATGACCTAGTGAGGGTTCACTACTTTCCTTTGAAGTTTGGGTTTCATATGTTGAGCATATCTTATAAAACACTCTCACTAACCCGCACCACAATGGGAAAGACCAGCCTGAATTAATTTCAGGCTGAATTTAGAAAGTCTGCTCAAGAAAATCCATTTTATTAAAGTTAACTTCCCCTTCAACAGCTTGGGGAGGGGGAGGAGTCACGTCACGACTGAAATCATGACACTGTACAATGGATACTCTGCATGGGTTTTCTGGAGGAGACACTGGCAATTTACTCGAAGTGTTATAATTTTTTGAATGCAGTGTTTTGGAATAATGCCCAGGTCCCTCCATTTGCTCTGTGTTAATTAATTAACAAGCACAGAGCCCTGATTATATAAAAGGTAACATTCCTATCATTTTAGTACCCACGTGACTGCATCGAGCTAGCATTATTTTTTCTAATTTCATGATATTTTAAAGTGGTGAAATTAGTGACTAGTGGAGTGCGGAAAGCCTTCTTAAATGGGTGAGAGGGCGTTGTTGTTAGGACATTCCGTTTAATGAGCTCTTTCTCCCAATGCCCTCGGACAGTGTGTCACTGTCCTAGCTTCCTTCTCATTCAGTTTCATGGCTTCCGTTCATTTCATACATAGCAAATATGATGGTGAACTTCAGTCCAAGAAGAATCCAATAGGTCACTGATTCCGAATTTTAAAGGGTCTGGCTGTTGCCTTCATATATTTCCTCCACGGAAATAAAGGCAGGGCTGAAGGCATTGGGAGGAGAGATTTTAAGCGTGGTGTTTTGACACTCCGTGCGAGTCCCTTAAAACATCTTTTTCGGTCTTGCCTATTTATACCTCTGCTTGAACCCCACGGCCCATGCCCACTCCCACTAAAAGATGGATGTGTAGGCAAGGGCAGACCAACGCCTAACTGCCTTACAGCTCAGTTCCTGGGGAAGGATTTTGTGAGCCCGCTCCTCAGAGAGACACAATGTTAAATGTGATGAAATATCACCGGGGAATTTAAGCATATTGTTCCCGGTGCCTTTCTCTATGCTAAATTGAACTTGTACTTTCATTTCAAAGAACAGCTTCGGCAATGTTTTCGCAGAACGCAGCACACCCATTCCCGCGTCGCCAGCTAGTAGTAACTCACGTCGGCGAGGCATGGAGAAGAGGCAGCTTACCTCCGCGAATCCAATTCTGGGAGGCTCTCTTTCTTTTCATTTATTGTTTGTGGAAAACAAACAGTCGTATTACTTTATGCTTCCGTAATTGCCTTTTTTCATTTCAGTTGTATGTGCCTCCGATTACAAGAGGAAATGTCATTGCGTATAAGAAAATTGCCAAATAGTTCCATATTGATCAGAGGCAAGTCCAGTATCGATCCCTGCACCTGCCAAGTCTTTTTTCATTGGCGTCGTTCTCTTTGAATGGGAACTTCATAAGCAGGAAGCCAGGCAGTGTTAAATCTCATCAGTGGTCCACATAAGGAAACACAATGCCCTTAACAGAGGCTGCACTGGAGCTCAGACTAAGGCAAAAGTCCCTCACTGTGCAATTCTAGGTATTTCATCAGCATGCTTCTCTCAGACAAAGAAAAGCAACTTGGGAATTGTGATGACTAAGACTCATCATGAGCATATCATAAAATCAAGAGCACAGTTGTGAACTTCACAGTCATTTGGAAGAATAAAATTGGGACATAGATTAGGCATAAATAGTCTACACATATTGATTATACTAGGGGTCTTCTTGTACTGCAACAATATAGCTGATACTAAATATAACCTACTTTAGATAAATCTGTCAATGTAAACTTGTTTCTGTTGAATGGAATTTTGAGGTCTATAGAATTATTTTTTACTTGAAGATGACTTTAGTAATATCCACAATGGTCTTGTGCCCCCAAGTAAGAGTGTTAGCCATGAAGGAAAAGTAAGTTACTAGCAAAGCCGCAGTTGAAACTTAAACTTGAATTAAGATTCCTGCTTGAAGTCCAGGGCTTTGTTCTGAATAACCTATATTCCCCTAAGATAGATGATGATGACAGATGATGATAGATAGATAGGTAGATAGATAGATAGATAGACAGACAGGCAGAATAGAAAACCTCTCTATGAAACTACCCTGAAAATTTGTTTGAACTTCTGCCATCACTTGTTCCCAGTAAATACCCTCGAAGCAAGCAGAGGCACACAGGAGCACCCCGCTGGCCGCAGAGCCACACTCCATATTTGTGCTTCTCTGCTCAGAAACAAACCTGACCTCTAGGTCTTGGCCACTCTTCCTAATGAATAGAGCCGTGGGAGTTTGAGGACCAGAATCCACTTTCCAGTGCCTTTGTTCTCAGGCATTTCGTACGCAATGCCCCGAGGGTAACACAGACAGGCACAGACCGATGTTTTCTGCCGGCTGCTACACGAATGAGGGAGTCGGTGGGTGACAACAACTAGTTCCAGTCCTGATCAGCTGTGGAAGACACCTCCTTGACACGAGGGCTGAAAACTGCTGGGTTTGCTCACAGCCTTTTCCTGAGTTTCACAGCCTGTGTCCTGCCGAATGTGCAAAGCAAGTCTCTGTGGGGAGAAGAGAGGAGGCAAAGGGGTAGCCTGTAGTTCTCAAGTTCCAATTCCTAAAAGAGAAAACACTGATTAAATGGCAGCCTTTGAGACAAAGTGGCAAGCCCAATGGAAAAGTGTTACACGTTAAATGCACATCCATTTCAGCAACATAAATGCAAGGGTTCAGGCACGTTAGGTGTAGAAATGTGGTAATGCCACGTGGAGAAAGGCAACAGTCTCATCTCAACCTGTTATCTTGGGATGTGATATATATGGGAGAGGAGGCTGCGCAGCATATATTTAAGTTAATGGTACAGACAGGAGCCTCAGAGAATTTTTCCCATCATCTGACCGATGATGTTGCTTCTTCCTCCTTTAGTTCGTGCTCATCATAAACAGCACCACCAGTAGGTGGTGCTGCTGAGCAGAAATTATTTCATTCATTTGTTCATTTAACCACTGTTGATTGAGCATCCACCACACTGAGGCTGGGAGATTGGAGATAAAAGATGAAAGCCATTCTCCAGAGGCTCACAGCTTAGGGGGGACATTCAAAACAACAATGATTAACAAGCTAATTCAGTAAATATGGTAAAAACGGAAGGTGAGGAGAACCAGGGGGGACTTGGGAAGGTCAAGCAATGGTTGTCCTAGAGAAGCTGGGTGCGGACAGCCCAGAAAGGAAGGAGCGACATCATCGCTACCCAGCATCACTGAGTACTTACCACAGACTGGGCCCCATGCCAACTACTTGAAAAGCTTGATCTCATGTGTTCATTGGAAAACTCTGTGAGGCAAGGACTTTGTCTTCATCCGGGTGCTGTAACAAAGTACCATATAAACAACAGAAATTAATTCTCACTATTCCAGAGGCTGAAAGTCCAAGATCAGGGTACCAGCATGGTTGGGTTCTGGTGAGAACCCTCTTCTGGGTTGCAGAATTCCTGTTGTACCCTCACGTGTCAGAAAGAAAGTGAGAGCGCTCTCTGGAATTGCTTTTATAAGGGCACTAATCCCATTCATTGGAGCTCCATCCTCATGATTGAATTACCTCCCAAAGGCCCTACCTCCAAATACCATCACAATGGGGATTAGGACTTCAACATATATTTGGAGGATGGGAACACTAATATTCAGTCCACTGCCTACTCCAGCCAATCTACATACTACAGATGTATAAACTGAGGCTCAGTCTGTTACCTACATGTCCATGGTCACCTGGGTGATGAGAAGTCATGCCGTCCCTCACACTCAAGTCTGAGTCCAGAGCTCACGCTCTTCACACTGGGTCTTTTCAAGTTCTGTAGTATGAATAAATTACTAGGGCAAAAGTTGAAGTAAGAATATTAGCGGGCCTGACCAGGCGGTGGCGCAGTGGATGGAGCATTGGACTGGGATGCAGAGGACCCAGGTTCGAGACCCCGAGGTCGCCAGCTTGAGCGTGGGTTCATCTGGTTTGAGCAAAAGCTCGCCAGCTTGAACCCAAGGTTGCTGGCTCGAGCAAGGGGTTACTTGGTCTGCTGAAGGCCCGCGGTCAGGGCACATATGAGAAAGCAATCAATGAACAACTAAGGTGTTACAACGCGCAATGAAAAATTAATGATTGATGCTTCTCATCTCTCTCCATTCCTGTCTGTCTGTCCCTGTCTGTCCCTCTCTCTGACTCACTCTCTGTATCTAAAAAAAAAAAAAAGAATATTAGCGGGACTCATGGAAAGAACAAAGTCAGCGAAGGAGGATCGTGGGAGGGCAGACTGTGTGTCTCTCGAAGGGGGTGTGGACAGAAAGGCATCTCCCTGTGGGACCGAAGTACCGTCAGCACACCAGTGTTTGGGAAGCATGTTGCTAGCTTGCTGTGTGTGTTAAACCCGTGACCACGCCTCTTTCATCTCTTGCCCTAACCTGCCGCCACATCCACACACACTAACCCCTTCCTCAAATGCAGATGCAACACAGAGGCTGGTGATAGTTTCTGAGAGACATAAATGTCCTTTTTCTTTCCTCCCATTGTGCCTGGAATGCCCCTCATTCTGCCGCCTCCATCCCTCCCTCCTGCCCACCACCCCGAATGAAATAAAACACAATAATGGCAGCATGCTAGAGTATGCAATATGCTCTGTGTGCAAGCTTGGTTAAACAAACCACATTGACCTTTAATAACCATGTGCCAAGTGCTTCCTTCTCTCATTCAATATGTTAATTTTCAGGCCAAAGCACCATCAGAGCAAGCATCATTAAGAGCAAATCTGATCACGCTACTCTCCTGCCTAAAACCCTTCTGTGGCTATGCATTGCCTACAGGATGAAGCCCACACTCCCAGAAGCACGGAGAAGGCCCTTCTGGGAGTGGCGCCTGCTGACCCTCCAGCCTCATTTCTTACAACACCCGTCCCCTTGCATCTCGCCCACACTCTGGCTGTCCCCAGGCATGCACCACTCTCTGTGTCCTTAGCTCTTTCTCTAGCGTGACTGTCTACAGTGCCCTTGACAGCCATCCCCCTGCCAGCCACACACTGATTAGCTCCTGTCATTCAGGATGCAGGGGAGGGTCAGCTCCTCAGTTAATCCTCTCCTGAGCCCCTTCCCGGGGCGGAACTGGCAGCTTCTCAGGGTACTCGGTACAGATGACTGTCACTGTCTCTGCTGCTCCTTGGTACCTGCACTTAATTCCGTCCTGCTCTCCGATACCTGGCTTTGTGCTTGACACCCGCGAGGGGCTGAAGAAACAGAGCCAAATGATGGGCACTCCACATGAGCTTGTTGTGTCGGTACCTCACCCAGCAGCTGCCCAGGTCCGTCTCATTAGTGTGTGCTCTGGCATCGTGTCTTGGTCACGGAAGCATCTGAGCACATGGGCCAGAGTGCAGACCCTTCCCAGCCGTGTTCGTCACTGTGTCTCTCCTGAATTTGTCCTGATTCTCTGGTGTTTTGATGGAAAGGCAGAAACGTTTAAATGGAAAGAGAAAGGAAGTCCTTTCTCCAAGAGTTGGTCTCCAAACCCAGCTTGACCAATCTCTCTCTCTCTCATCTCTCTCACACATGGGCATTTGGACAGAGCCTTAGAGAGGGTCGGTCACCCCATCAAGGTAGTCAGAGCCCAGGAAAATGGATTAATGGATTAGTAGCCTCAATGCTCAGGATCAGGAGGTAGATACAGGCCAGGCCAAGGCGCTCTTATCACCACCTGGTATTAGAGTCTACATATATTCGTTTTGCCATTTGTAGTCTGTCTCTTCAACTAGAACGAGGGCAGACACTGCACCTGTCTTGTTTACTGCTGTATCCCCGGAGCCTAACCTCGTGCCCAGCACTGACAGGTCCTTCGTGAACATTTGCTGAACGGACGACTTGGGTCTGGAGGTCAAAGATCTGGGTTTCTTTCACCTCTGCAAGTTAGCAGCTAGCTCTGTGGCCTTGGGCAGATTACTTTGCCTTTCTGATCTTCAGTCTCTCGTCAAGGAGGATATTACTATCTGCCTGAACAATCTCACTAGGTCAGGATGAGGTTCTCGCTGTATGTGAAAGCCCTTTCTTATCATTAGATGTGCACCATACTACACCTAAGAGATTATATCATCCTCGAAGAGTTAGTCCTTCCACGTGGGAGTTGAACATGTAAATGAGAGACAATACATGAATCGAGGGAGACTAGAAGAGCCATTCTCACCCCTCGGCCAGGCAGGCTTTGGGTCCCTGCCATGTGTTCTCCAGACCTCCTGGATGGGCTGTAGTGGTCGACCCTCATGGCAAACTGGGGGAATGTAGGGGTCTTGGAACTACTGGCGTACAGTGGGCTATGAAGACCATTCTGGCAATGTACACAGGCTACCCTATGAGAAGCATACAGAGTAAGAAAAATTAAGGAGCCTGGACTGCTCCTTATGAAATGCCAACATTGAGAAAAACAGGTAGGAAGTCAGGAGCCAGCAACAGAACCCAACACAGAATGGCCAGAAAAATAGGAATACTAACGGTGCTTTAGAAGCCAGGAGAAGACAGCAAGAGTGTGCCAAAAAGGACGGTAGGGAGAAGAGGGTGGAGTGGGAGAGGTTCATTGCAATTTATTGAGATTTGAAAACTCAAATACATTACGATCTTTTTCAACTGCAGCCAGTGCATTGAATTTAAAAAGCAGAAGGAAATACAAAAATGTTCATGGCAGTTGTTTTAGATAATCAGGGTCGTAATTTTTTTCTCTTTCTTCCATAGTCTGATGCATACTTATGTTACTTTTATAATTAAAAAACTATCGTTAATGATAAAACATTTATGAGTGTGAATACTCCACCTTGGGGTCAGAGGAAAGGCTGGGTCTGCCTGGGCCTGACAGAGAAGAGATCCACAAACATGCAGTCAGCTGTTGAACTTCACCTTTGAGTCTCATGATAGGATTGGCCTGATTGCTTTTCTTTCTAAAAGCATTTCTTAATGCTCTTTTTAATTAAGCAATGTTTATAAATAAGAATGGTGACCAGGTAACGTTTTCACAGGTCCTGAAGACTTCAATTGTGCATTTCCTTATGACTAGAGTACTATGGTCCCAGGTCTGAAGAACCATAACCGAATATTTGGCTCTTCCTTGTGTCCTTGTCATAGACCACACTTCTGTTCACCAATATTCAGTGTCCCATACTGCAGGAAGAACATATTTCCTCACATCTCTGATGCCAACCTTGGGCATGTGACTTTTTTTGGCTACTAGAATGTGCATAGGGGTGACATGTGCCACTTCTGGGATGGGAGCTTCTCTCCCAATCATTGCAACTCACAAGTCTAGATAGGAGCTATTCTAAGAGCCTGGGTCCCAGAATTTGAACAATAATGACGTGGAGGAAGCCTTAAGTAAACCTAGAATGGACATGTACGTAAGCAAGAAATAAACCTTCATTGTTTAAAATGATTGAGATTTGCGGGACTGTTTGTTACTGCAGTCTATCCTGACAGATACAATCTTCTGGAATCATTAAAAAAAAAAAAATCAGCAATGCCAGCACTTTCTCAAGAAACCTAATTCTTAAGTCTTTCTTCTTTCCTTCTCCAGATGATGCATATTTACTACAGGGACTTAATATAGAGGAACTATATCCAGAGACCTCTAGTTTCATTACTTACGATGGGTCGATGACTATCCCACCCTGCTATGAGACGGCAAGTTGGATCATAATGAACAAACCTGTCTATATAACAAGGATGCAGGTGAGCTTCTCTGGGGTCTTTTAGTGGATGGGGAAGACAGTGTGGAACCTGGCTGTGTTTGTGAAATACCTACTGTGTTAGTTTTCCAGGACTGCTTTAATAAAGTACCACAGAGTTGGTGGCTTAAATAGCAGACATGTAGTGTCTCAGAGCTCTAGAGCCTATAAATCCAAGGTCGAGGTGTCAGCAGAGTTGATTCCTTCTGAGGGAGTGGGGAAGAATCTGTTCCATGCCTTTCTCCTGGTTTCTGCTGGTTTCTGGCAACCTTTGGTGTTCTTTGCCTTAGAGAAGTATCACTGCCCTCTGCCTTCAGCTTCACATGACGTTCTCCCTACAGCTGTGTCTCTTTGTCCAAATCCCCCTTTGTATAAGGACACCAGTCACATTGGAGTAGGGCCCCCCCCCCCCCAGTAACCTAATCTTAGCTAATTACATCATAATGACTACATCATTCGACAAATCAGGTCGAATTCTAAGGTACTGGAAGTTAGGACTTTAACTTAGGAATTTTGGGGGTGCACAATTCAACTCACCACACCTACACTTAAAGAATCAGCATCTTCAAGCAAGTTCAAGACTCAGCATGAACTACGTGTAGAAGCCTCCAACCTGTCTGACAGAAAGAACAGCAGGGTTAGTTCCCAAAGTGTGTCTGCAGCGATAGTGAGCAGACAGCAAGTGAGCAAAATGGATGAAATGGTCAAACATGTCTGAAAAAGGCTAGATTAAAGAAGAATTAAATAGATCTCATTGTTGGGAGACTTCCCAGGCCTTTGAAATGATAATAATTATGTCAGTCTCCAAGAGGAAGCAGTATGCTATGTAGCCTCTCACAAACATAATCGAACGGGGAAGTTTTTTTAGAGCATCTCCCAGCGTTCCTCGTAAAGCTGGCTCGGATTCCTCGGACCTGGATGGGAACCAGGAGATCCGGCCTCAAAGGCCAGCTTTGGGGAACGGTTCATTACATGCTCCCAGAGCTGCCACCGCCCTTCTGTGAAATAAATGCAGCTCATTATGATGGGGGGTAAATCACACCAACCTGTTCCAGCTCTGACATGCTGAGATGCGATAAACACTCAGAGGGGAGATGAGTGATGGACGCCGAACCTGTTCCCCTGTACGGGACAGTGCAGGTGACCCTTGAACACCTCGGGTTCGAACTGCGGAGGGCTGGCTGTATGCATTGCTTTATACAGGGACTTGGGGCATTTGAGGATTTTGGTATCCACAAAGGGCGTCCTATCACCAATTCCCAACGGATACCAAGGGACCACTCAGTTTTGGGGAAAGAGTCAAAAATTATACGTAGATCTTGACCTGCACAGGTCGGTGCCCCCAGACCCCCACATTGCTCAAGGGGCCGCCGTACTTACGACCCAACAACAAGGAGAACAATTTGAAGACTCTGATCCTCTCTGTATTGGTTAGGACTCTTGGTGATCAGCAACCGCCTACCTCCCAGATAACTTAAACCTAGGAAAAGGGTTTGTTCAAGAGAAACTGGGCAACTGAGAAACAAGGAACTGAAGATGTGAAATTGACGTCAGCAATTCGCGGGGATCAGAACCCCAGACGCCCTGTATCCCTGCCCTGCTGTGCTTCCTACTGCGCATGCGCCTCATGCATCTCTCCTGCCACGACTCCTCCCTTGTTTCTCAGTCCCGGGGCGGAGCTTGGCTGCAGCTCCTGGCTCTGATTTCACAGAAAAAGAACCAAACTAATCCAGCTTAGTTTCGCTCTGACCCCTGGACCAATGACTACAGTGTGGATAATACCCGTGTCAGGGAATAATTCTCTGAGTTGTTGGGAATTACTGAACCATGGGGAGTAAGAGAAAGAGGCCCTGGAGGACACCTAGTTGGATTTCCTCCTTTGACAGATGGTGTGACTGGGGATTAAACAGAGTAGTTGACTTCTTCCGTGGCATCCATGAGCTATTGAGCTCGAAGCAAGGCTCACCCCGCATTTGGCAGCCTCAGTGAGCCCCCAGCACAACCGAGTCCACAGAACAAGGGTCTCTGCGGGGCTCGCGTGCCCTTCCACAGACAGTCTGGCTTGGCCAGTCTCTGCGGGGTCTCACTTCTTTCCCTAGTGCCTTTCAGAGGAGGGGTGGGTCTCACAGCTGTTTCTCTCTCCTCAGATGCACTCCTTACGCCTGCTCAGCCAGAATCAGCCATCTCAGATCTTTCTGAGCATGAGTGACAACTTCAGGCCTGTCCAGCCACTCAACAACCGCTGTATCCGCACCAACATCAACTTCAATTTACAGGGGAAGGACTGTCCAAACAACCGGGCCCAGAAGCTTCAGTATAGAGGTGAGTCCTTGGCTCAGAGGGCAGCGGGCCCATGCCGGAATTCAGACCTCTTGCTTAGACCAGTTCTTTTTTTTTTTTTTTTTTTTTTTACAGAGAGAGGGATAGATAGGGACAGACAGACAGAAATGGAGGGAGATGAGGAGCATCAATCATTAGTTTTTCGTTGCGACACCTTAGTTGCTCATTGATTGCCTTCTCATATGTGCCTTGACCGCAGGCCTTCAGCAGATCAAGCAACCTCTTGCTTGAGCCAGCGACCTTGAGTCCAAGCTGCTGAGCTATCTCAAACCAGATGAGCCCGTGCTCAAGCTGGCGACCTCAGGGTCTCGAACTCAGGTCCTCCACATCCCAGTCTGACGCTCTATCCACTGCGCCACCGCCTGGTCAGGTTTAGACCAGTTCTTGAAGGCCTGGTGTTATCTCCCGTTATGGGGGATCGTGATTATAAGTAATAACTAAGACCACCACCTTCCACACACATGGTGCTTTTCTGTTGGTAAAGCCTATATATAGTAGAGATAGCGATCAAACTTCAGATCCCTTCTGGTCCAGACAAAACAGCCTTTTTATTGCCATTGTATTGAAGAGTCCAGAGAGGCTGATTTCTTTTCAAGGTTACGTGTTGGAGCAGGACAGCTAGAAGCATGAGAGCTTTAGATATAATGGACCCCTTCCCCCTAGAAGGTGAGCAAATACCCATATGCTAGGCCACTGGGCCACAAGGAGGAATGTGTGTGAGTGCATCCTTTTCCAGGGCTATGCCCCTAGAAGTGACAATCATTCCTACTGTAGAGGATATTCAAAATGACTCCTGCCTCCTGTAACCTTCTGGTCTGCACCCAACCCTCTCTCTTCCCTTCTACACACTAAGTATGTGTTGATCACTGTGGTCAACCCTCAACATGGAAAGGAAGACAGAGTTGTCATAAACATGCCCTCTACTCATGACTAGAGTCATGACACCCAAGCTCTGGGCCTGTTTCTGTTGCAAACAAACCATGCAAACTCAGCCAAGGCATTTACCCCCATGGACCTTGCTTTTTTCATGACTGTTCCTAGATCATCGACTTCACAACTTGTTGTGAGGAATGAATGAGAGCCGGGATGGTGAAGCCCTTTGTAGCAATGACGTACTGCTCCACCATGGGGGCTGGGAGTGTTACCCGGCGGCTTTGAGCAGCAGCTACCACCCCTGCCCCTTGGTCCCCCGCTTCATCTCTCCTACTTCCCCCACATTTCTATCTTTCCTTTTGCTCTCTCAGACACACACAGAGAGCCAAAACTATAATTTTCTGTTCCCTTTCAGCCAGAAAACAAATACTCAACTCATTGATTGAGCCTTCTCTTTGTTCAACACCTATTTATTGTGCATCTGCTAAGAGCCAGGTACCTAGCTTGGTGATGAGGATACAAGGTGATGTAGACAGCTGTGACCCCACCAATAAAGCGCTTATAGTCTAGAGCAGGTGTCAATAAACTTCTTCCATAAAGAGCCAGATGGTAAATATTTTAGGTTTTATGAATCATACAGCCTCTGCAACACTCTGATGTTATAGTGTGAAAGAGGCCATAGATAATATGCAAATGAATGGAGTGGCTGTGTTCCAATAAAACTTTATTTACAAAAACTTATCATAGGCTGGATCTGGCCAGTAGACTATCTTTTCCCACCCCTGGTCTAGAGCAAAACTCTCTGTGATGATAACAGTGTTCTGTATTGACATTGTCCAATATGGTAGCTACTAGCCACATGTGGCTATTGAACATTTGGAGTGTGGCTAGTACAATAAGGCAACTGAATTTTTTTTTTTCTGTATTTTTCTGAAGCCAGAAACGGGGAGAGACAGTCAGACAGACTCCCGCATGCGCCCGACCGGGATCCACCCGGCACGCCCACCAGGGGGTGACGCTCTGCCCACCAGGGGGTGATGCTCTGCCCCTCCGGGGCATCGCTCTATCGCGACCAGTGCCACTCCAGCACCTGAGGCAGAGGCCGAGGAGCCATCCCCAGTGCCAGGGCCATCTTTGCTCCAGTGGAGCCTCGGCTGCGGGAGGGGAAGAGAGAGACAGAGAGGAAGGAGAGGGGGAGGGGTGGAGAAGCAGATGGGTGCCTCTTCTGTGTGCCCCGGCTGGGAATCAAACCCAGGACTTCTGCACGCCAGGCCGACTCTCTACCACTGAGCCAACCAGCCAGGGCCTGAATTTTTTATTCAATTTTAATTCATTCACATCTGTGGTAGCCCCATGTGACTGCTGACAACAAAATTGAACACCTCAGGCCTAGAGGTTCACAAGGAAGTGGAGGGGTTATTGGATACAGACAAGTAAGGAGGCATTTACAGAACTGATTCTTCCCCTTTGAAGTGAATCCCCCACACTCTGTGCAAATTCATTCAATTATGTCTTGTTTTATGTTGTGTGTTTTTCTTTCTGTCTCTTTCCAGTAAATGAATGGCTCCTCAAGTAGGAAAGTAGTCCAAGAAGAATTCCATCTCAGAGAAATGCTACAACTGTGAATTGATGTAACCTGGGATGTTCCCTTCTTTCTTCTCTCTCCTTCTCCTCCTCCAGCCTCATTAACTCTTTGGATTGGCCCTGTCTTCATGAAAAGTATCTGAGAAACCATGACAGAGGACATACACACACACTCACACTCACACAAAAACATATCGACACACATATACACTCACACAGCCTCCAAGATGGGAAGTCAAGTTTTCAGGAACAAAAGGCTCATTCATAAGAGGTCATAGAAGAAAATAACCAGTTAACCTGATTACAATTTTGATACTGTTTTCCTGAACTAAGAAATCTACCCAGTGAAACTTTTCAGCCTTTGTACATACAAAATTCTTCCAAAAGAGAGAGGAGAAAACATGGCTTCGGCAACATCAAGCAGACTTTGTCCTTTGCATCAAATCTCAGATAGTGTCCTAGGATCCTTTGAGGGTGCGGGCAGCAGGTGAACCAGGACAAAGTCAGCCAAGGACACTTATTTCTAGATTATGATTCTTCTGTTTACTCAACAATTTAAAAAAGGAAAAAAAAAAAAAGAACAGACATTGAAGAGATACACATTGTATATATATATCACCGCAGACTATAAAGAAATTGAATTATTTCCCCTTTGTCACATATCTGTAGTAGGATTTGCCAAGATCAGAATCGATCCATTTGCTGTCTCTTGTTTTCCAAAGGTCATACATTGTGTTTGGTTATTGTTAACAGCTCAATAAATGTGTTTAACGAGTTAATTTTATTTTTCTGGCTTTGGTCGGTTCTCCTCCCGTCCAGGCTAAGCCTTGGCTCCACGCAACTGCATTCTCTGGTTTCCTTCGTTCCTTCACCTCCATGTTCTGTTCATTTGCAGCCCATTTTTACTGAGTTTGTGGCAATCAGGAATGCATTTGCTAAGCAAGTATACCTTTAATTCCACTCCATGGCTCGATCATTCATACGAGGTGAGCTTTAGCCTGAGACAGCAGGCGACAGAAATCCTTGCGTTTTAAAACTGCCATCCCCCCCTCCCTGTGATGCGCCCTTGAAGGAATGCACTTTGCCTTGTAAATTCCTGGGAAAGGGGTGTTTTTTCTCTCCAGCTGCAGCTGGGTCTCACAGAGTACAAACGAATGCCTTTCTTTTCTTGTTTATAATGGTCACTCACTGTGTTTGGTTACTGTCAAGAAATCAATAAATGTGTTTAACAAGTTCCCCAGTCCCCACGTCTGAGTTTATTGAGGGGAGGGACGCTCCCGGCCTGAGTCCAGTACGGCCTGTCTGGTCATCCCCAGAGCCAGGTCATTAACACCCTGTTGAGAAAACATATCGGCTGAGCTGCTGGAAGGGGAGACATGGATGTTCATTCAATGGCCACATTAAAAATAACTTTCCCCTCTCCTTCTCATCACGAGAGGGAAAGCACCAGCATGCAGGGTCTGTGCAGATGGCGACGTTTGCGAGCATACAGAAAACTTCAGCCGAGTGACTCAGGTATATTCATGATGGAAAAAAGTAATCAAACAGCCAGACAGTCCATATATGAAATAATACACTGAGCTGGATTTTGGTTTTTGGGGGTTTTTGTTTACTTTTTGCACTATGTTAGATGGTGAGCTTAGCACGATGACATGTGTGCCTATTTCTGAACGATCGTATTTTTCAGAAAATCCAAATCCGTTGGCAAAGGTTTAGGGTGGGCAGGTGACAGTCTTTCTTTGTGTGGCTTACTGCTTGCTCTCTGAGTCAGAATCTTCCTTAGCCTGCAAGGGTAGGCAGCCATATAATATAATGGCTGAAGGACATGGACGGTAAATCAACCAGGCCTGGCTTCGGATCTTGACTCTGCCACCTGCCTGCTCGCCGTGTTGTCCTAGGCAAGTTGCTTTACTTCTCTGATCTGCATTGTGGATGTTATTAATAGTAACTGCCCGCGTGAGTTGTCAGGCCTGAATGCTATGTACAATAGTTACTTAGAGCAGCTAGCACCAGACCTGCAGTGAATGTTCTATAAAAGGTGCCCAGAGGGCATGTGTTATCTGGACCGTGCCATACCTTCCTCTGCAGGGAGGGGTTAGCACCCATCACAACAGGGGAATCAAATTAATATCACATGAGAACAACAGCGTGCCGGCAGACAGCACACAGGGAGATGCCTGCACGTGTCGGGTAGGGAGGAAGGCACACCCGAGCAGGGAGCTGGGTTTCTAGGCTCTGTTCTTTCACCAGCACCCTCTGTGACAAGGGACAGTATCCTTACTTAGAAACGGCTTGGACAGGACCTCCCATGGCCTTTTTACTCTGTCGTTCCCTAACTCCATCTCTCATTCAGTTCTTAGTCCAGGAAAACCCAGGCTTCCCCCCCCCCGCCCCGGGCTCCCTGGCAATGCGCAGAATTTCACCCTGGCCAAACAGAACTTGAAAAGGAGCAAACTGGCCCATTTCCCACCTGCTGGACCAATCCCCAATGTCCCTTCTCCCCACTCCCTAGATTTCCCAAACTATGATGTAGATATGGGGCACTTTGCCCTCAAACCACATGGAAGTAAAAAGATTAGATAGGTGTGTACTACTCTAAAAAAGAAGTTTTAGGAGCATCTAAAAGCCCATGAGAGTTGGTGAAGCCATCAGGGAACACAAGCACATTTGTAAATTTCAAGCCCTGGGCCCTCTGGGGTCGGAGGTGTGGGCAGGCCGGCTGGTTTTGCCTGGATAGTCTCAGGTTTATGTGGGCATCCTTTCCCCAGGGAAGGACAATTAGTGCAGAGACACACATACTGGGCCTCAGTTCCCTCCCCAGCAAAATGGGGGAGGGAGGCAACCACACACAGAAGAGATTTCTGGGCAAACTGCATGAGAAAAAGGCAGTGTGTGCAGATGCACAGGTTCCAACCCCCCACCCCCAAAGATACATTTTGTGGTTTCCAGGGCGATTTTGGGCCTGTTCCCACCTCCCTGGGTAGCAGTTTGGTTTCCAAGGAGACATCAGGACAACCAGAACTGAGCGCACTGAACGTGTCTGGAATGTGAGCGTAACACGGAGCTTGGGCAGGAGAGCACACTCAGTCACAGCCACAGCCACCCACTCTGGGGACGAGTGTCTGACTGACGATTGTCAGTTAACAAATGCCAACATCCCCAGGCTGGGCCCTTAACCTGCTGGACCCCGGAGCTCTTATAGTTTCCGAACATATCCACTTCCTGTTCCAGAAAGCCTACAAGGAGGATCTCCAGGAGCAGAAAGTCACCCTAACATCGACCACCAACTACACGATGTAACATAAGACAGACCGCCGAGACCCCAGCTGAGGAAACGTACTAACAGGGCCCACCGAGGGTGGCGCGTTCCCCTCTGGGTCCAGCCCTGTGCTGAGCGACGCGCAGGTACGTCTCCTTCCACCCACACCCCGACCCGGGAGATAGTCCCCATCGCTGCCCCGTGTTATGAACGCAGACACTGGACTTCTAGAGGTTGGGGGACGTGCTTGGGGTCACGAGCTCAGAGGCTATAAAGCCTGACCCGGCTCTGAAAGCCGAGGCTTCTCGAGGTGTGGCCCTGAGTGTCGGGGTCCCGGGGAAACTGGGGAGACATGCGCACTCGTGGACTGCAACGCCAGCGTTCTGACGCACCCGGGGTGGGGTCCAGCCCTCGGCGTTCTGACAAGTCCTCCAAGTGATTCTGAGTATTCTCAAGTGTGAAAACTACTGTAAATCAAATACCTGTTGGGTTCCTAAACTTTGCCCGGGACTCGGGCTCTATTGCACCCAACTGAAGTCAGAATGGCGGGTGGCAGCCAGGTGTCAGTGTTTTATAAAAATGCCCCATGATTCCCACGTGCAACAAAGCTGGGAACCACATCCTCGTCTGAAAGGCCTTCTGTGAGAAGGGCTCACCGGTAAGATGGGACCCTGGAGCCATCTGGCCAGCATCGTCCACCACGTGCTGCCGATTCAGAAACCACATCCAATCTCTGTGCACAGTAACTGTTTTGGGTGGTCTCAGAACGTTCCCCAGCCTCCTTCTCCTTCCCCAGATCTTCAGTTAGCAGGTCCAGAGTTGGAATAACGAATCTTGCTCTTTTCAAACAAAAGAAGCATTCATGTTTGAAATAATGACTTGGCACCAACCTTCCGAAGCCCACCTCAGGTCATCATTCCTAATTACTCAGATTGCAATGTTTCCAAGGCTTCAGATCATTATGAACAAATGAAAAAAAAAAAAGCTATGCGTTAGGAGACCAGAAGTTCGGAAAGATAAGCTCGGTTCATAATTAAAAGTTATGGGCAAATTATAGCCCTGTCAGCTCTAACTTCATGGTGTCTCTTCCAAGCCGTGCTCCTTCCCCCAATCCAACAGCCTGTGACAGCCCTGTGACAAGCCCTGTGACAAGCCCTGTGACAGCCCCAGTGCCCTACTTCATCACCCCTGGCCTGCACTATAGCAGTAGCCATCCAACAGGTCCTCTGACCTCCACCCTCCAGGTCAGTGAGAGACGCCAAGGGTACGGAAATACTCAACCTCCGCTCTCAGATAAAAGCGATTTGATCCCACCCTTAGAAGAGGTTGGAGGAATTTCAGGCTAGACTGGGGAGTGGGTGAAGATAATCTGAGACATTTTCCAGGGCAGAGACCAAAGCGCAAAGCTACACAGATCATCCGATGGGGCAGGCCTCCAAATCGAGATGGCAGAGAAACAGACTCCGGGCACAGTGCGGGACAGAGCCTGTGTGCCACACCCGGAATGGAGATTAGGGAACAGGGCATTTCCTGAGCTGTTCTCCACAGGATCTCTGAGGCCTTGACCAGGGGCCAGGGTGGAGAGGAAGACAGGGAGAGTCAGGTGACCCAGACATTTCCAACCCATTCCCATCCCGTCTTTAGGATCAGTGAACCAAAACCTCCAGCTGGGGACCATGTCCCAAGACTCAAAACTCCCGATGGTCCCCAGCTGTTCTCAGATTAAAGGTTCAAATTCCTTAGCAGAGCAGGCGAAGGCGTCCTTCCTAGGTTCGCAACAGGGTCCTGCAGACTCGTGTCTCAGCCTCGCAGCCTCAGCCCACGTGATCCCTCTGTTCTTTCCCGTTCCTCCTCGCCCGTGGAAACCCAGCACACCTTCACAGAAAACCCAGGCTGCCCTGCCCACCCCAGGCTGCCCTGCCCACCCCAGGCTGCCCTGTCCACCCCGGGCTGCCCTGCCCACCCCAGGCTGCCCTGCCCACCCCAGGCTGCCCTGTCCACCCCAGACTGCCCTGTCCACCCCGGGCTGCCCTGTCCACCCCAGACTGCCCTGCCCACCCCGGGCTGCCCTGTCCACCCCAGACTGCCCTGCCCACCCCGGGCTGCCCTGCCCACCCCGGGCTTCCCTGCCCACCCCGGGCTTCCCTGCCCACCCCGGGCTGCCCTGCCCACCCCGGGCTTCCCTGCCCACCCCGGGCTGCCCTGTCCACCCCGGGCTGCCCTGCCCACCCCGGGCTGCCCTGCCCACCCCGGGCTGCCCTGTCCACCCCGGGCTGCCCTGCCCACCCCGGGCTGCCCTGTCCACCCCAGGCTGCCCTGTCCACCCCAGGCTGCCCTGCCCACCCCAGGCTGCCCTGTCCACCCCAGACTGCCCTGCCCACCCCGGGAAGATGCTCTCTGAGCATGTTGATTTTTATCTCTGATGAACATTGACTCCATTCGGGTGGGTCTACATTAGAAACACAGACAAGCATAGAAATACATGTGTTATATACATCGAGCTGTATTCTGTTCTCTATTTTCCTGTCTGTACGTGCCAATTTGAAATTCCCTGAAGACAGAGATTATCTCTGCATTTGTCTTTGTTTTGTTTTTGCATTTATCTTTGTATCTCTCCCTAGAATGCATAGAAAGAAAAAACAGAGAGTCATCATATCAGAATGCTTTTCAAATAGTGGTACTCAAAAATGTTTGTTGATAACATAGAATTTTCCTATGGATAGGGGTGGATTTGATTATTTTCAGTTCTGAGTTATTGAGCTCCTTCTGTGTCCCAAGTGTATATCAGGCAGAGTGCTGGATTCTTTAATGTATATATATATATATTTCATACATTGTTTTTAATTTGGTGCTCAGCAGTTCTACCAAGTAGTTCTTGGCTTAATTTCATAGATAAAAGATGTTAATCAAAGAGGTGAATATACTTACCCAAGATCACGCAGCTGTTGAATATCAGCCAGAATTACAGGAAAGGCTGACACTAGAGAAGGCTCAGGTGAATGTGCTCTCGGCCGCTGTGAGAACGACAGGGCTCCTCCCACTGAGGCTGAGCTCATTTAGTCCTATTCTCTCTAGCAGACCCGGTGCAAGAGGCCTGCCAGGGGGTCCCAGCCCCGGGGCCAATTCAGTCCGAGTCCCCGACCATAAGCCCAGGCCACCGGTAGACTTTTTTAAGGCCCAGGTCATTCTATTGTGCCATCAGCGATGAGAACCATTCTCAACTTTTTGCTGCCCATGGAGTTACTCGGGGAGCTAATAAAGGTGCTGAGCGGCGCTAGCTCCAAAAGTTCCCACGTGAATCTAATGTCAGCCAAGGCAGACTCACTATTCTATCCAAGGATATTTGCCAAACTACATAGAGGCTACTTTGTAGGGTACCTGCCCCTGGCAAAGATACTCAGACAGAATGGTGGAATGGAGAGTCAATGACAGAAAAAACTGATACCTTTACAGGCCCAGAATGCTGGGTTCTGCCACATGAATCCAGAGATTTGTGCTCCTAGGATTTCAGGGTTGACAAGGATACTCATACATCACACCCAGGTGGCCCCTGGACCGCAGTGCTCACACTTGGTGGGAATTCAGGATAATGAGTGGTTGGCTTCAGGCAGGATTCAAGAAGATAAAACCAGAGCCAAACTGTCAGCATGCCCAAAGGTCCACAGAGCTCAGGACACCCAAGTGAGTGGCAGCTGTGTCCCTGTCACCAATGAGATAAGATGTCTGCCTCCTGGACCTAGGTGCCTTCTGAGTGAAATGGATATTATCATTTCTTTTCTCAGACCCTAGATGTGAAAACAGAACCAGAGAAGAGGCGAGAAAAGCTGGGGGTGGGGGGGCAGAGTGTTAAACAAAGCCTGTCAACACTAATAGAATGGGATGCAAACGCTTCCGCTGAGACCAATAACAACGCGCTCCCGAAAGACGTGGGCAGCGGGGACCCTGGTGGACACTGATTCCACAGCCACTGAGTGCGTGAGGGTCTGCTGTGTGCCGGGCACAAGCCCTGTCCTCAGAGAGCCTAGTCTAAGGGGCGATGAGGCCCAGGATATGGCAGGACACAGCTCCCTGATGCAAACAGGGTTTAAGGTAAAAACTTGGGCTGCATCTTCAATACCTGCTTGAGTCAGGGATGGTGGGTTAGAAGGGAAGGACCACCTAGAACAGCATAGGAGGGAGACCCTGATTCCAATAGAGGCTTCAGGTAAAGAAAGCTTCCCTGAAGAAATGGCATTTGAGGTGACAAAGCACAAAGTGTGGTTGAGGGACTAGGGACAGAGCTGGCATTCTGGAGGAGAAACAGCCTGAGGGAACAGGGCTGCTGGGTGGGTTCCAAACTCCGCGAACTAGAATGGGACAGAGCCCCAAGGTCACCTGCGGATATCAAATCTTCATTAGCTGGATGCTGAGGTCTCAGCATGAACTACAAGGCCGGCTCAGGGCCAAGAACAGTGGGGGAAAGTGAGGGACATATTGTGGTTCCTGGGCTCCAGGCGCTTAAAACCTAATTGGGGGAAACAATGAATGAACATGGAACTCTTTTTTTTTTTTTTTTTAAGTGAGAGGAGGAGAGATAGAGAGACAGACTCCTGCATGTGCCCCGACTGGGATTCACCCAGCAACCCCTATCAGGGGCCAATGCTTGAATCAACTGAGCTATTTTTAGCACCTGAGGCTGATGCACTCAGACCAGCTGAGCCATCCTCAGCACCAGGGCCAATGATCAAACCAATCGAGCCACTGGCTGCAAAAGGGGAAGAGGGGGAGAAGGGGGAGAGTGAGGAAAATAGAAGCAAGTGGTTGCTTCCCCTGTGTGCCCTGACGGGGGAGCGAACCTGGGATGTCTGCACACTGGGCCGATGCTCTATCCACTGAGCCAACCAGACAGGGTTGAACATGGAACTCTTGCAATCTATGTGACTTCAGGATGTTTTACACTCAGAAGACTTTGTGAAACTATCACCAGCAAGTTGGCCAAGTACCATTGTACAGTCCACACGCTGCACAGCTGAGAGGGTGAGTGGGGATGTGTTTTTCCAATCTGTCTGCCTGGAGGAAATGAATGCCTCCCTGCAATTCACACAAAGACAATGCTTCTGCTAGCTGAGGCCCGAAGACAGCGCCGTGAAGAATGATAGAGATTCAGAAATGAAGTTCCACATCTTGATTGAAAAGCTCAGTGGGGAGCTTTAGCGAAGGAAGAAGGGTTGAATTAGGCCTGCCAGGTGGCAGGATTGGGAGGTGGGAGGCAGCACAGTATTCCAGGTAAGAACAGCTGGGGCTGAGGTCTGGGCCTAGAGCAGCCTGGCAGGTGCTGTAGACATGATGAGGCTTCACACAGATCAGATGAAAATTGGGGAAGGAAAAACCAGCTGGGTTTGGTAGCAGGAGGCCCAAGGGGGTGGCAATGTCCAAACCAGGATAGGAAAGTGCTGTGGGGCTGGCTAGCGCAGTCAAATCTGAGCTCTGTGATGTACTCGCTGGTGACACACCTGAGTCTACGATTCCTCATCCATAAGTAGTAGAAGAAGTTCCCTTCTGCCTACTTCAGAGGGTTGCAGAGGGATTGTCTTAGTGTAATAGGCCATAGGGAGCCCTTGTAAGTCTTGAGCAGGAACATGACAAGAAAAGAAGATATGTATGAGTCGACTAGCAGCTTTGAGCAAGGGCAGCGCCCCCAGAGAGAAGCTAGTCCTATAGGCTCTAGGAATATGCCTGGACCACAGACCCAGGGGTCCGAGGGACAGAGGAAGAAGGCAGCTTCAGTTCCTATTGGTCAGGCAGGAATGAGCTCAAAGCCCTGCTCCTCTAAAGCATCTTCCTATCTCGTTGACCTGGGTCCCCCAGGGTTCCAAACCTGCCGGTGTTAAAGGTAGAGCTCAGGAGCTCCGCCACCTGGCTCAGGAAGAAACTTCAGCCACTGGCTGCTCCAGGAAATAGACAAGAGACCCTGAAACTAACAGGACATGAAAAGGAGCTTCCGGGAAGGAAATACTGGAGGGAGAGAGTCACGGTGATTGCTGATGTTCACTAAGCACCAAGTGTCTGTTTACAGGTACCAGTCCATTTCATCATCACAATTCTGTAAGGTAGAAACTGTTGCTATGGATGCCATTTTACAGAAGGGAAAACAGGTGCAGAGGGGTCAAGTCCTTCCTTTGCCCAACAGGGCTTAACCAGCACAAGAACCCTCGTGCCTCCCCTCTGTATTGTGGTGGCTTGCACACACCATACCAGGAAGAAACACACAGCAGAGCTGAATTAAAATAACCAACCTATACCCAAAAGAACTGAAAACAGACTTAAACATGTACACACATATTCATAGCAGCACTATTCACAATAGCCAAACGGTGGATACAGTCCAATTGCCCACCAAAGGATAAATGGATAAATAAAATGTGGTATAGCCATACCGTGGAATAATGGAATGGTACGTATCCGTAAAAAATGTAGTACTGATAACATGCTACTACATAGAGGAACTTCAAAAACATTATGCTAAATGGAACAGCCTAAATACAAAAGACTACACATTGTATGATTTCACTGATCAGAAGTGTCCGGAACAAGTAGACCCATAGAGACAGAACACAGATTGGTGGTTACCAGGGCTGGGGATGGAGGGATAGAGAGCAACTGCTTAACAGGTATAGAGTTTTCATCCGAGGTAATCAAAAGGTTTTGGAACCAGAGAGGTGGGGGTTGTACATCCTGGATGTACCAAATGCCACTGAACTGTTCACTTCAGAATGGTTACTTTTGGGTTATGCCAATTTCACTTCACTTTGAAAATAATAGTAAGTAATTGAAGCTCAGAATAGGCAAGGGTAGGAATGGGGGCACCTGCCTGAGCAGGGAGGAAATTATAGAGAGGTCTAGAATACATAATTAGCTTCGGACTTCTACCTTTGGTCAGTTGTAAAACATGGTGAATAGCAATGTCTGCTAGTCATCGAAAACTTCCCATGTGCCAGGCATCGTGCTCAGCACCTTGCTGGCACTATTTGATCCAATACTTCTGTGATAAAAACACGTATTGTCCCCCAAGCACAGTCTGCCAGACAGAGCTTGGAATGTTTAAGCAACTTGCTCCAAAGCCTACTTCAAGTAAGTGGTAGAGTCAGGATTCAAACCCAGGGTCCTCAGACTATTCAACACTACACCTTATTTTTTTTTCTTTGCATTTTTCCGAAGCTGGAAACGGGGAGAGACAGTCAGATAGACTCCCGCATGTGCCCCACCAGGGGCGGGGCTCTGCCCACCAGGGGGCGATGCTCTGCCCCTCCAGGGCGTTGCTCTTTTGCGACCAGAGCCACTCTAGCGCCTGGGGCAGAGGCCAAGGAGCCATCCCCAGCGCCAGGGCCATCTTTGCTCCAATGGAGCCTCGGCTGTGGGAGGGGAAGAGAGAGAGAGAGAGGAAGGGGGGGGGGGTTGAGAAGCAAATGGGCGCCTCTCCTATGTGCCCTGGCCGGGAATCAAACCCGGGTCCCCCGCACGCCAGGCCGACGCTCTACCGCTGAGCCAACCGGCCAAGGCAACACTACACCTTATGATACTCCATCCTCTGTCCCCGGAGCTTCAGAATCCCCCTGCACACCTGGCTTACTCTGGGACTGAACAGATCACTACTGTAGACATCCAGCCATACTTCCTCCCCAGCCGGCCCCCACCCTTCAGAGGGTGGGAGGATGAGCTCACCACCAGAGAGAAGTGAGTTTATTTTCTCACCAGCCGTGTGGACTAGAGCCTCCTCTCCGAAAGCAGCTTGAACTAGGAATGCGCAGCTCGGCCGTGCCATTTCTAATTTTCTTTCCCAATCAGATATGGACCGAAGCCATTGGAGCCCAGAGCAATTGTTCTGTTTCCAGTGAATTAAAAAAAACTAAACTAAACTGTCAAGCCATTGAGGCCATTTTCTGCACTCTTGCTACTGAGTTATTCAGAAGAAGAGTTTGTGTGACAAAGATGCAAAACACTTACAGACGGAAGGCTGGCACCGGACAGAACCGACCCCTTCCCGCGGTGCCCGGGAGTGTGGCGATAACTGAGGAGCTTTCAAACACCCAAGCCGAAGCAGAGGAGGAAAAGTGGATGACAGATCTGTTCAAGGGGAAACTGGGCACTAACGAGGAGAAAGTGGTAGAAACAGCCTGATTCCAGGAACTGGGACAACTTAACTTCCACTCAAGTAAACAACCCAGGCTTCCCAGAAAATCCAGCGTTGGGGAACATTGATGACACTAAGGAAAGATAGAAGATAGTTGAATTTAATGGAAAGGAGGAGAAATCTGGTGACTCTGGGCACCAGAAACCTCAAGAAATAACTAGTACTATGCTCCCCACCCCCCCAAAAAAACACATTTCCTTCCGTATTTGATATCAAAGAAAGACCTGTGGCTCGCTGGACTCCCCTTGGGCACAGTCTACATCAACAATTGATAACTTTGGGGAAAATAAGAATTAAGGTTATAGGTTGATATTGATAGTTCTTTATAATGAATAATATTAGCAGAAGATATGCCAAGGTAAGACTGAATTTGGGTGAAGAAATTTGTCAAAATTGGGAGCTTTTAATGTACCAGTTCCCCACCTTCCAGAGTTGCAGACCCACCTCCCAAACTTGATTCATCTAATGTTGAAATGCGGCTCCCTTGTGGGTTATTTCGAAAACCGAGCAGGAATGATTCCAGAAGTTCTGACTAGAGACTGACCACTTTCTAAGGGGACTTTAGTTACCAGCAGAAGAAAAAGAATGTGGGTGCTTCCCCTCTGTGAGCTTCAGTCTTATCACCTAAGAAAATAGAGTATCCCAAAACACTAAATCAAAGGAGTACATGCACCCCTATGTCCAATGCAGCATTACTTACAACGGTCAGCATATGGAAGCAACTCAAATGCCCATCAGTACATGAGTGAATAAAAAGTTGTGGTATGTTTACACAATGGAATATTACTCAGCCATTAAAAAATGAAGGAGCTTGACCAGGCGGTGGCGCAGTGGATAGAGCGTCGGACTGGGATGCAGAGGACCCAGGTTCGAGACCCCGTGGTCGCCAGATGACTGGTTTGAGCAAAAGCCCACCAGCTTGAACCCAAGGTCGCTGGCTTCAGCAAGGGGTTACTCAGTCTGCTGAAGGCCCGCTGTCAAGGCACATATGAGAAAGCAATCAATGAACAACTAAGGTGTTGCAACACGCAATGAAAAACTAATGATTGATGCTTCTCATCTCTCCGTTCCTGTCTGTCTGTCCCTGTCTATCCCTCTCTCTGATTCACTCTCTGTCTCTGTAAAAATAAATAAATAAATAAATAAAATTTTAAAAAAAAAAATGAAGGAAATCTTACCATTTGCCACAGCATGGATGAACCTAGAGGGTACCATGCTAAGTGAAATTAGGCAGTCAAAGACAAACAGCATATAATTTCACTTACATACAGAATCTAAAGAACAAAATAAATAAACAAACAAAAATCGAAACAGACCCGTAGACACGAGAGCAGACTGGTGCTTGTCGGAAAGGAGCAGAGTTGGGGGACTGGGTGAAAAAGGTGAAGGGCGTAAGAACTCCAGGTTGGTAGTCGCACACAGGGTCATGGGAGTCTAAAGTACAGCACAGGGAACAGACAACACTGTGTATGGAGTCAGGTAGGTACCGGAAATATCAGGGGAACACTCTGTAACTATACAAGTCTCTAACCACTATCTCGTACATCTGAAACTAATACAAAACAATATTGAACGTAAACGGTCATGTAAAATTTAAAAAAAAAAAATTTAAAGAAAGCAGGTTATCATCTTTATTCTCAAAAAACATTTTTTTTTTTTCTTCACTAAGGACACACGCGTTCTACATGACGCTTGGTGAGGCTTTCTGAATTCTCACAGCTCATTGACTCAGGGTCCCCTCTGCATTAACAGATAATGCCTTTCTTTACATTACCTTGTTCTTCTTCATATGCATTCGGAAAATCTTATGTTGTTCCACCTGAGGGTCACCTCTCTCCTCCAGATTTTTAGTAACCGGATGGCTCCCCAGCTGTGCAATGCTGGGAGTTATTTCATTTCTTTGAGCCACAGTGTCTACTTATGTGAATCAGGGATAATGAATACTAAATAATCCCTAACTACCATGATTTTGAGAGGATTAAGTGAATTAGCATGTGTGGAAATGCCTAGAATATGAAAAGCATAGCTATAAAAGATGCTGTTTTCATCTTTTCCTAAGAATAGAACCCCAAAATAGAAGTGATATCTCCTCCCATGCACTAGCAGATATTTTTCCCCTGAATATCTCCATTACAGGGCATATTGGGCCACCAATCTGAGTCATCCTCAGTAGGTGTAGATGAGGGGGTTATGACTAGGAGGAGTGAGGTTAATTAAAACCAGCTGCTATAATACTCAACCCCCAAATTTTAGGGGCTAAACTTAATAAAAATTTATGTCTCTCTTGCATCGCAGTGCAATGCCATCATCGACCCTCGTCGGCAGGGGATGGTTCGGGGATTCAGTTTCCTTTCACTCTGGCCAGGCCTGGAAGTGTCATACATCATTTCTCTGCACATTCTATTGGCCAGAACGCAGCCACATGGCCCACTCTAGCTGGAAAGGAAACTGGGAAACACAATCTTCCTGTGTGACCAGAGGAACACGGAAGCCATTAGATAAGCATGTGGCATTCCTCCTAACACAGTCGGGAAGGAATCCCAGGGAGGAGTGCTAGCTCACTCTACCTGTGCCTTAAGAAACATCAGCAGCTCCAGCTCCTGTGACGTGAGCCCAGGCAGGACCCACCCTGCCTTTGAGAAACATTGCCTACTCTTGGTCTGACGGGACCTGTCCTGGGAGAAAGCCAGGCCTCCTGGGCAGGAGGCGAGAACTTCGCTCAGTTCCAGGTTGACCTAGCCTTCCATTGTGCGAGCCCTGGAGTGGGTAGACTAGGCTCACCTCACAAGGGGCGGGGCACAAACAAAAGCGGATGTCTCTGCAGGAACACAGACACGGGCCAGGAACACCCTTTCCAGAAAGTATTTATTTAAACTATTCAAGATCTGTTTCCTATTTTGGCAAACCCACTTTCTTCCTGACAGGATGGCCCTTGGAAAAAAGAGGAGGGCAGAATCAATTCAAGAAAGGGAAAGATGGTGGGTAGGGAAAGTTATTGTCCAACAGCAACAAAGGCGATCCTCCCAACGGGGACCCAGAAGTGGCCATGACAGGACAGGACTTCAGACAAAGGTGTCCTGGCCCTTCTTCATGCACAGGTCCCAGGACAGAAGTTCCTCTCTTCCTCAGGGTAATATGGAGTCTCTTATGCTCTTTCAGACCCGACCTCCACTTACGAGGTTAACTTTTTCACTTCCATTTAGATCCCGCAATAGGTCCTTTCCCAAGCAGGAGACCAGAGGATGTAAGGACAGCGGCCGCGGGGTGAGGGGTTTATTCCTACAGCTCTGTCCTGGACAGTGGTGATGGCGTCCGATTCTCTGTAGCTCCAGGCTTCAGAGAGCAGCGCCTCCCCCCTTCCCCCAGGTACCCTGTATCCAGGATGCAAGCAGCCTCCACCCCGCTCCTCTGGCTGAGGTGTTTACACTGTGCATGCTGTGTCCATCTTGCTGGGGACCAGTGGCCTCCCTGAATAGAGCAGCTATGTCCCCTCAAAGCCCCAGAAGCTGAAGAAATTGGATCTGGACCCCAAGGTTGAGAGACTCAATGCTACAGGGGCCCTCCCTGCAGCCTCAGCCCAGGAGCCCGGAGTCCTTGATCCATTTGGGTCAATAATTTGTTTCCCAACTGTGGGCAGGTTCCCTGGCCTCTCTGAGCCTCTTTGTCCTTGTCTGTGAAAGAAGGGGATACGATCACTGTCATGAGGACGCGGGGAGCAATGTAGGTAGAGTATAGAGCCTTTGAGAGATGGCAACTTCCTCCTTCTCTTCCTCTCTCCCTCCCTCCCCCTTAAATCCCATACCTATAAAATAAAGGAGGGCTTTCTTTTTAATCAGATTTGAAACAAGGACCTTAAGTAAGCATCCACCATGTGCAAGAAACTCTCCCGCGTGCTGTGGCAGACACAGGCTCCCGGAGGCCCCATGCCTACTTCCGGGAGGTCAGGGTTCTGACCAGGGAGACACACAGAGATTCCCAGAACCCGCCACCCAAGCAGGTGGTGGTCAGCTGAGGGCTGAGCAGACGCTGCGGATGCCCAGTGGAGACAGCAATGGCCGAGACACGGGAAATGGAAAAACATCTCCTGCCGGGGTCGTGTCCTGACGTCCCACGGGAAACAGTTGGGACCAGTAATTGCCTGTTCACACCAAGTGCCTCGTTTCAAACAGCAACCTGTCACTGTACAGCAGGCTGCGCCTGGCATCCAACTCTGCCCCGGGCCAAACACTCTTCAGAGTGTAAATGACATTTTCTTATGGTTTTGTCCAAAAAAAAAAAAAAGAAGAATGCAAAAAGGGGGTGGGGGGGAAGGGAAGAAAAACAACAGCCCCACGCACTCTGGGCTCTGACCGCAGGGGGGCGGAGCTGGCTAGTTGATTGTCTCGAGGAGGCTGCCCTGCTGCCCTGGCCAGTGTGACCTGCATGACCCCTCCCCTGGCTCGCTACTCCCTGCTTCCACCCTTCAAGGTTCTCAGTTGCCCTCAGAATTAAGATGAAATTCAAGCCACAGAGCCTGGTTCATGAGGCTGGTCATTATCTGACCCTGCCTACCTCCCCAACCTGGGACACTGGACCTTGTCCCCTCCATCCCATGCTCCAGTCACACAAGTCACTTGTAAGGCCTGGAGCAAATGACAGTGATTCAGGCTGTGGTATATGCTCTCCCCTCTGCTTGGAACATTCTTCCCTAACTTGTCTACCTCTCACTTATTTATTCAAACCAATTGTAAGTGCTACTTCCTCCCGGAAGCCCCCCTGACTTTATCACCTGAGCCACCTGCCCTTCTCTATGTGTCTGTCTGTGTGACAGACGCTTTAGTGCAGGACTAAAATTATTGGCTTTTTGTCATCCACTTGATGAGCAGCTCCTTCGAGGCAAGGAAACACATCTTATTTGTAATCTGAGCACCAAGCATAATGCCTGGCACATCATAGATGCCCAATTAATGTAGAATGAATGAATGAATGAATGCATAAATGAATGAATGGGTGGATGGATGGATGGATGGATGGATGGATGGATGGAACAGCAAATGAGTGAATGCTAAGAAGCAATTCAAACATCGAGCCAGACGCATTTATTCATTCATACAACAAAATGGCGTGTAAACTCTGAGGCTGAGATGAGCATTTGGGGTTGTAGACAATCTTAGGCATATAAAGGGGATACCACTCTGGAAAGAGAGGAAATAGAGAAGCCGCCAGCAGTCCCTGAAATCAAGCCGTTCCTTAGATGGAAGAAATAGCCATAGTTAATCCTCACTTCAGTCCTGTATCCTAAGTCCAGTTACAGTCTCGACCAGCACTTGCTTGCTCAGGGTCCCACAGCTGCGGGGTGGGAGCCAGGATTTACAGCCAGGCCCCCTGACCTCCGAGGGAAGTGCTCAGCCCTTACACAGTAGCCTTCCAATACTGCCATCGGCTCCTCATCACTCCCAGGTCCCTAAAGCCCTGGCTGGGTCCCTAGCCTTGCCCTGAGTTACATGATGCTACCTGAGCTTCTGCAGTCAGTGCCCTGCACCTGGCCTGCAAGCCCGTGCTTCCTGTGACCCAGAGAGCCAGACGTGCTACCTGAGCTTCTGTAGTCAGTGCCCTGCACCTGGCCTGCAAGCCCGTGCCTCCTGGGACCCAGAGAGCCAGACGAGACGTCCTCTGATAGAGGCCCAGAGAAAGAATGCCTAAGGGAAGCAGGGGCCAGAGCGGCATGTGGAGGGGACTCGGTGGTCCCGCTGAGGGCAGGGAGGGGCCGAGAGGGAAGAGGCACTACAGTCACCTACAGTTCAGGCTGTCTGGAAAACCAGAGGCCAGGGCCCGTAGGGGCGTTTGAGAAAGCCAAGTTTCCCAACCCACTTGGAAAACGATCTCCAAAGCTTCTCTTTATCTTTCCGTGTGGTATAAGTCCCCATAAGAAATCTGCTAGGAGGCCCTGGCTGGTTGACTCAGCGGTAGAGCGTCGGCCTGGCGTGCAGGGGACCCGGGTTCGATTCCCAGCCAGGGCACATAGGAGAAGTGCCCATTTGTTTCTCCACCCCCCTCCCCTCCTTCCTCTCTGTCTCTCTCTTCCCCTCCCGCAGCCGAGGCTCCATTGGAGCAAAGATGGCCCGGGCGCTGGGGATGGCTCCTTGGCCTCTGCCCCAGGCGCTAGAGTGGCTCTGGTAGCGGCAGAGCGACGCCCCGGAGGGGCAGAGCATCGCCCCATGGTGGGCAGAGCGTTGCCCCTGGTGGGCGTGCCGGGTGGATCCCGGTCGGGCGCATGCAGGAGTCTGACTGTCTCTCCCCGTTTCCAGCTTCAGAAAAATAAAAAAAAAAAAAAAAAAAAAAAATGCCAGCTTATGTTTCCGGAAAGCCTGAGCTAAAAATACCAACAGAACTCATAGACTCTCAGACCCCTGGAATATTAGAGCTAGAATAACGAAAATAATAATAGAAGCTGCAGTTATCATATACAGCAGGTCCTGGGATGAGTACACAATATATATGCATCTAATCCTCACACAACCATCCCCTCAAAGTAAGTAACATCGTCCCGATTTTTATGGCTGAACAACCTCAGGATTGGAAAGATGAATGAACTTGCCTGCGGCCAGCCAGTTGGTGTCCAAGCTGGGGGTCAAACCCATGTGGGCTGAGGCCCCTTCATCTAAGCCTGCTGCCAATGTTTGTAAGTAGTGTCATTGGAAGACAACCGTGCTGGCTGGTTCTGGGCCTGCGAATGGTGCCACAAGGCCAACTTGAGCAGTCGCCACGGAGACCATCTGCCCTGCAAAGCCGAAAATATTCGTACTCTCTGGGTGTTTACAGGAAAAGTTTACCAATTCCTGCCTTAGACTTTGCTGCTTTGGGGAGTTGATCACTCAACCTTTATTTATTAAGATCATCAGAGTGATATCCAGATACGCGAAACGATGTATCTGTGGCCACCCACCTGCCCCCTCTTACTGTTTTCATTCAATAAAAATTTACTTCCCTCGCCGCGCTGTTCAGTCTGGGGACTGGTTCCACCCCCGAGGAACTGAAAATATAGTTGTGAAAGCAGATGTACACACTAGAAAAAAGTCTGTGATTGCATGTTCATATACCTGACACACCGCCCCATACATCTCTCCAGGCCACCTCCGCCCACTCTCCGTGGCCCTTGCTGCCTTCCTTCTGTTCCCCAGCAGGTGGTTAAAGATTGACCAGGAGCCGGAAAGTAAACCCTGGCATTAGGAGTCAGGAAACCAAGACAACCGGGTACAGGTAGGAAAGCCAGTGTGAGCGGGTCTGGCGAGCGGTTCAGATGGAGGCTGTGAACCATGTCGGGGGGTCAGAAGCACAGGACAGAAGCAGGCATCCCAAGTCACGGATCTGACAGGTGTGCTGCCCTCGTTATATAGATGATGCTTTAGTTCCACTGTTTACAGGACACTTCGGCTGCTTTATTCAGGAACAAGGCGAGAGAGAACTCGACACACACAACGTTTTCTTGCTTGGTGACAATTTCCAAGGGCCTTATCAGATGCAAAAGGTCTGTCTGGGTCCCACCCCACAGAGAGCTACGGAATTTGTATGAGAATGAGTTGGGTGGTTACATTATCCCATCCTGTTAGCTACTTCTTGGTCGCTGCAGCAAGCAAGATA
Organism: Saccopteryx leptura; assembly: GCF_036850995.1. Taxonomy (NCBI): domain Eukaryota; kingdom Metazoa; phylum Chordata; class Mammalia; order Chiroptera; family Emballonuridae; genus Saccopteryx; species Saccopteryx leptura. The sequence continues at coordinate 351,779,124 of NC_089504.1, read as the reverse complement.
CAAAGGCATTAGAGACAGAGGACGTTGTTTCCCCGTTGTTTCCCTCGGAGGGGTTGTAATCCAATAGGGAAGAAAGGACATGTACAAAGAAGCCACCAGAGTGTTAGAACATGCTGGGTGGCACCAGCCACAGATCTGTCCTTCAGGTCAGCCCCTCACGGGCGCTGAGGACCCTAACAGCTGAAGGGAACTTGCATCCCCATCACCAACCTGGAAAGAATCTCACCTGTGACCTCGGATTAAAGATTACACGATTATCATCAGTATTAAAGGTTACTAACTAGCATTTGTTTAGCACTTGCAAATAACAAATCACTTTGCATTTAGTGTTTTAATAAACAGGAAAAGTGTTGTTGTGAGAATTAAATCTTTGTGGAAACACTTACCTCATGCTCCTTTTAAATGCAAAGGCCTCTACAAAACTGACTTCCCATGAGTCCCCTTTTGATTCTAAGGGTCTGGTGCCCAGAAGTTGATAAACTTGGTTTATTGTCAGAGGCCCATTCTCCTGGAGGGTCATTATGACCACAGGCATGCTGTCTTGAGCAGGATTCAGAGCAAGTTACTTCTTTTCTGAATTACAGTTTTCTCACCCATAAAATATGTCTATTACCATTGAGGTTATTGTACTACAAGAAAATGTTCTTAGGCCCTGACCAGTTTGCTCAGTGGTAGAGCATCAGCCTGACGTGTGGGTGTCCTAGGTTAGATTCCTGGTCAGGGCACACAGGAGAAGCATCCATCCACTTCTCCACCCTTCCCCTTCTCGCTTCTCTCTCTCTCTCTCTCTCTCTCTCTCTCTCTTCCCCTCCTGCAGCCATGGCTCAACTGAAGTGAGTTGGCCCTGGGTGCTGAGGATGGCTCCATGGCCTCCTCCTCAGGCACTAAGCAGAGCTTGGTTGCTGAGCAACAGAGCAACACCCCAAATGGGCAGAGCATCACCCCCTAGTGGGCTTGCTGGGTGGATCTCGGTCGGAGAGCATGCGGGAGTCTGTTTCTGCCTCCCCTCCTCTCACTGAATTAAAAAAAGAAAAAGAAAAAAAAAAGTTTCTGAATTGAAGTAGAGGAGAGATATTGGAGAGAAGTAAGCTAATAATAAATACCTCTTAACCAAAGGCCAGCCATTTCCTGAGTTAGATCAGAAGTCATGGTGTTTGTTTTCACCAATGATGGAGTTAAGGACCAAGGCTGGGCTAGGTCAACCCTTACCACCTTCCCGACAGCTGACTATTAAACACGCAGGAATTTTACAAGCCAGTTGTTAAACGCTTGATGGTAGCTTGAAATTGACCGTGGGGAAAGTGTTCCCACCATGGAAATCAGCAAACACGGCGTCAGGGTTTGTTTGTGAACACTCACCTGCGGTTGTGTCTCCATCCTCCAACTGGGGGCCATCAAAAACGCACACCTGGCGCCGTTTCTTCTCAAACTCTCAGTTGCCCACAGAATGAACGTAAACTTGAGCCTGACACGCGTAGTTCTCAGTCTGGCCCCAGCACGTCTCCAACAGCCCCTTTGTCATTTCTGGAATGAAACCTGGGCCCTCACCACTCTGACTTTTTCTTAGAAAACAACTAAAGAACATGCTCTCATGCTTAAAATTTTAAACAATAAAAAATATATGGAGTTAAAAAAAAAAAGTTCCTCTTAATCCTTCACCTCTGATGCCCAGTTTCACTCCATTCTTTAAGGTAACCACATAACAATTCAGGTACTGTTTTTAGAATCATTTATTTAAATTACATTTACATACATATACAATGAACATATGAATATATTGTTTTGATTTTTAAAATTATATGAGGTAAAACTATATGTATTATATGAAAATAACATTTTTTACTTTACATCTTAGAGATCTTCCCATATCTGTACATATGTATATTTATCTCATTCTTTTAAAGAGCTAAATGTATTCCCATATTACCAATATATTCAATTTTTTCTTTTTTTCTTTTTTCTTTTGAAAAAGAGAGAGAGAGAGGAAGGAAGAGACATGAGAAGCATCAACTCGTAGTTGTGTCACTTTAGTTGTTCATTGACTGCTTCTCATATGTGCCTTGCCAGGGGAGGGGGGACTCAAGCCACACCAGTGACCCCTTGCTCAAGCCAGCAACCTTGGGCTCAAGCCAGTGAGCTTTGGGCTCAAGCCACGGATCTTGGGATCATGTACATGATCCTGTGCTCAAGTTAGCAACACCATGCTCAAGCTGGATGAGCCCACGCTCAAGCCAGCAACCTTGGGGTTTTGAACCTGGGCCCTTGGCATCCCAGGTCAATGCTCTATCCATTGTGCCACCACTGGTCAGTCTCAGTATATTAAATTCTTTAATTTCCTTGATGGCCATTTAGTTTGTTTATTATTTTTCACAAATTGTGAACATCTGCAAGGACTATCCTTGTACATATTTGTGCACATGTATAAGTATTTCTCTAGGAAAAATTTTAGAATTGGAATTTCTGATTTAAAATACATGGTTGAGTGATGTCATAGAAATGGCTCCGTGAGGAGCACGACCGAAAAATCTCCCCAAAATTTCAACAAGTTCATTAACCAGAGACAGAAAAATCTATCCTTGGAGCATCCGAGAGTTCCACACCCTGAAGACGAAGGTAGGGTCGAGCGAAAAATTGACTAAATATATGATCAACCCTGAAGGAAATAAGTCAGACAAAGAAACTCTCTGCCTTCCTCACTAACCTGAGCAAAGGCTGCTTTCACTTGGAACTGAGAGTCGGAAGGAGCTAGGGGTGTGGAGGAAGCTAGGCTGCGGCGCGGGTGTTCGTTCAAGCCGAGGAAAGAGTGTGCCTGTAGTGGGTCAGCCCACGCAAGCAAACGCCCCTGCGATGCGCTGCCCGTGCCACGTGGGGAGCATCCCGCCCACCCGCCCATGCCGCGAGCTACCGCCCGCGTGCGGGCACACATGCCGGGAGCAGCCCGCCGTGTCTTGAGCAGCCCAGTTCAGCGATCCAAGAAAAGAGGCGTGATATTTTTTAGTGCCTCTTGCTAAAGGGGTGGGGGCAACTTCTGATTGGCAGAGCTTTCATACTCAGGGATATATACTAACAAGAGGGACTTGGCAGTGTTAAGACCTCCTGTACTGCAGGCAGCGACTAGGGCATCTTCTTCCCAGCCAAAATAGGCTACAAAGTGCGAAAAGCCTGGGGACAGTGGTCCCACAGAGTGCTAGGTGTGCTGAACAGGCCTGGAAGCTCAGAGAAAGTCACCTTGAGAGCAATTGGCTCCCAGCCCCGCCTGATTACGCTGGCGGCTCTGACTGCCAGAGCCTTGCCCAGAGCCCTGCATTGAGTGGGGATAGAGTGGGGATTTGCCAGCTCTCTGAGCCTCTTACTCCCCAGGCAGAGGCAGTGGCAGCCTCATAGCTGTATCATCAAGCTGCTAATTCAGGAAGGAGAGACTAGGAGAGAGGCTCCAGGAAAACAGACTCTCTCATTGTTGGAGCCTGCAAACGCTAACAAGCCTTGAATACCAACAAGACTGAAGCCAAATATATGACATTGCCGTAGAGTCTCATCAACTGCAAATCCCTACCTAAGCATGCCACAAGGACAGAGCCTGGGGTACAGAGTCACTGACCAGGAAGAGGGAGAAGAAAGAAAAGGGAAGAAGAAGTTAACCTCTCAAATTCAAGAAAAATTCACAGACTTTATCATTTGTTCCACTATTTTTTTGTTTGTTTGTTTCTTTCATCTTCTTGCCTTTATTAGTATTATTTCTATTTCCTCCACCTTGGTCCTTTTATTCTCTGCCCATTTTACTCTTTCCTTTTCTTGAACTACACTACCCATAAGTGTGTCATTTTATTTCTTTTCTTCTTCCTTACTCTCCATGAGGCTTACATTCCAAAACCCTTAACTCTCTCTCTCTCTCTTTTTGTTTTTTTCTTTTTTCTTCCTTTCCTTTTCCCCTTTTTCTTGTTTCTCCCTTTCTATTAGTTTCTTCTTTTCTCCTTTTAATTTTCCTCTCATTCAATCCTCAGTCACGAACAAATTATTTAATTTGGGACTCAAGTATTTGGGGGGGGGGTTGTGGCATTTTGGGTGCTTTTTACTTCGCTTTTTAACTCATTAGCATTCCTCCCAACCCAGGATCTCCATTTTATTCAGTCTTTGCTCCACTTAATACAATAGTTTGTTTATTTTTCCCCCTTTTTCTGGTTTCTCTCTTATTCCTCTCATTATATCTCTTAGTTGACCATCACTTACAAGCAAATCATTTTATACTTTACCCAAATTTTTCCTTTTTTGCATTTTGTGGGTCCCTACTTCCTTTTTTGTCCCTTGAACAGTTCCCCCCAACTCAGGCCCTTCGTTATAGGCAGTTTTTGTTCCATTTAGCATAATATAATTCACAGTTTATCATGATATTTTCCTACAGAGGAGGGAAAAGGAAGGGAAGAGAATAAAAAAAAGGGGAGGGGAATAATAAATTATTATTGGGGTTTTGTGTGTTTTTTTTCCAATTTTTTTTCTTTTTTTTTTTTTACTTTTTCTTTTACTTTTTATTCTTTATTAATTCTCATTAGTGCTATCAACAAGGCCACCCTCAGATGCCATTAAGAAAAAGGAAATGAAATATCATGGATACAAAAGAAAGAGAAGTAACACAGATAGATGTGGAAAAATCTATGGAGAAAAAATTTAATATATTGGAAACCTTGGCACTAAATGACAGAGATTTTAAAATAGAAATCCTAAAAATACTCAGAGATATACAAGAAAACACAGAAAGGCAATTTAGGGAGCTCAGAAAACAACTCAATGAACACAAAGAATATATTACCAAGGAAATTGAAACTATAAAAACAAATCAAACAGAGATGAAAAACTCAACTCATTAACTGAAAAATGAGGTAACAAGCTTAGCTAGTAGAATAGGCCAGATAGAAGGTAGGATTAGTGACATAGAAGACAAGCAACTTGAGGCACAACAGAGAGAACAGAGACACTCAAAAACTTAAAAAAATGAGAAACCCTACAGGAATTGTCTGACTCTATCAAAAAGAATAACATAAGAATAATAGGTATATCAGAGGGAGAAGAGAGAGAAAATGGAATGGAGAATTTATTCAAACAAATAATAGACGAGACCTTCCCAAGCCTGTGGAAAGAACTAAGAGCCTCAAATTCAAGAAGCAAACAGAACACCGAGTTTTCTTAACCACAACAAACCTACTCCAAGGCACATCATAATGAAAATGGCACAAACCAATGACAAAGAAAAAATTCTCAAGGCAGCCAGGGAAAAGAAGAATACAACATATAAAGGAAGGCCTATTAGATTATCATCAGATTTTTCAGTAGAAACTCTACAAGCTAGAAGAGAGTGGACCCCAATATTTAAAGCCCTGAAAGAGAGGAACTTTCAGCCAAGAATACTATACCCATCAAACTTATCCTTCAAGTTCGAAGGAGAAATAAAAACATTCACAAATACAGAAAAGATGAGGGAATTTATCATCAGAAAACCCCCACTCCAGGAAATACTAAAGGGGGTTTTCCAACCAGATCCAAAGAACAAAACAAAACAAAACCACAAGTAAAAGCTCTATCAAGAACACAATAAAACCAAATTTAAACTGTGACAACAAAAGCAAAAAAAAAAGGGGGGAGAGGACAGAGATTAACAGTAGCAAAGGACGATGAAGTATAGAAATACTCACAAGATAGGGTACTACAATGAATATGGTAGGTACCCTTTTCATTACTTAATGGTAACCACCCTTGAAAAAACCACCACAGAAGCACATGACTTAAAAAAGATAGCAACAGAGGAAAGAAGTATGGAATACAAACAAACAAAAACAAATGATAGAAAAACAAAAGGGAAGAATCAAACAAGACACAAAACTAACAGAAAGCAATTTATAAAATGGCAATAGGGAATCCACAAGTGTCAATAATTACACTAAACGTAAATGGATTAAACTCACCAATAAAAAGACACAGAGTAGCAGAATGGATTAAAAAAGAAAATCCAACTGTATGCTGCCTACAAGAAACACATCTAAGCAACAAGGATAAAAACAAATTCAAAGTGAAAGGCTGGAAAACAATACTCCAAGCAAATAACATCCAAAAAAAAAGCAGGCGTAGCAATACTCATATCTAATAATGCTGACTACAAGATAGCAAAAGTATTCAGAGACAAAAATGGTCATTTCATAATGATTAAGGGGATGCTGAATCAAGAAGACATAACAATCCTTAATATATATGCACCAAACCAAGGAGCACCAAAATATATAAGACAGCTACTTATTGACCTAAAAACAAAAACTGACAAAAATACAATCATACTTGGAGATGTCAATACACCGTTGACGGCTCTAGATCGGTCATCCAAACAGAGAATCAATAAAGATATATTGGCCTTAAACGAAACACTAGAGCACCTGGATATGATAGACATCTACAGGACACTTCATCCCAAAGCGACAGAGTATACATTTTTCTCTAGTGTACATGGAACATTCTCAAGAATTGACCATATGTTGGGCCACAAAAATAACATCAGCAAATTCAGAAAAATTGAAATTGTACCAAGCATATTTTCTGATCATAAAGCCTTGAAACTAGAATTCAACTGCAAAAAAGAGGGAAAAAAAAACTCAAATATGTGGAAACTAAACAACATACTTTTAAAAAATGAATGGGTCAAAGAAGAAATAAGTGCAGAGATCAAAAGATATATACAGACAAATGAAAATGACAATACGACATATCAGAATCTCTGGGATGCAGCAAAAGCAGTAATAAGAGGGAAGTTCATATCACTTCAGGCCAACATGGACAAACAAGAGAGAGCCCAAGTGAACCACTTAACTTCACACCTTAAGGAACTAGAAAAGGAAGAACAAATACAACCCAAAACCAGCTGAAGAAAGGAAATAATAAAAATCAGAGCAGAAATAAATGAAATAGAGAACAGAAAAACTATAGAAAAAATTAATAAAACAAGGAACTGGTTCTTTTAAAAGATCAACAAAATTGACAAACCCTTGGCAAGACTCACCAAGGAAAAAAGAGAAAGGACTTATATAAACAAAATCCAAATGAAAGAGGAGAAATCACCACAGACATCATAGATATAGAAAGAATTATTGTAGAATACTACAAAAAACTATATGCCACCAAATTCAACAATCTAGAAGAAATGGATAAATTCCTAGAACAATACAACCTTCCTAGACTGAGTCATAAAGAAGCAGAAAGCCTAAACAGACCGATTAGCAGGGAGGAAATAGAAAAAGTTATTAAAAACCTCCCCAAAAATAAAAGTCCAGGCCCAGACAGTTATACTAGTGAATTCTATCAAACATTCAAAGAAGACTTGGTTCCTATTCTACTCAAAGTCTTCCAAAAAATTGAAGAAGAAGCAATACTTCCAAACACATTTTATGAGGCCAACATAACCCTCATACTGAAACCAGGCAAGGATGGCACAAAAAAAGAAAACTACAGACCAATATCTCTAATGAATACAGATGCTAAAATACTAAACAAAATACTGGCAAATCAAATACAACAACATATTAAAAAAATAATACATCATGATCAAGTGGGATTCATCCCAGAATCTCAAGGATGGTTCAACATACATAAAACGGTTAACATAATACACCATATCAACAAAACAAAGAACAAAATCCACATGATCTTATCAATAGACACAGAAAAGGCATTCGATAAAATACAACACAACTTTATGTTTAAGACTCTCAACAAAATGGGTATAGAAGGAAAATATCTCAATATGATAAAGGCCATATATGATAAACCATCAGCTAACATCATATTAAATGGCATAAAACTGAGGACTTTCCACCTTAAATCAGGAACAAGACAGGGTTGTCCACTCTCTCCACTCTTATTTAACGTGGTGCTAGAAGTTCTGGCCAGAGCAATCAGACAAGAGAAAGAAATAAAAGTCATCCATATCGGAAAAGAAGAAGTAAAGGTATCACTTTTTGCAGATAATATGATTCTATACATCGAAAACCCCAAAGACTCCACAAAAAGATTACTAGAAACAATAAACCAATACAGTAAGGTCACAGGATACAAAATTAACATACAAAAGTCCATAGCCTTTCTATATGCCAACAAAGAAATATTAGAAAACGAACTTAAAAAAATAATGCCCTTCACGATTGCAACAAAAAAAATAAAATACTTAGGAATAAACATAACAAAGAATGTAAAGGACCTATATAATGAAAACTACAAAGCATTGTTAAGGGAAATCGAAAAAGATACAATGAGATGGAAAAATATTCTTCATTCGTGGATAGGAAGAATAAATATAATTAAAATGGCCATATTACCCAAAGCAATATATAAATTTAATGCAATTCCCAGCAAAATTCCTATGATGTTCTTTAAAGAAATGGAACAAAAAATCATCAGATTTATATGGAACTATAAAAAACCCCGATTAGCCAAAGCAATCCTAAGGAAAAAGAATGAATCTGGGGGCAGTACAATACCTGACTTCAAACTATATTATAGGGCCACGACAATCAAAACAGCATAGTATTGGCAGAAATATAGACACTCAGACCAATGGAACAGAATAGAAAGTCCAGAAATAAAACCACATATATATGGTCAAATAATTTTTGATAAAGGGGCCAACAACACACAATGGAGAAAAGAAAGCCTCTTCAACAAATGGTGCTGGGAAAACTGGAAAGCCACATGCAAAAGAAAGAAACTCGACTATAGCTTGTCCCCTTGTACAAAAATTAATTAAAAATGGATCAAAGACCTAAATATAAGACCTGAAACAATAAAGTACATAGAAGAAGACATAGGTACTAAACTCATGGACCTGGGTTTTAAAGAGCATTTTATGAATTTGACTCCAAAGGCAAGAGAAGTGAAGGCAAAGATAAATGAATGGGACTACATCAGACTAAAAAGTTTTTGCTCAGCAAGAGAAACTGACAACAAAATAAACAGACAGCCAACTAAATGGGAAATGATATTTTCAAACAACAGCTCAGATAAGGGCCTAATATCCAAAATTTACAAAGAACTCATAAAACTCAACAACAAACAAACAAACAATCCAATAAAAAAATGGGAAGAGGACATGAACAGACACTTCTCCCAGGAAGAAATACAAATGGCCAACAGATATATGAAAAGATGCTCATCTTCTTTAGTTATTAGAGAAATGCAAATCAAAACTACGATGAGATACCACCTTACACCTGTTAGATTAGCTATTATCAACAAAACAGGTAATAGCAAATGCTGGAGAGGCTGTGGAGAAAAAGGAACCCTCATTCACTGTTGGTGGGACTGTAAAGTAGTACAACCATTATGGAAGAAAGTATGGTGGTTCCTCAAAAAATTGAAAATAGAACTACCTTATGACCCAGCAATCCCTCTACTGGGTATATACCCCAAAAACTCAGAAACATTGATACGTAAACACCCATGTAGCCCCATGTTCATTATAGCATTGTTCACAGTGGCCAAGACATGGAAACAACCAAAAAGCCCTTCAATAGAATACTGGATAAAGAAGATGTGGCACATATACACTATGGAATACTACTCAGCCATAAGAAATGATGACATCGGATCATTTACAACAAAATGGTGGGATCTTGATAACATTAAACGAAGTGAAATTAGTAAATCAGAAAAAAACAAGAACTACATGATTCCATACATTGGTGGGACATAAAAATGAGACTAAGAGACATGGACAAGAGTGTGGTGGTTACCGGGGGTGGGGGGGAGGGGGGCACGGAAGGGAAGGAGGAGAGGGGGAGGGGGAGGGGGAGGGGCACAAAGAAAACTAGATAGAAGGTGACGGAGGACAATCTGACTTTGGGTGATGGGTATGCAACATAATTGAATGACAAGATAATCTGGACATGTTTTCTTTGAATATATGTACCCTGATTTATTGATGTCACCCCATTAACATTAATAAAAATTTATCTATAAAAAAATACATGGTCATTTAATATTATAATAGTACTGTCTAAGTACCTTCTATGAAGCTATACTAATTTATACTTCTGGCTATAGAGTCTTGTGTCTATTTCTTCACAATCCCATCTAATCCTGGACTTCATCACTTTTTAAATTTTTTAGATCTGATAGGCCTTTTATTTTTTTTTTAATTTTATTTTTTTAATGGGGCAACATCAATAAATCAGGATACATATATTCAAAGATAACAAGTCCAGGTTATCTTGTCTTTCAATTTGTTGCATATCCATCACCCAAAGTCAGATTGTCCTCTGTCACCTTCTATCTAGTTTTCTTTGTGCCCCTCCCCCTCCCCCTTTCTCTCCCCCTTTCCCCCCTCCCCCCCCCCCCGTAACCACCACACTCTTATCAATGTCTCTTAGTTTCACTTTTATGTCCCACCTACGTATGGAATAATGCAGTTCCTGTTTTTTTCTGATTTACTTATTTCACTTTGTATAATGTTATCAAGATCCCACCATTTTGCTGTAAATGATCCGATGTCATCATTCTTATGGCTGAGTAGTATTCCATAGTGTATATGTATATACATATATTCCATAGTGTATATGTATATTCTTTATCCAGTCATCTATTGAAGGGCTTTTTGGTTGTTTCCATGTCTTGGCCACTGTGAACAGTGCTGCAATGAACATGGGGCTGCATGTGTCTTTACGTATCAATGTTTCTGAGTTTTTGGGGTATATACCCATTAGAGGAATATCTCATTCATTGTCATTTAAATTTTTGTTTTCCTGGTTATTAGAGAGAGTATGCAATTTTTCAAATATTTATTGGCAATTTTTTTCCTGTGAATTATCTGTTTGTACACTGTATATTTTTCTATTGGGTAGCCTTTCTTACAGATTTGTAAGAGTTCTTTATATATTAAAAAGAGTAACCCTTTGTCTATTAGATATATTTGTTCATCAACCCCTTTGCTTTTCAAGCGAAGAGTTTAAATGGGCTAAGCATCTATGGTACAGCATTATTTTTAGTAACATATAAAGAATCTCCACAAACATTTCTATATCCATATTGATCATCTTTTAATAGGTCAACCATTGCCTCTCCCTGTACCTGTGATAGCCACCAAATAATCATGGGCTTCCATGCCACTGAGCCTGCACATAGCCCTTGAATCTGTGTCAATGCAATGTTCCAGTAGCAAATCCAAACTGACCAAAATTGGCCTGAGAGAGTAACCTGTTTGCCACAACAGCTGTAAAAAGCATGTGGTAGGTGTTTAAGAATGGTCCTGTCCAAGGAAGCCCCGCCCCTCAGTCCTTGATTTCTGGGTGAATATGCCGGAGCTCCTCCTAGGTGCAGATACCAAGAGAACAGCCCCAGTCTTAGAGTTGGTCCTATGCTTCCAATATAAAGCGGATCACAGAACAAAGTTTCTTGCTCAATCCTCACTCTTTAGATGAGGGTCAAGAGGACCCCTTTAGGTGTGGCTGCACAGGTATTACGTTCCAGCTCTGATGTTTGGCTTGTCTCAGTATCCCTCCTGGACCAAGGGGGTCAGTTCATCTTTGGTTGTCAAACAAAAGCAATGGCTTCTCTCTCCTTTTCAAATAGAAATGGGGTTTATCCAAGGGCATCTCTTTTATGCAAATATTAATGCTCTATGCATGTAACTACTTGTTCTGATTCTCCTCCAACTGTCCTGCAGCATGTCTCTCCTGGGTGCCAGAAATCATCTGTCTCAGGAAAAACAAGAATTCCATGGGGGGGCCTCCATTTCCCAGTTGAGCTACAGACCTCTTTCTCGGCTGAACAGCTCCAAAGGGCCCTTCATATAGCTCTATTATAATAGTTCCTTTCCAATGAACACTGTCCTGTCAGATCAGTCCATGGCCCATTGACTGTTCGGGCTGGCCCCGGGATCATCAGGCTGAGTCTCTCTTTGCCCTGAACAATGTCCATAGCAGATAAGGATTTAACAGATGGAGGATGCATTCTCTAAGTCACAGAGCAAGCACACAGGGGACATACTCAGCAAGCTGACACTGGCTTTTGTTTCCCAGGGAAAAGAAGAAGTAAAGTCATGCACTCAGCGGCATGATAACTGTGTCCTTGACAACAACAGCCACCCCGTCAGCCTGTGCACCATCCCCTTCCGGACCCTTGGTCCCACATGCATTTCTCACATTACAGCATCTGTCTCCTCATTCTGCAACCGTGTGTTCTCTTATCTGTGAGCTTCCTGAGGGTAAGAATGAGTCCATATTCTCATTTCTTTGCCTGAGCATTTGTCAAAGTGAACAAAACTCTCTAGCTATTCAGTGAATATTATTGCACTAATGAATGAATTATTGTACCTACCCTTGACTGCATCACTGTTCTGTCAGACCCCGTGCTAAAATCTTTACATACATCATATACTTTAATCCTCACAACAACACCATGAAGTTGAAGTAGTTATGCATATTTACTGCTCATGACACTAGGAATAAATGAACTTTAAAAATACCGTAAAGTTATATGGCTTGTAAGTGGCAGATTCAGAAATAATGACAAGGTCTGCCTAAATCTAAAGCCGACCACTCTGACCCATTACTGGGTATCACTCATTACCCATTATTCACCCTGCTCCCAGCAAAGTCAGGTCTACAGCTAGCCGGGTTATGAAATGTCATGTGATTGTCTATCTAGTAAAAAGCATGACTACACATTCAGTAAGAATATACTGTATCTGAAAACAGAATGTTGGGAATTTAAACAGACTCAAAGACACAGAGAGCAAACCAGGGGTTGCCAAAGGGGAGGGGGGTTGCAGGACTTGGTGAGAGGAGTGAAGGGATTAGGAAGTACAAATTGGTAGTGACAAAATAGTCACGGGGCCTGACCAGGCTGTGGCGCAGTGGGTAGAGCGTCAGACTGGAATGTGGAAGACCCAGGTTCGAGACCCCAAGATCGTCAGCTTGAGCACGGGCTCATCTGGTTTGAGCAAGGCTCACCAGCTTGAGCCCGGGGTCGCTGGCTTTAGCAAGGGGTCACTCGGTCTGCTGTAGCCCCCCCCCCCATCAAGGCACATATGAGAAAGCAATCAATGAACAACTACGGTGCTGCAACAAAGAATTGATGTTTCTTATCTCTCTCCCTTCTATCTGTCTGTCCCTATCTGTCCCTCTCTCTATCTCTGTCACACACACAAAAGGTCAGGGGGATGTAAGTAAAACAGAGGGAATATAGTCAATAATATTGTGGTGACTATGTATGGTGCCAGTTGGGCACTGGGAATATCAGAGGAAACACTTTGTAAAGCATATTTTTCACTCCGTAAGACGCAGTTTTTTCCCCCAAAAAAGTGGAGGGGAAAATGCCTATGCATCTTATGGAGAGAAAAATACAGTATTTTATTAAATATTTAAACACACCATCTGGTTCAGAATTTTTTTTCTTATTTTTCTCCTTAAAACCCTAGGTGTGTCTTATGGTCAGGTGCATCTTATGGAGTGAAAAATACGGTATATGATTGTCTAACCACTAGGCAGTACACCTGAAACCAATATAAAATAATATTGAAAGTAAAAATAAATAAATAATAACTATAGGATGTTTCTAGTGTTACAAATGATGCTAAGATTACTATTCATTGATAAGAAGCGTAGTATAATATGTAAAAAATAGCCATTTTAAAAGCAATATACCCCATTATATATGTATAATTATGACAGTAGAATCTAGAGGACAATTTACACTGAAGTATTATAATAATTGTTATGGGTCTTGTGAATTTTCCTCTCTTTGAGTTTATCTGAATTGTCAATGTAGCTGGGAATGAACCAGCCTGACAGTTAGGGTACAGATATTTTTTACAGCTCATCACACAAATGTTCCCACATTAGCAGTATGGCCATTTTCTCATTCCTGAGCCTGACCCTCCTGAATGGTCCAAGAATCATCAGACCTACACGGTCCTGTTTCCAACCATGAGGTAAAGAGAGAAGGAGAGAAACCCCTGCTGAGCCCTGGTCTGTTTGCGGTGCCCCTGCTGCTGTTACAGTTCAGCTTGATGCTTCTCTGTTGCTGCTCCTGCTGACCCAGATCTTTGCCCAAGCCAAGGATGTCCTTTGAGGAGGGACCAGCCCCTCCCACCATTGTACTTTAGCTGGGGTATTCCATGTGGGGGCGCCCAGAGTTCCGAGTCATTAGTTCACTTTTTGTTTTCTTAAGTGAGAAGCAGGGAGGCAGAGAGACAGACTCCTGCATGCGCCCTGACCGGGATCCACCCAGCAATCCCCATGTAGGGTGATGCTCTGCCCATCTAGGGTCATTGCTCTGTTGCTCTGCAACTGAGCTATTTTAGCACCTGAGGCAAGAACATGGAGCCATCTTCAGTGCCTGGGGCCAACTTGTTTCAACTGAGCCATGGCTGCAGGAGGGGAAGAGAGAGACAGAGAGAGAGAAGGAAGGGGGGAAGGACTGGAAAAGCAGATGGTTGCTTCTCCTGTGTGTCCTGACCAGGAATTGAAACTGGGACATCCACAACATTTTCAAGCTGAGTCTTTGTTCTAGGCTCAGTCATTAATCAGACTCCTGCCTCTCATGAGTGCCTTTTGGAGGCCTGACCCTTCTTTCTAATCAGCACATCTCCCTGGGGACCATTGAAATGCAACGAATGGGGTTGTGCACTAACTTTGATCCTCAAAGGGGAGCACCTGCGGCCTCGGTGTCTTTCCTCCCAGTGGCTTCTTGGTCCCTGTGCAAACCAGCACACCTCCTCCAAAGCATGTCAGAGGATATCCCCAAGGAGCAGCTTCTTCAGGTGACAAAAGGCCCTCTGACAAGGACGGAAAGTAGCCACCAAGTCCTCCACTTGTGTAGCCATCAAAGCCACTTATGTAACTTCCCTGTAAAAAGATCTGCCCGAGTCTGCTTGTCTGTCCGCCTACTATTAGTAAACAGCCACTTCTTAAAGGTCTGTCACCCCGATCCAGTTAGAAAAAGGTCTACTTTTTATTAAAATATAGTCTTGATTGCCTCATAATTTATTTGCGAGGATTATTATTGCCAAAAAGACAATTCAAAAACCAAAAGTTATTTTAAAAAATCATTTGCCTACATTTCTCAAAAAGCATATGTGAGATCCAAATATATAATCCAAATGACTTTTTAAAAATAAAGAACTTTCTTTCTACACCTAGCTACCACCTGGCCCAACAACACTTAGCCTAGCACTGATCTCTCTCTCTCTCTCTCTCTCTCTCTCTCTCTCTCTCTCTTCTTTCTCCCCACCCTAAATTCTGTTTTCTTGACTCTCCAACCAGAAAAAAAAAAATTAAAAATTGAGCAGAAAGTGTAGGATTTACTTTGATGGTCTGGGGAAAGCTGAAAACATTCTTGTATTATGTAGATATATAATACATGCCCCCCCAAATAATATTTTATAAATATATATATATATATAACTTTATATATATATGTATTTGGCAGGGTTGTGTTATCTAACTCAGGAAAGTCACCCACACAATGTTGTGCAAAATTGGACAGCAACACCAGAGCCGCTGCTGCAGGGAGTAGGGGAGGCGGGCTCTTCGATGGGAACTCATGGGAAGGATAACATGACCCAGTTCTTGTCATACGCATGCAGCACAAGATCCCAGTCAGCACGGGTCTTTACCCGTTCGAGATGACGCAAACCCTCTTCCTTTTGCACAGTATGGGAACTGTTGCTACCAACCTGAGCATTCTAGTGAAAAAGCGTCGGAGTGAGAGAAATATGAGAATTTCCCACTGATAGGAACACAGAGAGCCGACATTTCATGCTTATTGGATTACAGTAGAAGAAAGGATTACCTTCCATAGAAATCAATAAAAAAATTACTAAGTCTTTAAAATTTCTCTTTGAGCATGTGGGATTCGTTCTTAGAGCCTAGAGTAAGAGTCAACTTGGGAAACGTAGCTGATCCTGAAAACCCTAAGGTCCATCCTAGGCCAAAACTTACAGTTATCACCAGACCCCTCCTCTATAGAAGGGCTATAGGACAGTATCCGCAAGTGTGTGTCTGTCCCATTCCGCTCTGACAAGTGTGTATGGGAGATGATTCCTATTCCAGAGTGAGGCTCCAGCCCTTCTCCACAAATCCTCCCGCTGCGTTACTGTCTCAGCATTCCCCATACATTTGCTTTAGAGCCACTGTGTGTCTCACCAGCTGGTGTCTGTTCTAATTGGTCAGGATTGATGACCGACCCACCCTTAGTTTAGTTTTGGGGGGTTTTTTTTGTTTTTAAATATTACTCCTCCTATGGATACTGGGATCAGTCAATATTATAGTAAAGAAAACAAAGGGAAGTAAGGTCACTTATAGAATTCCTTCTTAATGAAACGTATCATACCCTAGTTCCTCAGTTATGTAAACTCACCTGTGTCATTTTCAGAAGAAATGTCAAAAGTAAGATAGACATGCTGTGCCACAGTGGGGTTGGGGTCGCCTATTGCTCAGATTAGACCATTATATAAATCTGTGTGTGGCAGTTATTGCTATTGACCTTCTTAACATCCATTTCCCCCCTTATTCTATATAGTTTTGAGAGCAGTAATGTGCCAAGTTCAAACACTGCATTTTCTACAAGATGGGGGTGGTTAGTGGCACATAAATGGAAGTCATTTGGTGGATTTTCCAGGGAAATTATTTAAAGGACTTCATTTTTGCCTTTGCCCCTTCCTCTAGTCTGGTGCTCAGAATGTGAATGTGATGGCTGGAGCTACCATGGCCAGATTGACATCATGAAAAGATTCTGAGAATAAAAGCCATATAGTAAGACTGGTGGGACAGAAAGACAGCAAAATCCTGAGTCCCTGTTAACATTATGAAGCTACCGTATCAGCCCTGGACAACTGATTGAGGGCAAAATAACACCTATATCATAATCCTTATACCTGGATTTTTGTTACATGAAGACTTCATTGTTATTCATATACTACATTACCTTTGAGACATTAATAACAAGTCCCTTAAATTAGAAATCCTGTACCAGCTGGGAAAATACCAATCAGAAATGTGCAATAGATAATATAGAATATTAAATTTAAGAATATTTACAACAACCCCATTTTGCATATCAGAACATTGAAATTCAAAGACATGAAGGGACTGACCCACATTCACCAATCTCCTAAGCCAGAGCTAAACCTACAGTCTCCCAGTTCGGGTTACTTGCAACCTACAAGGCCAACTTCTTCCAGCAAGCCGGAATGAGGGGCCCTCTGTCAAGGCCCAAACCAGCACAAATCACGTGAAACAAATACAAAATAATATGGAATGTAAACTGTACTTGAAAAAACTAAAAACCAGCACATATCTCCTTGCACCCAGCTCCCAGGTCCCTGCCACTCTCTCCTTCACATGGTGACATCTGAGAGGATTCCAAGATAGAATGTGTACTTCCTTCTGAAAGAAGCACTTTTAAGTAAACAACAAATACACAAGCATGTAAAGAGAAGTAAGAAGCTAGAAGGCAAAATTACTCTAAGACAATGGTTCACAAACCCAGATCCTCGGGCTCCGTCTGGCCCACTGCCTGTTTTTTATAAATAAAGTTTTATTGGAGCACATTCCTGCCTGCTGCTCTCTGGGTTGTCATTGGCTGTTTTGGCACTAGAACAGCAGAGGTAAGTAGTTGTCAGAGACTACATACGGCTTAAGAAGCTAAAAATTTTACTATGTGGTTGTTTATAGGAAAAGTTTGCTGACCCTTGATATAAAACTCGAAGATTACGTCTCCCCATGGTGTCACTCATCCACAATGGCCATCAGCCCGTCGGAGAACCCCCATGAGCTTCCGAGGTGGCCACTGAAGGTCACCAGTCGCCACAGTCCGCCCCTCCAGCCCCAGCAGGCACAACAGGCGCAGGAGAGACACACACACATCCAGAGTCTCTCTGACGGTAACGTTCAGACAACGGCTGCACGTTTAATGTTGTAGTTTTCTTCTTTTGTTCTTTTGTTCTAATAGGAGAAAAACACACGCCACTAAACTATAAGTAAAGGTCAATGAGACAGTGAAACGATGGTGATGGGTCAAGTTATAAGAGAAGTGCTGTCAGAGCGACCGGCAGGATTCCGACCAATCGGACGGTGCGGAGAAGGAGCAATGGGACGTCTGAAGAGCCGGGAAAGGTCAGGGGAGACGAGGTGGATGATATTAAAAAGGAAATCAGGGCGATTGGAAAAGGCAGCGTATTCATAAGCGGGACAGGAGAGATAGATGGACTGTCACAGAGGGTAAATTGCTCTAAGAGAGGATGAGGAATGTGCCCAGAGCCGAGAGAAATCAAATCCTGGACCCACCACGTGAGGTGGGGAAGGAATAATAAAGACAAGTCTGCAAGCAAAATGCTGTACAAATGGTATTTTTCTCCCCCAGAAATAGACTAATAAAATGCAGATGAAACCCATCAAATTGAAAAATGCATTTCATCACTTGAAATGCTGCCGAAGCCACTTAGAGAGGGCTTTGAATTCTGGCTCCATTGCTTACCAGAACACCCATAGCAAAATAAATTTTGCTAAGAAGTACTATCACTGATCATGCTTGCCTAGCTTGGCTCGCTAGAAGCCCCAGAATCTTGACTGACCCTGGTGTTTATATCAGGGGTGATATTAAAAAATATCTACTAAATGGGATGGGCTGGGTTCCAGTCAATCAGGGCAGACACTGACTGGGAAGCCATATTGGTGTCCATACCAGTTGAGTATGAACCCCAACACACACAGAGATGCCCGGGGTGGATTTGTGAAGAATGACCCGAGTCTCGCTCTAAAATAAGAACTACTTACTATGCATACATGTATCAAGTGAAATCGAAAGAGACATGAATTTGGTACCTGTCCATGCTTCCTTCTCAGGAAGGGCTGGCGATGGCTGGCAGCACTGGTCTGGGATGCAACTTCCTTTCTTTCTTCCTTCCTTCCTTCCTTCACGTTCTGAGGATCTTTTCCGTCATTTCCCAACTTGGCTTCTTACTACAAGCCCTAATAACTCATCCCACCTGCTCAAAGAGCAGTCTCTGAGGATTTAGTTATTTTTAATCAATTTCTGTGGAAGACCAGCCTTTCTCCTAATGTAATCTGACAAGCACAAAATGTGGGCTGTCTGTGTTCCTGTCAGTGAGAAATCTTCGTCTTTTTCTGACTTTTTTCGACAGTCCCCACACAGTGACAAAAGAAGAGGGTTTTCATTGTCTTAAATGAGAAGAAGCGTTTGCTGGCTGAGATCTGGGGTGACAATGGCTAGGTGTGTCACTTAGCTGTTCGGAGCCTCAGTTTCCTCACCTGTTCGGGCGGGAGCCCGAACTTCCTGGATGAGAAATGTTCTTCACCACCTCCACCAAAGAATGCCGGCATCTCTCACTTCATCCGTGAGAAAAACAATCCGACAGAACAAGTGCTAGGTCAATGGAGCAGGGTGAAAACCAGAAACAGTGTGAAAACCACCAGAGGCCCAGGCTTCAGTCTTCCTTCTGCTGTTAACTGGCCGCGTGCACTCGAGCTGACTCTCCTCCCTCTCTGGGCAGCAGTTTTCCCGTCTGTCAAATGGAAAGTTCACATCTAAACAATGTGTTCTCTGGGGCTCCAAGGAGATGCTGCAGAGGCCACTGAGAATGAGGCTCAACATTGGGGATCCGGTCCTCGCCCTATCGGCAATCCACCTAAACAATTTGCCACCCTCTTTTATATAGTAGTACTCGGTCACATCACATTTCAGTGGATAAAAGGGACCCATCAATTAAGAAGATAAAAAGTTGTAAAAATCCTTCCATTAATATTCTATGCTTCTGTAACTTGAGAGGTATTTTTAATCATTTTTCTTTTTTATTTTTTCAGATAAAATCATAATACTGGCCTGACCAGGTAGTGGCACAGTGGATAAAGCTTCGACCTGGGATGCTGAGGACTTGGGTTCAAAACTCCAAGGTCCCCATCTTGAGCGCGGGCTCAACAGCTTGAGTGCGGAGTCACCAGCTTGAATGTGGGATCATAGACATGATCCCAGGGTTGCTGGCTTGAGCCCAAAGGTTACTGGCTTGAAGCCCAAGGTCACTGGCTTGAGCCCAAGGTCACTGGCTTGAGCAAACAGTCACTGGCTCAGGTGGAGCCTTCTGGTCAAGGTACATATGAGAAGTAATCAATGAACAACTAAGGAACCGTCACTACTAGTTGATGCTTCTCATCTCTTGCCCTTTCTGTCTATGTCTATCTGTCCCTGCCTGTCCCTATCTCTCTCTCTCTCTCTCTCTCTCTCACTAAAACAAACAAACAGAAAAAAAAACTAGAGGTTAAAATCAAAAGAAAACAGTAAGGAAAATATGAACAATAATGGTAGGGTACTTAACACCAATACCAAAATATGATATTTAATGAAGAATAATGAAAACTAATCAAAGTTTTCTCTTCAGAATAAGAGCAAATAGCTGGGGGTCATTGGGCTGATACTATTTGTAATAAATTGCCTGTGTACCATGTCTTTTTAGAAACATTTATTCTGAACTCCATGTTATCTTGTTTTCCTATCTATGACTCTGGGTGGGTCCACCAGGAAGCAAATAGCTTGCCTGAAAAGGCAGAGTATTCATTTTCTGCTCTAACAAGTTACCCCCAATTCAGTGGTTTGAAAGAACGCAGATTTATTACCTTGTTGTCTTGGAAGTCAGAAGTCTGAAAAGGGTCTCATCCAGTTAATATCAAGATTTTTTTTCTGAAGGCTTTTGAGGAGAATCTATCCTTTTACCCTTTCTGGCTTCTAGAAGCTGCCTGCATTCCTTGGTTCACAGCCCCTTCCATCTTCAAAGCTAAAACTGGCCATTCAAGTCTCTTTTACATACGTCACTCTTACCTTACTCTCTTGCCTTCCTTTTTCCTTTATATCAGTGGTCCTCAACCCCTGGGCTCTGGACCAGTACAGGTCCGTGGGCCATTTGGTACCAGTCCACAAAGAAAGAATAAATAACCTACATTATTTCCGTTTTATTTATATTTAAGTCTGAACAATGTTTTATTTTTAAAAAATGACCAGATTCCCTCTGTTACATCCATCTAAGACTCACTCTTGACGCTTGTCTCGGTCACATGATACATTTATTCGTCCCACCCTAAAGGCCGATCCGTGAAAATATTTTCTGACATTAAACCGGTCCGTGGGCCTAAAAAGGTTGGGGACCACTGCTTTATATGAACACTGTGATTACATTGGGTTCAGATAATCCAGGATAAATTCCTAATCCAAGGTCAGCTGGTTGGCAACCTTAATTCCATTTGCAATCTTAATTCCCCCTAACCATGGGACAGGACATACTCACAGGTTCTGGAAATTAGAACATGAACATCTTCAGGGATGGGTAGGAAGACGTGTAAAGCCAGTAGCCGCGGCCACCATCACAGCCGCCTGGCCCGTGCAGGTTCACATTTGATTTGGACAGACAGTAATGAAGCAACAGAGCTAAGAACTGGTGGGTCATCCTTTATTCCTGCTCACAACCGGCGGGCAAGAAAATACGCACAGTGGGAAAACACTTCCCTTTCCATTTAGGGCTCCCAAAGCCACTGACTTTTTCTGGTTTTTCCTAGAATCAAAGGCCTCACCAGCCCCACTCACTCCCCTCTGCATGCCTCCATTTTGGCTGCCTCGTCTCCTCCAACCATGTGGCCTCTCTCCTCTGGAACAACGTGGCCTCCTCCTCCAAAATGGCCTCCAAGCTCCTCCTTTTAAAAATTTTCAGCAGGAGGCCTGACCTGTGGTGGCGCAGTGGATAAAGCATCGACCTGGAAATGCTGAGGTCGCTGGTTCAAAACCCTGGGCTTGCCTGGTCAAGGCACATATGGGAGTTGATGCTTCCGGCTCCTCCCCCCCTTCTCTCTCTCTGTCTCTCCTCTCTCTCGGTCTCTCTCTCTCCTCTCTAAAAATGAATAAATAAAAAAATGCAAAAAAAAAAGATGTGATTTTATAAAAAAAAAAAAAAAAAAAAAAAAAAAAAAACAAAACTTTTCAGCAGGACAACCCCCTCCTCCAGCACACATTAGCACAACCAAGCCCCTTCCCAAGCAGGAAGGCAATCAGCCTCCCCACGTGGGCAGCGCCATTTTCAATAAAAACGAGCAAAACCAAATAACACAAATTCTACAAACTTATTTGCCCAACAACATGCTTCTGCCTGCCACAGGTAGTTTACGTGGAAGGAGGTCTCCGGACCTGCCGCAGCAGGAGGTGGGTGCGGTGTGATGGAAGCAGGGAGAGTCATTCACAGGACATTTGCAAGCATTAATGTCAGGGGAGAAGGATGGACTGAAATTCAAGTTTTAGGAGACTGAGGCAAATGGTGAGTGCTCTGATCCAGCAGGCTGGTGTCAGACTGGAAGCATTTAGCAGAGGTAAAAAAGAAAAGGTACCTTTTCAAGGTCAGCACTAAGGAGCCAGCCAGAGTTAAGAGAGGTGTGGCCAGCAAATCAGGATGATGCAGGACTGGGGTTGAGAAACCTGAGTTTCATAAACACCAATAATGTGCCCCGGCTGGGTTGCTCATTTGGTTAAACCATCGTTCTGAGGCACAGAGGTTGCCGGTTCAATCCCTCCCCAGTCAAGGCACATACAGGAACAGCTTGATGTTCCTCTCTCTCTCTCTCTCTCCATTCCTCTCTCTCTCAAATCAATATAATAAACATTTTTTGAAAACCAACAATGATCACCATGACTGCCTTTTACTGAGTGTTATGTGCCAAATATAATAGTGACCGCTTTCTAATCACTCTGATTCAATTCTTATCCCAACCCTAAAAGATTAGTGTTGACTCCACTTTAAGGATGGGAAATTAAAGCTTAGAGAGAGGCAGTGAGCTGCCCCAGGACACTCCGTCCTGGGGGCTGGGATTCAAAGCCAATCTGTCTGACCCCAAAGTGCACTAAAGCCCTCTAGCCCTCATCGCACATGGCTTTTACCACCAAACTGACACATTTGCCAGACTGGAGAAAGGTCTCACAACAACTTGGCTACTCAGTAACTTCACATTTTTAATCTGAAATGAGTTGGTGGAATCAAAAATAAATGCAAAATAATTTTAAAACATTCTCAACTTGTAACGTTTAAGGATTTTTAATCACACTTTCTAATATTAGTAACTGAAAAACAACGTGCACATTCCCTCAGGCTCTGTGTTTGGACTACGTTTTCTTCACTGGCAAGAATTTTACAAATGTCAGTTACATTCCCACTTTAAAAGCTCTGCTCCGGGACTGTGGTGCTTGGCATTGGAATCTGGTATGGGTTTTATCCCTTTTCTCTGCTCTCTTCTCCTTCGCCCCAGAAGCTGTCCATTCTTCCCTCCAGGTGTCTGAACACGAGGCACAATATTCAGCTCACTTCTGTTGCTAGGGGAAAGAGGGCCAACAATTTAATTTTGTTTTCCAGAGTGTTTACTAGATGAATTCAAATTGGCATTGATTCACATCCAGTAGAAAATTCACCTACAGAATGCTTTGACATTTGAGGCAAAGGCAGCCTTCCTCCTAATCTCAAAAGCAATAAAAATAAAAAATAAAAACACCTTTCAAGCCTGAGTTACTGGGCCCTCCTCTCACAAAGCCCCATTTGGGCTCCGACATTATCTGTCCTTGATGTATCGCCTTCCACACATGGGCACTGGGTAAGCCTGGTGAGACCCCTGGTCTACCAAGAGAAGACAAGGTGCTCTCCCAAATGATGGTCCTCACATAGCTGGCCAATAGTCACTAGTCTGGTCATAAGAATTAGTGAAAATACGCAAGTATAGCGTTTTCCAAAATGAAGCCAAATCATATCACTTCTCTTCGATTCTACAATTGATGTTCCATTACCTATGGGGTTCTTTCCAAACTATTTAGCAGAGAACAAAAGGCTCTTCGTAACCTGGCCACTGCTGACCTTGCCAGCCTCATTTCCAGGCTTTGTGTAACCCACGGACGGACCCCACACTCTGGTCTTAACACACTGCTCACAGTTTCAAGAGCACCAGATCTGCAGGGATTAACACATGCTGTTTCTTATGCCTGGAAAGCAAATTCTTCATCTCAATTTCCACTCTGTTGACTGAGCTAAGCCTTATAAAGCCTCTAAGGCCCTGATCAGCTGTGACCCCATCCTTCTATCTGTTCACCCATTTGCCTATTGTTGTTATAATAGTTGTGTCCTCTATGCATCTTCACACAAAGGTGTAACAACCCAGGTGAGAGAAGGCAGAGAGAAGGCATTGCTTCTCTTAACAGCTCTCAGCTTCCCTTGGTCATCCCTAACCCAGCAACCGGGGTTGACTTTCTCCCATAGGAATATAAACATCTGCAGAGGCCAGTCTCGGCGTTCCGATGAGAGGAACTACATTAACCAGGTTAAAATCCTGGTTACTTAACTATTCTAATTCTCAGTTGTTCTCTACTGTAGAATAGGGGTATTAATACCTACGTTATAGATACTTTGTAGAAATTGAGATAACTTACATAAAATACTTAGCAGGACCCAGCCTATAGAAAGTGACCAGCAAATGGCATTAGATGTTCCAAATATATGTATACAGCAACTTAAATAACAGTTTTAAAGGAAAAAAAGAATCTATATACATCATGTTTCAAAATTAGTTTCTTGAAGAAGTGCAGCTAAAAGTGTTGAAGACATTTACGTTCCGTAGGTCTGTTCTTAATTTGTATGGAGGTTGGAACAGGTACATTTACCTGTGAAATGCAACTTAGACATTTGTCATAACATAGTATTTCTTTCTTACCTTTCTGTGCATATAAACACTTAGACATTTTCAAATTCAACCTTAAACAATCTTGGATGGTACAGGAGATGACGGGCTTGTTGGAGAGGATGGGACAGGAGTTAGAGAGTTGGGGTTTGATTCTGCTGCTGGAGTCAGTTTCTTGGAGGTTTGTACAGAGCTTTTCCTTTTCTCAGCACAAATGGCTCTTTAGTATCTCGGGCCTTTGGTAACTGTACAGTAAACTTTGGGGCACCTCTCTGGATCAAGACCATGCTCCTCTAACGTTGCCATTCCTGCTTTAATAAGACGAAAAGCATCAGCTAACTCTTTTGTAGAAAACTGTTTCAGTTCTGGAGTTTCTAAGTCCCAGTTTTCTTCTCTAAATGCTATCATCTGCTGCTCTAGTTCCTTCTATAAAGTCTTTGTTCGTTAGTTCTTTGCCGCGGAGTCTAGTGACTCTATGAGATCATTTTCAACGATGTCCAACTGCAGTTGATTACCAATAGCCCTTATGGTGCTCCATTCATAAGTACAAGTTGTACATAAGTCAGATGTTTGTAACTCGGAGACTTACTGTAATGAACAGAAGTTCGGTGCCTCAAATTGGTTTTGAAAGCAGGTGGGGTATAAATAATACATAAAATAAATAAATATTAATACTTTTCTCCTCAAACAGAGATTATCTGAAGCTGATGACCCCAAAGACAAGGAAAGGCCCCTGGAAATGAGAGGGAGGTGTTAGCCTACCTTCTATCTTAACAGGGGGAAATGTTCAGATGATAAAGGACGGTCATAGTAAAATAACCTTCAAAGAAAGAGTGTAGAGACCAAATATACCTTATTTACAAGCAGAAACTAGAAATTAGTGTCCTCTTTCTGAAAAATAGGAAGAAAGGCTTTCAGAGAACAGCATGGGTGAGAGTGAAAAAAAGTCCATTTATTCTAAGTTCCTGCAAACAGAAAGTTCCCCAAAGTGTCGACATTATTTCTAAGAGGACCTATGTTTCCACCTGCGGCTGGCATTTCACCCCTTAGATCATGTTCCTGGTGAAACATTCATTTATTCAGCAAATATTTATTGAGCACCTATGAAATATTAAGCACAGTTTGTCTAGCCACTAGGAATATACTAGCAAATGAAATTAAATAAGGTTTTGATGAAGAAGGAAAACGGAGAGTCAACCATTAATCAAATAAGCAAGATAATTTTTAGTGACAGGTGCTACATGAAAAATAAAATAGGGTGATGAGGAGGAAGACAGATCTATCTACCAAGGCGACCTCTGCACTGAATGACAAAGGATTAAGCAAGTGAAAATCTGAGGATAAGTGTCTAGACAGCAGGAAACACAAGTTGAAGGTTTTAAGGAACGGGCCAAGGTGTTGTTCACAGAACAGAAGGATATCACATGTGGCTGGAGAAGAAACAGCAAAAGGGAGAATACAAAGAGAAGAGGTCAGGATGGTAGAGAGAAAACAGATGAGGTTGGGTCCGGACCGCCAGAAAAAAGGAGTTTCAATTTCATTGCACATGCAACAGGAAGTTATTTGAAGGTGGAAGCATGGAAGTGAAATAACCTGACTTAACATTTTCAGTTTCAAGTTTTAAAATCTGCAGTTGAATGGCAATCAATCTCTAAGACACATGTTCTTGGAGAAAGAGCCTGATGCCACTAAGAAGCAGATTTCACTCATATGTCAAATCTAAAGAACAAAATAAATGAACAAACAAAATAGAAACAGAGGCAGAGATACAGAGAACAGACTGATGGTTGCCGTAGGGGAGGGGCTTGTGCAGCTGAGTGAAAAAGGTGGAGGGATTAAGAAGCACAAATTGGTAATTACGAACTGTCACAGAGATGTAATGCACAGCACAGGAAATACGGTCAATAATATTGTAATAAGCACGTGCGGGTACCGGAAATATCGGGGGATCACTTTGTACAGTACACGATTGTCTGGCCACTGTGCTGTACACCTGAAAGCAATACAAAACAATAGGATTGTAAACTGTGATTGAAGAAATAAAATTTGAAAATAAAAAAAGAGGCCTGACCTGTGGTGGCGCAGTGGATCAAGCATCAACCTGGAATGGTGAGGTCGCCTGTTCAAAACCCTGGGCTTGCCTGGTCAAGGCACATATGGGAGTTGATGCTTCCTGCTCCTCCCCTCCTTCTCTCTCTCTCTCTCTCTCTCTCTCTCCTCTAAAAAAAAGAAAAAAGGATAAATAAAAAAATAATAATTTTTAATCACTATTTTAAAAAGAAAGAAAGAATTATTAACTAGTAAAAGGTAGTTAACTACTGAAGCATTAAAAGAGAACTCTAAAAAATATAAAAATAGAAAATGTAAAAAGTAGCTGCCACCCATAGGGCTGAGGCAGTCCCCCAACTTGGAACAAGCTTGGAAGGGGTAGGGGCTCTCCCACCGAGCCTGAGATCAAGCCCTCTGGTTACCCTGGGACTTAGATATACGCCGGCCTGGGAAATCGTAGGGTTCACTGAGAGCCCACTTGAGATTCATGGTCATGAAGTGCAAGTAAGACAGTCCGTAGAGTCGCCATTTTCCTTATGCTCCATCCAGCTCCTTGGGTGTGAAGACAGTGCGGAAGGAGAGATTTCACCTGAGACGGCGTGTTTCTGGTTGTGTAGGACAGATGGAAATTGGAATAAGAAAGCTAGGTAGCCCTGGCCGGTTGGCTCAGTGGTAGAGCGTCAGCCTGGCGTGCGGAAACCCCGGGTTTGATTTCTGGCCAGGGCACACAGGAGAAGCGTCCATCTGCTTCTCCACCCCTCCCCCTCTCCTTCCTCTCTGTCTCTCTCTTCCCCTCCCACAGCCAGGGCTTCACTGGAGCAAAGATGGCCCGGGCGCTAGGGATGGCTCTGTGGCCTCTGCCTCAGGCGCTAGACTGGCTCTGGTTGCAACAGAGCGACGCCCCAGATGGGCAGAGCATCGCCCCCTGGTGGGCGTGCCTGGTGGATCCTGGTCGGGCACATGCAGGAGTCTGTCTGACTGCCTCCCCGTTTCCAGCTTCAGAAAAATACAAAAAAAAAAAAAAAAGAAAGGTAGGTATTTATGCTAGGGGTTGAAATGATAGACCATGAATTTTCAGTTGGGTAAGAGAGAGAGTGAGGGTATGAAGAAGATAATGAACAGTAACAAGTGCTCAGGACAATGCACTGAAGTTCCTGGTAAAGTCAAAGAATTATTCAAATCGGGTCCTCGAGGGAGTGAGCTGCAGTTATGTAAGTCTAGAATTATAATGCTTGAAACCGACATGAGTTGTGCAGCACTATTCTACAGGACTTCTTGCAATGATAAAAATGTTCTGTATCTGTGTAGCCCAACAGGCTAGCTTCAAGCCACACATGGCTATTGGACTCTTATGTGGTTAGCTACCAAAGGGATATTTTACTTTATTTAATTAAATTCAAATTAAAATAACCACCTGTGTCTGCGAGCTACCATTTTGGACAGTGCAGATCTTGTATATGACCATGGAGATTGTGCCTGTGTGTAGTGAAGGGAGAAATTATTGACCGGGGCGGTGGTCAAGGAAGTGGAAAGCCAAGAAGTTAAATGAATCATCCATGTAGGCTTTGAAAATACCAAGAATGGTAG
This sequence comes from Saccopteryx leptura, assembly GCF_036850995.1. Classification (NCBI taxonomy): domain Eukaryota; kingdom Metazoa; phylum Chordata; class Mammalia; order Chiroptera; family Emballonuridae; genus Saccopteryx; species Saccopteryx leptura. Next base: position 351,750,754 of record NC_089504.1, on the reverse strand, counting down.
CAGGACTAGGGATGGAAAGAAAGATGCAAAACAAGGTCCTTTGATTTTAGGTGAAGGAGTTTACCTGTAAGAACTGAAGGTGAATGCAATAAAGAGGGTAGTGGGTGGTATGGTGGGAAGGAGCTGGCTTCCTTAGGGCTGAGGAAGGAACGGTGATCTGGGTGTTGGGGAGCAGAAAGGCCCCCTCTCCGCTGGTGGAAGGGAAGTGATAGAAAGAAACAGCCACCACACTAAAGCAATAGAGGAGTCGGTGGGCTCTGGGGAGAGTCGGTGTTCAGCTAGAGCAACAAGAAGAAGGAATGTTCCAAAGACAGCCTAAGAGCACTGGGAATTTGGTTAATGCAGACCCAAGAGTTTCCAGTGGCCTCGTGGACAGGTCTGAGGTGTCAGGAGGGGGCGTATATTGGGTGAGATGGGGGTGTACAGACCCATATGGGAATGAGAGCACAGGTGACAAGGATCACCTGAAAGGCTTTAATGTCTGTGGTAACTGGGGTGAACACAAATAAAGGTATGATGTCATGTGCTTCGTGGTCACATAGAGCAGTGGCTTTCAATCATTTTGACAAACTCACAATAAGAGATTCCTCATATAAGAAATATTAGACTCCCTGACCAGGCGGTGGCACAGTGGATAGAGCATCAGACTGGGATGTGGAGGACCCAGGTTCGATACCCTGAGGTCGCCAGCTTGAGTGTGGGCTCATCTGGTTTGAGCAAGGCTCACCAGCTTGGACCCAAGGTCGCTGACTCGAGCAAGGGGTCATTTGGTCTGCTGTAGCCCCTTGGTCAAGGCACATATGAGAAAGCAATCAATGAACAACTAAGGTGCCACACAAAGAACTGATGTTTCTCATCTTTCTCCCTTCCTGTCTGTCCCTGTCTATCCCTCTCTCTGACTCTCTCTGTCTCTGTCACCAAAAAAGGGAATATTAGACTATAATAGAAGAAATTCTACACTCGTATACAAGTGGTGAAACAAAGGCTTTAATAAATCTGCCCTTCCTGTCTGCCACACACTCTGTTTATTTCCTTGTCTATTCTTTTTTATTAAAAACACAATATACTAGTCATAATCCATTAAATTGATTTCATGACTCTTTAAGTTGAAAAACACTGGCTTATGGGCAGGTGGATAATCAGATCTAAATACATCCTTCTTCTTGGAAATGGTCTCTTGGGCAATTTGGAAGGATGAGGCAGAGAGCTCGTTTATGGGGTGTAGGGGGGCTAGAGAGGACATGGTCCCAATGGGTGCTTAGAGAGTTCTGTGGTTCCTCCCCATCTTAAGTCCTGTAAAGACTGCTATTGAAGCCAGAAGAGGAAAAAGTGTACCATGATGTGATGTATTCAAAGAACACAGGTCAGCCTGACCTGTGGTGGTGCAGTGGATAAAGCATCGACCTAGAACACTGAGGTCACTGGTTTGAAACCCCAGGCTTGCCTGATCAAGGCACATATGGGAATTGATGCTTCCTGCTCCTCCCCCTTTTCTCTCTCTCTCTTTCTCTCTCTCTCTCCCTCTCTCTCTCTCTCTCTCCTCTCTAAAACAAACAAACAAATAAATAAATAAATAAAGCAAGCAAGCAAGCACAGGTCAGCAACCAAAAGTAATTCTAATCTCCTACATGCATCTCTTGGGGGGGGGGGTGGACTAAAACCCAATTGATAAACAACACTACCTCTTAACACTTCTTAAGATCTGCTTTTTCCTAAAATCTGCTTTTCTCCTAATCATCTGGATTTCCAATTCTCTCACAAGCCAAAGCTACCCTGGAACCTTCCTTCTTTCCAGCCTCTCACTCGACGTCAGTGGTTCTCAACTCTGGCTGTTCAGCTGAGTCGCCAAGGCAGTTTCATGGAAACGCCACAGCCTAGACCAGTTAAATGAGGGGCCTGTGCCTTGGCATTTTACAGAAGCTCCCAAGAGGGTTCTAACAAATGTGTGGGTGGGAATCCCTGCCTACCTCAACTCCACCTGTGCTCCTCCCTGTCCTTCTTCTCCTCTCCTGCCATCCTTCCTCTCACACGTAAACGTTGTCTAGGAGCTGGTGGGGGAAGCCTGGCAGAGAAAGAGAGGAAACAGTCAAACACACAACACGAGATAAGGTGGAAAAGAGTCTACGAATACTAACAGATGCGTAACTTTTTGCCTGTTACCTATAAAATTAAAGGAGGAAGAAATAGAATTTGAGTGGATTAATAGGCAAAAATTATTCCCAGGTGACCCTCCTCTTGGTTCAGTATAGAGGATGGGAGGACTAACGCATCTACATTTCTATTTCCTGTGAGCTTCCTTGTACCTTAGAGTCCTTGGATAGAAACCTGGCCCTCGAACCATCGGGCTGCCTGGGACCAAGCAGAAGGACCAGACCACACAGAGCCATCAGGAGCAGCCAATCGCACACACATTGAAAGCAAGAGGACTACTAGCAATGCGGAGTTCTCTTCAATTGAAGTTTAGTGCTAGCAGATAAATGCACTTGTACTCTTGAAGTCTGGGGACTCGGCCGTATTTAGAGAAGCTGCACTGTGTATATAAACTGATCAATAGTTAGATGGTTCCCAAAGTAGCTTGGCAACCAACTGACTGCCTTATGAAACAAAGACTTGTCTCTCTCTCTCTCTCTCTCTCTCTCTCTCTCTCTCTCTCACACACACACACACACACACACACAAAGAGAGAGCGAGAGAGAGGGAAAAGGCATGATTCTCATCAGAAATTAACATTTTTCTCTGACATTTTCTACCCTCGGGAGACAAGTGAAGAAAACAGAGTGGGAAGGAGGGCAGGAGATCTGAAATGAAGCACTCACAGGGCTTCCTAACACCCCTCTGCAAAGGAAGATAAATGTTCAGAAAAGCGAGGGAGCTGTCCTAAAACGTGCTCTTCTACCCGAAGCTCCAATATAAACAGCTAGTGGTGGACAACAAAGGAAGGAAAGGGAGAAGGAGAAATGTCAAAGAAACCTTTCTTTAAACTTCCTCAAAGCAAAAAATATTTCAGGTGGAAATCACTACCTCTACTTGGAGACTGGTGCATTTTGGCTTATTTCTGATGGATATTCCTTCTTGAATTGAGAAGAAAAAGTTGTATTTTCTTCTCAGTTAAGATAAAGTGTTTCCCATGACTTTTTTTTTTTTTTTTGGTATTTCTCTGAAGCTGGAAACGGGGAGAGATAGTCAGACAGACTCCCGCATGCGCCCGACCGGGATCTACCCGGCACGCCCACCAGGGGGCGATGCTCTGCCCACCAGGGGGCGATGCTCTGTCCCTCCGGGGCGTCGCTCTGTCACGACCAGAGCCACTCTAGCGCCTGGGGCAGAGGCCAAGGAGCCATCCCCAGCGCCCGGGCCATCTTTGCTCCAATGGAGCCTCGGCTGCGGGAGGGGAAGAGAGAGACAGAGAGGAAGAAGAGGGGGAGGGGTGAAGAAGTAGATGGGCACTTCTCCTGTGTGCCCTGGCCGGGAATCGAACCCGGGACTTTTTCACGCCAGGCCGATGCTCTACCACTGAGCCAACCGGCCAGGGCCTCCCATGACTTTTAATGTGAAAAGGCAAAGGGCAGAAGCACAACATCAGTGTTGTGACCGACTTCCCCCCACTCTGAGTTTTACAAGGAGACGCCAAGATTTACAAATTCGTGCAAAATACCAAGCCCTGCTCAGGGTCTTCCATCATCCATAATCGTTCACTTTATGTAACACGTCTTTCAGTTTGGTGGTAGGTTTAACCTCAGGCTGAAATAGAACAGGCCCGGTACTCTCCATTGTAAATAAGTCCTAAGCAGCCTCCGTTCTAGCCTCATGAGTCTCTTGGACAGGAAGGGACTGAGTTTGGACTCAGAAGGTAAAGTTGGCAGGGGCTGAGGCAGAGTCTTCAACCTTTGTATTGGTGCCATCTTCGTTTCCCTGGTTCGGCATCAAGAGGCCATGGAAACAGAAACCCAGCAAAACTAAGAACTATGTGAAGATATTGTTGTATTTTCCTCCCACCATTCTGTGGCTTGGCAGTTTGGTGTAGGGTTCAACAGGAAAGACTTGTCCCTGTTCCACATGCTGTCAGCTGGGCTCACTCCTCTGTTTGCGGTCAGTCGGCAGGTTGCCTGGTGGCTGGCTGGCCAGATGGCTTCACTCACACCCCTGGCAGTTGCCCGGGGTTGTCAGCCAGGGTTCCATGACTCTCCTTCGCTTGGCCTCCCTTCTTCTAGTAATTAGACCTGGCCTTTTACACAACGGCAGATGATGACACAAGGATGACAGTGGCAGCTGCCAAGCTCCTTAAGTCCAGGCCTCAGGAGTCTCAAAATGTCACTCTGTAGCATTCTATTAGTGAGAATAAGTCACAAGGCCAGTGCGGATTCAGAGAAGATGGAGAAATGGACTCCGTCTCTGGATGAGAGGAGCAACAGAATCACATTGCAAAGGGAAGAGGTAGGAGGTGTGAATCATTGGGGACCTTTATGTTCATAAACTACGACAGTCTTCCCTCAGGCCCCATGATTTGCACAAAGTACATTAAATATGCCCCTTCCCAAGATTCTCGATGTCTCATTTAGTCCCAGCATCCAGCTCAGCGTCCGTGATCTCGTGATCTGCGTCAGGTGCCAAAGTGGTCAAGTCCGTGTTAAGTGCGGCTCCTCTTGATCCAGAGATCATCCCGTGGGCTGGCAGTCGGGGCCAGGCTCAAGGGGGATGGCTCCTCACCACCCCCTGTGGTGTCAGCTGAGTTTACTCATGTTTCTGTGATCAAGTGGCAGGTCAGCTGAGGGTCAGATAGTCCCAGATGGCCACACACACACACACATCTGGCAGTTAAAAGCAATTGTTGACTACGATGTTTACTTTCTCTTTCATGTGGCTTTTTATCCTCCATTGGTTAGACCAGGCTTCTTTCCATGATGATAAAAACAGTCAAAGCTGGATTTTGTCCTTCGATGAGTATCTTAAACCATCATTATTGTTGTAGCTAAAAAATTATCACAGTAGCGTACTTGTGTAGACTCGTCTGAAGCCAGGTTCTCCAGAAACAGACCCTGAGACAAGTATTTGAGTGCAAGTAATTTATCTGGAATGTGGTCCCAGGAAGCACTGGTTAGGAACATGGAAAAATGAGATAGAGAAGGTACGAAAGCCAATAAAGGGTGCATTACCAAACAGGCTCCCACAGTGACTCTCCAAAGCTTACTCCAGCTGAGGGGCCCGAGAGGCAAAGTAGAACCCGCCTCAGAGCTACCCCGTGAGGAAGGGAGGGAGCAGGGGTATTTGTCCTCTGATTTCCCAGATCTCATTCACCAACAGATACCCTTATGGCCATTAAGCCCCCAGCTCCTGCAGCCTGCCCCAGTGTCGGGCTGAGAAAACCTCCCTGGGGCGAGCTCTAAGAGCTGGCAATAGGCTGCATCCGGGTGCGCTAGAACAATGAGCACCAAAGGGGCAGAGGGGTGGCAAGAACAACATTTATTTCACAACATCTACACCAGCAAGCTTCAACTCAGAGATGTGTTGTGGGTCTCAGAAGTTTATGTGCACATTCGGTTGTTTGGAACTTAGAATTTACTTCTTCTTAAAATAAGTTTTTTTAATTAAAAATATATCTTGCCCGGCTTGTGGTGGTGCACTGGATAGAGTGTCAACCTGGAACACTGAGGTCACCAATTTGAAACCCTGGGCTTGCCTGGTCAAGGCACACACAACAGGCAAGTAATGAACAACTGAGTGAAGCAGCTATGAGTTAATACTTCTTGCCCCACCCCCTCCTCTCTCTGTAAAATCAATAAATAAAATTTTTAAAATAAAATAAAATAAATTTTTAAAGAATACAGGATTGGGAAATCCTAGGTTTACAGTTGTTTGTATAGAAAATAATACAATAATTAATAAATAAAAATACAAGAATAAACTTTCACATACTCACAACTGTCAACCTACTTTTGCCCCACACTATATATAAATACGTTCAATATGCTTAGGAAATAGTCTTAAGTTTAGATTCATCTCTGGACTCCCAACTATTCGTAAGGCCCCCTGGAGCTTTAGGTAAAATGTTGGGTACACAGTTTTCTGCAAAGGACTTCAACAGTTATATAAAATGCTCAAGCTTGGTGACCTTTCTTTAACATCTGCTGGATCTCTGCACTCTCTGGGGGCACAACTTGGGTTCTTCTCTTGGCATAATCAGCCCATGCCCTTCGCCATCTGGTATCCATCCATGGGTTAGGCTGAGCTGTCCATAAGGTAATCAACAGTATCATTGTTCTAGGCTTTTGCCAAACAGGTGGCTTATTATTCTCAGTGCAATGTTTGCATGAAAACTGCACACCAAAGGGGGGACTTCTGAAAGCACACCAGGGAACAGAGCCAGCATTGGACACAGCGCTCTATAAGGTGAAGGCTTCAAGTAGAAGAGAAACTTGACAAGAGAAAAGGCTGATACCAGGAATGTCATAAGTTGGAGGAAGGTACAGATGGAGCAGCTTATGTCTTATTCTTAGATATCTGAAAGCATTTTCTAGGTCTGGTTAACCCTTTAAAAATATCAGGCCAACCGCATCCTTGCTTGGAATCAAACATCTTCACTAACAGACCAATCCTTGTATTTATCTTTTCTAAAGTAACTCTGACTGTCAATCAGCATGATATAAGGGATGTGAACTCACAACTAGGAGAAATTTAATTTTTTTCCTCTGGTTTTTATTTATTTTTTTTTACCACAGAGATGTTAGGCAAGTTTCTTCTCATTTTTCCAAGGATTTTCTCATCAAGAGGCAGCAAGCAGAGTCCTGCTGTCAGGATGGTCGGCTCCGTGGAACTCAATCATCTCCGCTAGTGGAAGAAACACAGCAACAAGGTGGGTTGCTTAATTCTGGGATTTTTTTTTATTTTGTTTCTCACATCTTTACTCAAATAAGAAACAATCTGGCCCTGGCTGGTTGGCTCAGCACATACAGCATCAATCTGGCTTGCAGACATCCTAGGTTCAATCCCCAGTCAGGGCACACATGAGAAGCAACCATCTGCTTCTCTTCTCCTCCCTCTCCCCCTTCTCTCTCTCTTCCCCTCTCACAGCCAGTAAGCTCGATTGATTCAAGCATCAGTCCAGGCCCTGAGGATAGCTCAGTTGGTCTGAGCATCCGTCCCAGAGGGAGTTGCTGGATAAATCCTGGTCAGGGCACATGTGGGAGTCTGTCTTACTATCTCCCCTCTTCTCACTGAAAGACAAAAAGGAAGGAAGGAAGGAAGGAAGGAAGGAAGGAAGGAAGGAAGGAAGGAAGGAAGGAAGGAAGGAAGGAAGGAAGGAAGGAAGGAAGGAAGGAAGGAAGGAAGGAAGGAAGGAAGGAAGGAAGGAAGGAAGGAAGGAAGGAAGGAAGGAAGGAACCTCAGAGAGGTTGGTTTGGTTCTCTTCTCACTGAAAGACAAAAAGGAAGGAAGGAAGGAAGGAAGGAAGGAAGGAAGGAAGGAAGGAAGGAAGGAAGGAAGGAAGGAAGGAAGGAAGGAAGGAAGGAAGGAAGGAAGGAAGGAAGGAAGGAAGGAAGGAAGGAAGGAAGGAAGGAAGGAAGGAAGGAAGGAAGGAAGGAAGGAAGGAAGGAAGGAAGGAAGGAACCTCAGAGAGGTTGGTTTGGTTCCAGAAATTAAGTATAACATATAAATATAAAACCTCCTCCTTTAGTGCAAATGGAAACCAAAGCATGACAGCACACCTTTGGCCTGCCCATGATGGCGAAGGGAGTGCAGGTCTGAAGTCAAATAAGATGTTACTGTCTGTATGTACAATTGATTAAGAATGTGTGCATATGAGGAAGGCACAGGACTCTATGGTGTGGAAAGCAGACAACCCCTTGACTGGATAGTTAAAACCCATGGCATCTATGGGGTGCAGATGGACTTTGTGTGCCTCCAGATGTGACACTCTGAGAGGGACATAGTATCACTCAGATAGTGTTTAAGCCAGGATGCATAATCTAACCCTGAGGAGACATCAGAAAGAAACCAAAATTAGGAACTTCCCATTAAACACAAGAACAGAATTGTACCTTCAAAAATGTCATAAATGACAAAGAAAGGCTGAAAAATGTTTCAGATAAAAGGTGACTAAGGAGATGTGACAAGTAAATAAAATACTTGATTCTACATTTCTTCCTGTACTGGAGGAAAGAATGGAAATTCTATAAAGAACATTATTGAGTCAATTGACAAAGTTGGGATATGCATAATGGTAGATTAAATATGTATTGATGTCAATTTACTGAAGTTGACATGTAAGAGAATAGTCCTATTCTTTTTTTTATTAATTTTAATGTGATGACATTGATAAATCAGGGTACATATGTTCAGAGAAAATATCTCCAGGTCATTTTGACATTTGATTATGTTGCATACCCCTCACCCAAAGTCAAATTGTCTTCTGTCACCTTCTATCTGGTTTTCTTTGTGCCCCTCCCCTCCTCCCATCCCCTCCCTCTCTTTCCTCCCCTCCCCCCCATAACCATCACACTCTTGACCATGTCTCTGAGTATCATTTTTATGTCCCACCTACGTATGGAATCATATAGTTCTTAGTTTTTTTTTCTGATTTACTTATTTCACTCAGTATAATGTTATCAAGTTCCATCCATGTTGTTGTAAATGATCTGATGTCATCATTTCTTATGGCTGAGTAGTATTCCATAGTGTATATGTATCAAAGCTTTTTAGTCCACTGAATAGTCCTCTTCTTAAGAGATGAGCACTGAAGCCTCTAAGGGGGGCATGATGTGTGCAAACTAATGCCAAGTGGTTAAGAAAAAAATGTGTATGTTAAGGGGACAGGGAGAGAGAGATAATTCACAAATTATAAAGAAAATAGGGTTGCCAGATAGAAGGGGGTTTGGGGGATGGGTAGAAAAAGTGAAAGGATTAAGAAGTACAAATGGGTTGTTACAAACTAGCCATGGGGATATAAAGTACAGCATAGAAAATATAGTCAATAATACTATCATAACTATGTATGGTGTCCGGTGGGTGCTAGACTCATCAGGGGATCACCTTGTAAATTATATAAATGTCCAACCATTATGTTGTACACCTGAAACTAATATAATATTGAATGTCAACTATAACTAAAAAATAAAATAATAATTAAAAAAATTAAAAGTAATAAAGCAAATGGGATAAAAGGTTAATAGTAAGTAATCTAGACAAAGTGTATATTGGCCAACTTTGTACTAGTCCATTTCTTGCTGCTTTTCTGGAAGTCTATGTCTAAAGAAAATGAGGAGTTTTTGTTGTTCTTTTCATGAGTGCTTATAGAGCGTGTTGCTTCATTTACCCTGAATTTCACTTACAAGAGTTTTGGAAATATTCTCTTTTTAAGATGACCAAAGCAGTGATAGCCCAGGATAAGCAGGCATTAGTGAAAGTTAATAAACATCATCAGAGAAAACAGCAAAAACCATATTCTTTTCTGCCTCCCTTGTCAACTAAGTTTCTTTATTAACCCAAACATCCAAGCACACACGTGTGGATCAAGATGTCACCCTGGCCTCAGAGACTTTTTTTACTCATCCATTTCTCTATCCGTGACCTCCCCAAGATATCTGAAAACCCTGAATTTCCTCATTCGAGCACCACTTAGAGGGTGACCTATCATCCTGATTTATCAGGGGCTAAAAGGGACTTTCTGGGACATGGACTTCCAGTGCTAAAACCAGTACAGTCTCTGATAGTCACCGTCCATCTGGTTCTGAGTACTGACACCAGGGGAAAACCTGGTTTCGTTTCGGTCACCTATAGCATCTCTTTTTTCTCTCCCTCTCACTGATGTAGATCTGGAACTTGGCCCTTTTCTGTGGGGACACCCGCCATCCACCCCAACATGAAAACTCCCTTCTCAAGTCAAGTGAGGCAGAAGAAACGTGTTCAAGGCAGTGAGGGGTTCCGTCACCAGGCTGTCCAGCCCCCCCCCTCTCCCCTGGCCCGTAGTGTCCTTCTGTCTGCACTCCCTTCCTTCTCTGCATCCTTCTGATGCTCAGCTCTTCCCACTTTACAGTGCAAAGAGTTTGCTTCTAGAACCTGTTCTTTTTTTGCACCATCTCTAAGATATTTTAATGTGTATCACTAGGTAGGAGGTCAACTCCAGACTTTTCACTTTAGAGGACAGGACCTTGGACAGCGGCTCCGAAGACTTTCTTTGACACCATCTCTCCATGACACTGAAAAACGTTCCATATCGTGAAAGAAAATAAAATCCATTGTGTATGATTTGAAATTTATGTGCACTTTATTTTATTCTAATTCTCTCAAACTGGCAGTTCATGGCTGGTATATGTGATGATACAGCATCTTCAAAATGCATATTTCAATATGTAGCTTTCAAAGCACTCTTACCTACATCATCTCCTCTGATTCTTTATCATCACTGATGAACAGCACAAGGCAGGAGTATGATACCCATTTAGCTGATTCAAAACCTGATGCTTGGATGATTGATGTGACTCATGAAAAGAAACAGAACTCTGTCTTTTGACTCTAAACCCAGGACTCCACTACCCTTCTCCTGTTAATTCTTTATTAACCAAAGGGTCTAATTATCAAAAAGGTTGATTCCTCAGCCTGCTGTACATCCGAGTTTACCTAAGAAGATGATAGAGCATATCTAGGGAAGAGATATATTTCCTTTTGGAACTGCTGGTCTTCTAGGCACAGATAAATGCTACCTTACAAGAGCCTTCACCTTTTCACCAGGGGTCCCCAAACTTTTTACACAGGGGGCCAGTTCACTGTCCCTCAGACCGTTGGAGGGCCGGACTATAAAAAAAACTATGAACAAATCCCTATACACACTGCACATATCTTATTTTAAAGTAAAAAAAACAAAACGGGAACAAATACAATATTTAAAATAAAGAACAAGTAAATTTAAATCAACACACTGACCAGTATTTCAATGGGAACTATGCTCCTCTCACTGACCACCAATGAAAGAGGTGCCCCTTCCGGAAGTGCAGCGGGGGCTGGATAAATGGCCTCAGGGGGCCACATGCTGCCTGTGGGCCATAGTTTGGGGACCCCTGCCCTTCACCTTTTTCATCTCCTGGCACACATAAACTAATTACTAAAATACTGTGGCACACCAAAAAGTGTATTTTTTGCTAGTCTCACACACAAAAAAAATTGGTATAATTTTTATTTGTTCACACCAGATGGCTACTGTTGTATTGGTTGTTGTCATATTTTTTCTTTGATAATCTAAGGGAAAAGGGGTCAGTGTCCGGGTGTTGCGTGTTTTAAAAACTCTTACAGCCCACGAGGGCGCCTCTTGCGGCACACCAGTGTCCCGCAGCACACCAGTGAGAAATTGTTGCTACAGACTGAACTACACTGCTCACAAAAATCAGGGGATCAAGGATACCCTAGTACTTTCAGCCTTTTGTGTAATGCATGTTCACCAATGAAATAAAAGTTGGTTTTGCATCTAATTTACATAATCAAACAACTTTCTTTGACCTGTCATTTGCTTGTTTGATGTTCTTGTGTAATAAATTTTAAAAAAAATCAAATGCTTCTTTTTGTATTGCTTCATATGCACTTGGAAATATCCCCTAATTTTTGTGAGCAGTGTAAGGAGTCCTGGACAGCCCATGACTATTCTCTGATACCCTGGAAGAGGGAGAGGGTTAAGGGCAGTCCAGCGTAGCCTTTGTCTTCATTTCAAAGCCCTCTTGCCTCTGCAGGCCCATCTGTCACCTCTGCTCTCGTGGTCTCTCTGATCTACCCTCAGCCCCACCTCCCACTTTCTGTGCAATGTCATCGCTTGAGCAATGTCACCACTTAATTTTGCCTCCTATAAAGCCACCTAAAGTGGTTTCTTTACATGCTATTTTGTATCAATTACCCTGTATTTTTCAGCTTTGCAGCCACTCTCCCACCTCCAGTTCTTTCTCATAATGGGCCTCCTACTTTTCCCTGACACAGACAAGATCCTATTTCACCTCTGTCACTTAAACAGAACTACCGTATGCGTCATCCTTAATAGCTTCTGTCTTAGCCTCTGTCTCCCCGGGCTTGCTTGGAAAACAAGACAACATTGCTCTGGCATGCTTCATTCCTATCTGAGTCTTTTTTAAGATTGAGGTTAGTGGGAACAATACCAAACAGCGTAGAGTTCTGGGGTCAGGGCTACATTTAGTAGGCTCCCTCAGAATCAGAAGCTATTGGAGAACAGCGGATGAGTGTAAGCGAAGAGACAGCCAAGGATTTAAATCAAAATGATGCAATTGGTTGCTAGGCCTAAGGCAGAGCTTCCGAATCCAACCTTGGTGACACCTTGGATTAAATGATTATTGTTGGGGGCGGGGTGGATTTTGTGCACTGGAGGGTGTTTATCAACAACTCTGTCTTCTGCTCACTAGATGCCAGTAGCACTCCCTCCAAATTGTGACAACCAAAGATGTCCCCAGACATTGCCGAAGGTCTCCCAGGTGGGGAGAAGCGAAATCATTCCCCACTGAGAACCACTGACTCAGGCTGTGATGACAGGGTGCAAAAAGAGAGACAAAGTCATAGGTTAGGCCTGACCAGGTGGTGGTACAGTGGATAGAGCGTCAGATTGGGACACAGAGGACCCAGGTTTGAGAACCCGAGGTCACCAGCTTGAGCACGGGCTCATCGGGTTTGAGCAAAGCTCACCAGCCTGAGCCCAAGATCGTTGGTTCGAGTAAGGGGTCACTCGGTCTGCTGTAGCCCCCCGTCAAGGCACCTATGAGAAATCAATCAATGAACAACTAAGGAGCTGCAATGAAGAATTGATGTTTCTCATCTCTCTCCCTTCCTGTCCGTCTTTCCCTATCTGTCCTTCTCTCTGACTCTGTCTCTGCCACACACACAAAAAAAGTCATAGGTTAGGATCGAGTAGATGGAGAACAGAGAAGAAAGCAAGTTATAAAGTTGGGTCAAGAAAGAGTAAGAATTTGTGCCACCATTAAAGAAAGAACGCCTCATATTCACGCTGCCTGGGAGCTGGGCATGAGTTACATATATATATATGGTTTAAGGGAACAGATTCTAGGTGACCTCATATTTGCCTAAGATGTCCTCATTGTAGCCTAGGGGACCCTGTAATCAATTGGCAATGTGTTAGGCGTGCTCGTCAGGAAGCAACCTGCAGGTTGGGCAGCTGCCTGACATGCTGAATGTAAGAAAAACCTGATATGAGTGGTTTAATCCAAGAGAGTTGATTTGTTTCCAAGTAACCAGAGACCAGAGGAGGGTGTCCAGGACTGGGCAGTTAATGAAGAAAGTCAACAAGGACAGCTCCTTCTAGCTTCTCCTTTCACGGTACATTACTTGACATTGGGCTTTCCTTCTTGAGGGTGACAATTTGGCTATATTTATCTTATATTTTCTTTTATTGAAACAATTTCGTTATTTTTTTAAAGTAAACAGTACAGAGAAGTATACAGAAGGAAGCGTTAAAATAACTTCTGATCCAACCACTATTGTTATTTGGTGACTATCATTTCCAATAATGACCACACTCTACAGGTAAAGTGATGGATGGATAGGCAGACAGACAGACAGAATAGATAAATAGGCAACACGAATGAAGCTATGATATACATGCTATTTGTAGCTAAAATAAATAAACTTTAAAAAGGACTAGAGGGAGTCTGTATCATCTAAATTCTTGCAGGCTCTGCAGTGTTTGTCTGTGGCCTTTTGTCTCTGACCTTTACGACTGAAAGAAATCTTGGATGAAAGTAAAATCCTGGGCTCACCCATGCTTCCCCTCTGATCTCTATAGACGCTTCTCCATCTTCTGGCATTAAGTGTAGCTGTGGCTAAATCTAACCTCAGGGCTCCCATCAAATGATGAGAGAAGTGTCTCTCAAACTCTGATTCTTACTTTTAAGGATGTTTGTTCCCTACTTCAGACTTGAGGGAAAATGTGAGATCACAGCATCTCCCTCACTTTGGCCCAGACTGGCCAGTTTAAGACGTGCGTGGGTTGCGGCCATTGCTTTGTTTCGGCAAAGATGGAGTTTTGTCACGTTTGTTTGTTTATTTGTTTGTTCTTCCTCAAATATGGGGGAGAGAAATTGGAATAAAAAATTACTTTACTTTATCATCTCCAATCACAAATTTCCCCTTATCTTTTTGGTGAGTTAAGGAATCATGAGTAGAAAAAGATCACATTGTAGATTCACCTTTTTTTATTGTTTGATTGGTTGGTTTCAATGATAATTGTGTGTTTCTTTTACAGTAAAAAAAAAAGTTATCAAGTTTTCTTACAGAAAGAAGGGTTCTGGTGATGGTGGGCTACAAGATAAGAAAGGGACCCTTTGTGGAGGTTTTTCGGGGAGGCAGAGCCCCCCTCCCGTCAGCTGTCACTGTCCTGTGCTCCCTTTGGAGGCGCCACAATCAAGCTCGGAAACAGATGTTTCTATTCCACCCCCACATTCTGCTCCCTAAGCGACATCCTCCACACGTGTGATAGCAGATGGCCACCCCCGTCACGATGGCAGCGTTGCCGTCTGTCAGTCTTCTGCAACAATTTGTGATCCTTGGAAACTGGTGTTTTCAACATTTGTGCTTGTTTTCTGGCAAATCTCAGCCGACACCAAAGCGAAACACCAAGATGGCAACAGCGAGAACGCAAGCCCCAAGCAGAACAGCTCACTTAGTAGTCACATGCGTCAGCTCGATGTGAGCCTGGTGACTGAGACAGAACGACATCCTGTCCAGGCTGGGGTTACTCGTGGTAGCAGGTTGTGGGGACAGAGTCAAAAGCAGAGCAACGGGCACTCGGGTAAGTTTAGAACACAAGAGAAGGTACGGGAATGTGAGACTGATTCCGGATAGGCTCCAGGGGCCGATGGTGCGGACAGAAGGAAGGTCCAAAGTCAGGAGAATGTGCTGGAGAAGGATTGGCAGGCTTTTCCTGTAAAAGGCTGAACAGTAAATATTTTAGGCTCCGTGGGCCACGTGGTCTCTGTTACCACAACTCAACTCTGCTGTTGCCACACGAAAGCCGCCACACACATGTAAATGAGGAAGTGTGGCTGCATCCCAATGATGCTTTATTTAGGGACACTTAAATTTGAATCTCATGTTCTTTTCATAAGATATTATTCTTCTTGTGATTTTTTTCAATGATTTAAAATATAAAACCCATTCTTAGCTCATGAACCATAAAAAATCGAGCCGGAGACCAGATCTGGCGCATGCGCAGTTTGCCAGCCTCCCGTCTAGAGCAGCACCATCCAGTAGAAATAAAATGTGAACCACAGACCTGAGGCGCGTGTGTGATTTTAAATTTTCTAGTCGTCACATTTTAAAAAGTCAAAAGAAACTGAAGATGAAGGAGTTATCATAAACTCTTTGAGCCTCCGTTTCCTTAACTGTAAAAGAAGGTTAACAATAGTAAGTCACAGGATTGTTGTAAAGGTTAAATGACTCAAACCCTATGACGTGTCTAGAACAGTGGCCAGCATGCAGTAAGTCCCCAATAAACTTAGTTTTCTTGTTGCCATTTCAAGAAAAAAAAAAGGAACAGGTAAAACGTTAGTTTTAATAATATATTTTATCTAATGTGATACATTCAAAATAGCACTTCAATGTGTAATCAATGTAAGAAAATTATTGGGATATTATGCATTCATCTTTTCATAGCAAGTCTTTGAAACTCACTGTGTACATTCCTCTGACATCACATTTCAAGTGCTCAGTATCTAGTGGCTACACATAAGATAGCCCAGATCCAGAGCAAAGGTGAAGCCATGTATCGAAAAGTCAAAGTCAGGCAATAGAGCAGATCCAAGTAGACCAGGAAGAGGCAGAATAAATCACACAGAAAAGGTCAAGTCCAAGGTCAGGAAAGAAGGTACGTTATAAGCACCTGGGCCAGTACCAGAGCAGGTCATGGTCCAGGATTCAGGAGAACACCTGGGACACAGAGATAAGCTTTGGTACAAACACTTCTTTAGGACCTCCCGGGCCAGGCACCATAGAAAGCATTTAAAACTTATTCTCTCATGTAATCTTCGCAATGGACTTGTGAGGACAGTATTCTCACCCTCATGTTAGGAGTGAGATTCAGCAGAAAATAAAGCCGTTTGCTCAAAATCATAAAGCTGGTGGGAAGCAGAGGTAGGATTTGGACCCATGTCTGCCTGGCTCCCACACCCACTAAGCCTCTTCATTACACTGTGTCGTGGTAGCCAAGGCAAGGAGGGCACATAAAAGGCCAGAATGACGTCTCTTAAACCCATTCCCTCCCCTCCGTCCTCACTGCCCGGCTCCAGCTCCTTCTCTCTTCCCTCTTGCCTGACTTGAGCAGTGGCGTCAACATTGGTCTCCCCATCCCCAGTCTCTCTGGCTCCAATTTTTCCAGCATTCACTTGACAAAATAATTTTCTTAAAGCCCAGTTCCAGACATATCAGTTTCTGGCTCAAAAGTCTCCCCTGGCTCCTCTTGCTACAGAATGAAACCCCAAGTTCAGGAAACATGGGTCTTGGGCCGCCTACCTTATTCTTATCAGCTCTGATTTCTAAGCATGACGTTCCAGACCTTCCATGTTCTATCATGCTGCCTCCATAGTCCTTGATCTCCCCTTCTGTATTTCAGGCAGATGTTCTGGCATCCCCTCAATGAGCCATGGACTCCTGACAATGACTTTTCCCTGAACCCAAACTAGGATTTTTATAGCAGTGCCCTGAGTCATACCGTCCCTTCAACTTCAAATGACTCTTTCTTCTACTTGTCCTTTCCAACCCCTCTTGCACAGACCCTAACTGTCTCAGTTATATTTCTTCATGAGCTGGTTGTTTCCTGATCCCTCTTCTGGACTCTCCCAGCACCATATTCATGCTGCTGTTATCATTCTTATTACATCCTATTTTGTCTTGTAGACACAGAGCTGTGTCTATCCCTTCTTCCCCTTTGACACTGTGAGTTACTTAAGGAAAGGATCTCTATCCTCCTCTCTCCCACAGCGTATGCCATAATGTTTCGTGCTGACAGGTCAGGTGCTCAGGCAGCATATTTAACCAAAAAGTAAATCAATGTTGCTTGAATTGAACTGACGTATCATGATGCTTAAAATTTTTGCCATTCAATTTTTTTTTTTTTCAGAATGTCCAGGAAGAAGAGGTGAGAACAACGCCTGGACCAGCCAAAGCCCACACTGCTGCATCCCTGCATCCTGCCACCATCAACACCGTGCTCAAGAGAAAGGCTGAAAGGGATGCTAAAGGAGATGAGTCCAAGGTCAAAGGTGAACCACAGAGAAGATCCGCCAGGCTATCGTTAAACCTGCTCCTCCAAATCCAGAGCCCAAGCGTAAAAAGGCCCCTGCAAAGATGGGAGAGGGGATACCCAGAGGGGAAAGCTGGCGCTGGCAAGGATGGGAGTGCCCTGCAGTGAGTAGAGATGCCGAAACGAACCAGGCACAGAAAGCTGAAGGTGTTGGAGACATCCAGTGAAGTGTGTGCATTTGTGATAACTGTGTATTTCTGGTGACCACACAGTTTGCAATACTATTTTTTATCAAGTTTTATAAACATGCAGAATTTTCTCTAAGTCTGTTTCTGTTCTGCTTCTTCATTTTTTGTTTTTGTTGTTTTTTAGATCCAAGTGCTGATATATATGTATTTATTGCCATTTTATTGTTCATATTTTATCTTTTTTCTCTCCTTCTTAAAGAAGACCCTTTAACATTTTCTGTAATACTGGTTTAGTGATGATGAATTCCCTTAGCTCTTCTTGCTTGAGAAGCTCTTTATCTGTCCTTCAGTTCTGTGTAATAACTTTGCTGGGTAGAATAAGTTTAGTTGTAGTACTTGCTTTTCACCACTCTGAATATTTCTTGGCAGTCCCTCCTGGTCTGCAAAGTTTCTGTTGAGAAATCAACTGACAGTCTTATGGGAGCTCCCTTGTAAATAGATAGCTAACTACTTTTCTCTTGCTGCTTTTAAGATTCTCTCTTTGTCTTTAACCTTTAGCATTTTAATTATAACGTGTATTGGTGTGGGCCTCTTTGGGTTCATCTTGTTCGGGACTCTCTACACTCCCTGGACTTGTATGTCTGTTTGCTCACCACGTTAGGAAAGTTTTCGGTCTTTATTTTTCCATATAAGTTTTAATTCCTTGCTCTCTCTCTTCTCCTTCTGGCAATCCCATCATGTGAATATTGATATGCTTGAAATTATCCCAGCAGCTCCTTCCACTATCCTCATTTTTCAGATTTTTTTTTCTTTTTTGCTGTTCCAATTGTGTGTTTTTTATATTCCAAATATTATATTTGATTCTCTGTTTTATCTACTCCATTGTTGATTCCCTGTAAATTATTCTTCATTTCAGTTAGTGTATCCTTCATTTCTGACTGATTCTTTTTTACAGTGATGAAGTTCTCACTCAGTTCATTGAGCATCCTTATAACCAATGCTTTGAACTCTGTATCTAGTAGGTTGCTTGTCTCCATTACACTTCAGATCATGGAGCATATAGGCTTTGCCGGCTCCTCAGACAAAGGGCTTTGCTGCAGAGCTGAAAGGTCAAGAGTGCTGTTCCTTGTCACCTGATGACCAGGCCAGGTTGGCAGCCAAGAGCTCCAATCTGGACAATTACGATGCTAAATACACAGGGTCCCTCGGGCCTGTCTGACCTGGCTTGACATTTCCTCTTCAATAGCCAAACTTTGCTTTCCACCTCTCTTTCAGGAGCTGACTCATCTTTTCAAGCTATTCAGCTGACATTTAGGAGTTCCCTGGATTCTCATACACACTGAGCGTTTTCTCAAACAGAGTGTAACAGGAAAAAGTTCAGGCCTAAATCAGTTACATTTAACATTTCCTTTTAATTTCTTTCTGTGTGCAAGCAGCTGTGCAGGCATTGGGGTGGACCCAGAGTTCCCTATCCAAAGAGTAGGCAGAAATGTACATAATTAACAATGATACCAAACTTGCTTCAGAAATCTCTAGATACCACAGTTGAGGGAGAAACAAAAGAGCTATCCAGTAGGCCCTCACCTTATACCCTCACCTGCTAAATCTTTTCATCAAGCAGGTTCTGGGAAGATAGTATCCCCTCTTGACCACTAAGATCTTTGGCCCTGTGGTATGGCTCCCTCTGTTCTACTGATGATGACATTTACACAGGGATATCCTTGGTCTGTCCAGATTGTTGACCCAACATTTATATGTTTTCACAGAAATGGGAGAGGGAGAAACTTCTATCCATTAGGATTAAGACAACTTTATTCCCAAGAAGGGGACCTCATTGTGTCTGCCCTTCACTAAGGAACCCAAGACAAGTTTTCCTCTGAGGCTGGCTTACAGGCCATTTGAGTGTCACCACCTATGCCACATCCAACATCTCCCTGCTTGTTAATAATAATTTATCTCAAGACAGGAGGAGACTCAGCTTTAAGGAGAAATTCTAACCAATTTCAAGAACTTCCCGTCAGGGTGGATAATATAGTTTGTCTCCCTCTCTTTGCTGGAGAAACTTGATTTGGGTTTCCCAAGCTTCAGCCATCATGTTCAAAGGATGCTTCTCAATACCCAGAGGTCTGTGAAACTCCCAGGCACACATGACTCCTGGCAGCATGCTCCACTGGAGCCAAAGCTCCCACTTGAGCAGATGGATTGGGCCTCTCTCTCAGAACCACAGTGCACCGACAGTGATACACACAAAAGAAAATGTTATGATTTACAGTTCTTTAGTAAGGATTAAATAGAGAAAAGTCTAAAGGACTGGGTCCAAAAGCAGTGAGAAGCAATTTCTGAGTTAAATCTAGCCACGAGGCAACAGCCAGGTCAGAGGCCAAGAGGATGGCAGCAAGTAGTTATGAGATGTGTTGTCACCAGGGGTCCAGGAGCATGGCCATTAATGGTGGGAAGGTGCTAGAAAATGCACATTTACATGAAGCTGACTGTAACCTAGGGCAGGTCCTGCCACTTAAAGGGTCAGGACAGAGCCAGACAGGGTAGCCAGGGAGATACTGGCCAGCTGGTCTCCCGGCAGCCATTGTCAAGATAGTGAAGAGTTTCTAGCTCCACATCAAACTGAATCAAGAGCCGCTTCTTTTTCATGCCTGTGCTTACCCAGAGCTTTGTTTCAGAACTGCCCTGAGAGAGGGGAGGCTCGGGAGGGCATTGGGACAGGGGCGCTTCAGATGAAGAGGCAGCTCCTAGAGTTTGCCTTGACTGATGCTGACGGAATTCTAATTGGAACCATCCATCCAGGCCCCAAGTGCCCCTGATAGGAACTTCAATATCTGCTACCCACGCACCAGCGAGTCTGCAAGCATCTCTCTCGTTGCACGATCTACCAAGTATATCATTTGTCTATTAAACCTTGATACACCTGTGGAGAACCCATGGACTGCCCACTAAAGACAAAAAGAGCACAGCCTCTATTTGGGGCTGCCCTACAAAACTGGGTTTTGACCTAATAAGACTGTTACAGTTCATTTACCATGATTGCCATGCACCATGCTAATTAGGACTTGGGGACTCTTATAATCACTGAATTATGCAGTGTTTCATCCCAAGTGTTTCTGCATTGTGGTCCAAATCCTTATGAAATTTATATTCAATGAATTAAGAGAGGTAAGCAAAAGCACTGAGAGTCAAATGAGTAAGTTGGAGGTGAGTAGGAATATTACATTGCATCATAGGGCACACAAGCTCCTGAATAGCCTTTGTTCATTCGTGCTACAAATAGCTATTGAGCCCCTACTATGTGCAAGGTGTTAATTAATTATTCCATAACCTGGGGACAACAGCCTCACAAAAATACCTATTTTAACAGAGGGAGACAAATACCAAACAAGTGAAAATGAGTAAATAAAGTACTACTCTTAAACATTCAATTCAATGAAGAAAACAAAATAAGGCAATAAGGTAAGTTGGGAAAAGAGAGGATTAGGCAGTGTTGATGGAAATGGCCCCTTTAAGGTGGTGACATTTGGGTTAACAGCCAACGGATGGGAAAGGGATCTGTGGAAAGATCTGAGGGAAGATTATTCTAGGAGAGGCACAGCAGATCTAAACAAACGAAGGCAGGAAAGAACTTGGCATGTTTGAGGGTCAGAAAGAAAGCCACTGCGAATGAACAAGGACAAAATAGAGACAGGTAAGACTGGAGAGGTCAGCAGAAGCCAGCTTTACAGATCACGGGACAGAATGCATGTGTGTGTGTGTGTGTGTGTGTGTGTGTGTGTGTGTGTGTGTGCACGTGCACACATGTGTGGGCTTGAACCAAGTCTCTCACTGCCTAAACAATCCTAAACAAACCTAAAAACTCACGCTCCAGAGAATCTGTCCTGTATTCCCTTTCCAGCCCAGCTTCTCGGTAAACAAGCTCTACATCACTTGGTAAAGGCAAGGAGATACGATTTACTTGGCAGGCGAATCATTGGGATTAAAGATGAAATAGGCAAGAGGTTGACACCCAGGTGCTCGTTATTACTCTATTGTTATTGTTATTATCCTTATTACTCTGGCCTTTATCACTGTTAGGGTTAGTAGCACGGCACCAACCTCTAAAGGCTTCCTCAGACATGGTTTTATTCCTCCTGCTCCCTTAACCCTAAGACACATGGACCACAAAAAAAAAAGAAAGAAAAAAGAAAACAATGCAGATACGCCCATTGGTACACAAGTAACCAGCTCCTTGCTGTATAGCCTGCAATCATGCAAAGCTCATTCATAATGCAAAGGTACAACGAATTCCAGCCACATCACAGCCTTCCATTTTCCCTAGCTCATTGCTCGGAGTCACACACTATAAATTGCCTTTTATGTTATCTCTCTATCCCAGGACACCCTTCCTCTAATCCTTTTACCCTGCCAGCGTCGTGCTCCGGGGCCGTCTGCAGTGGCTCACCCGCGACTGGCTGCTCTCCGTAAAGCTATCGATCCCTATAAACCACTTTATTAGTGGTCATTTTTACTCTATTTCTAATCACCGTTTTAATTAAGGTTTTATCGTCCACATGAAAAAGGGTATATGACTTTAAATAGGCCCGATGGTTCTCCCTCAGCCCTAAAGCATCCCCATGAAATCGGCCAACAGGCTCCTGGTTTCAAAGGCTTTCTGAAGCCCATCTCCGTCCAGGACGCAGGCGTGTGTGTGTCTACGAGTGAGAATGGGGGCGTGATGCTTGGGCTAAGTCCCCTCCGAGGCACCCCCCTTGTCTTTCTGACTCAGGAACTCTCGGGCAGGAAATGCCAGACTCGGTGGCCTCAGAGTCGGAACTATCTATTCACCATCCTGGAGGGACCCACCTCACTTGAATGGTCTATAAATTCAAAGGGGCTATTAACAGAGACTCCAAAATTTCCTCCAAGTCCACATTTCTTGTAATACTCACTTTAGCTAAACGTTCTCCCCTTACAGGAGCTACTCACCCATTCAAGAACCAAAAGAGTAAACGGAAGCGAGTGCTTCTCTGGCTGAACCTAGATTCACTTGCTGGTGAACCCGCCCCCTCACTAAACTGAGTTCTTTGAGGGGAGGGGCGTGTCTTGGTTGATTTTGTTTCTGCAACACCAAACCCAGTGCCTACAACACAACCTTCAAAGGGCCTGAGGTGAGGTTGCTGGCTCCATCCAGGAAGCCAAGCCTGCAATGAAGAGTACAATAGAACCCACACAGGTACAGTCCCACGGGGACCTGTTTCCTTCTCCCTTCTCCGAGAGTGGGTGGGAGAGTTTGTTCGAAGCTTATTATTCACAGTCACCAAAAGGATAAAGCAACCCAAATGTCCATCGAGGGACGAATGGATGAGCAAAGTGTGATGTACACAAACAGTGAGTGTTTTGCTCAGCTTTACAAAGGAAGAGCATTCTGACACATGCTTCAACAAGGATAAACTTTATGCTAAGTAAAGTCAGCCAGTCACAAGAGGGCAAATACTGCATGATTCCACATACATGAGGCACCTAGAATAATCTAATTCATAGAGATGGGCAGTAGCGCGGTGGTGACCAGGGCCAGGGAGCAGAGAGTGAGGAACTGTCCAGTGAGTGCAGAGTGTCACCTGGGGAAGATGAGAAATCCCTGACGATGGATGGTGGTGATGCCTGCGTGATGATGGGAACGTACCTGACGCCACAGGGACTTCACACTTAAAAATGGTTACAATGCTGAATTTTACATTATGTATATTTCACCAGGGCAAACCAAAGAGTGTGAGAGTGGTTTTTGTATTTCAGGGACTGGAGGATATAATGTTTTTGCAGTTAGCCAGATCTTTTCCAAATCTCCTCCTGGGGGACCAAGAAGCCGACCCAACCGCACAGTATGTACCCCAAAGCGCACTCATTCTTGCACTCAGTGGACGCTGAAGGCCTACTATGTGTTAAAAACTACAACTGCAAAGATAAACTGCACACTTTGCGAGGGGTATGCTGCAAGGAGGCTCCACTCCCTCAGCCCCCAACCCCTCCGGACGCACATGTTGTGTTCCCCTCAGTTCCTACCCCACAGAGTCACACAGGGTCCATCCAGCTCGGGGACGCAGGATCCTCGCCAAAGCCGTGTCACTGGGCCTGAAGCTGCTCTGCTTCCCAAATCCCACAAGATCCTGGTAAAAATAAATAAATAAATAAACACAATAGTAACAGTCCCTTCACCCTGAGCCGATAGCTCCTCTCACTCCAGAGGCTAACAACAGGTCCAGGCGGCCACCTGGATAACACACACCGTCTATCGCACCCTCGGGGCTGGGATGGGCCTTGGACAGGAACTTTAAGGGGACACAAAAAAACTCAGAGATCAAGATGACCGTTTTGGTGCAGTACTTTTTAAAATCAAAATTAATGCAAAAAAAAAAATACCAAGATGAACAAAATTTTAAACAAAGACCAGATCCTAACAGTGCCTCACAAGCCACCTGACAGCCTGAGGCAAAAGACAAATGGGAATACTGGTCCAGTCTTAATTTTGGTTAATTTTGATATTTTTGTTTGTCATGACTTTTTGCATTGATTTTTTTTATGTATTTAAATATTGCATTACAATGTTCTTTGTCTCGATTACTGAGGTTTGGGGCACCCCTTTCGATTTAACTTCAGGGTACCTAGAACAGGGCGGGGTCTCAAGCAGCGCTGTCCAACTCAGCTGAATCCCTCTAAGAGCTCAGGGGGTTACACAAACAAGTACATCAACTGGCCCGTTCCCTCCCATTTGCCTCCTGGTAAGTTTCACAGCAGCTTAATCATTTTTTTTCTTTTTCTTTTTTTTTTTTTTTTCTTCAATTCAGGCTTCGTCTAGAGGTTAAGCTGCTTTTTAATCAAATGCATTTCCCTTGCAAGCAGCGCCTCACATCTCCTCTGTCGAACAGGTCACAGACTCCCGCCTGTAATTACCCCTTCTGAGTGGAGTTCTTCTCCCGTAGGGAATTCTCAGCTATTCTGTGAGCTCAAACCAATCCCCGCCCCACCCTCCGACAGCCTCTCATAAGCACTCCACCGTTCACTATTTTATTTCTCTAATTGGATTTTAATTTGTCTCACTAAACCCAGATTTACTCGAAAATTCCTTATCCCACGTTGAAACGGCAAATTGAAATGGCACACACTGGGCGGGAGCGAGGAGCCGGGACTCGGGTCAGGAAAAGGACGGAGGGCAGAACCGGGACCAGAAAAAAGAAAGAGGGTCAGAGACGACCCCCTATGCAATTCTGCACAATTCTTGCACTAGGAGCATGATTCAGAAAGCCCACCTCGCCTACCAGTAATAACCAAAGGGGCCCCTGGGTGTCCCTTGGCTGGCTCCGGTGCAATCACCAGATAATACTCCCGTTGAACATTGTCCTAATGAGAACATACCTTCCCTTACAGGGGCGGGGAAAGTGGAAATTAGAGGAAGGTGGTCAAAAGGTACAAACTTCCAGTTATAAGTTAAATTATTACTAGGGATGTAAAGTATAACATGATGCTTATAATTAACCCTGAGGCATGATAATAGAAAAGTTAAGAATGTAAATTTTAAAAGTTCTCATCACAAGGAAAAAAAACACTCCTTTTTTTATAGCTGTATCCGTTGATTCCTTTTTAACTAAACTGGTTGTGGTCATAATTTCACAACAGATGTAAGTCGAATCATTATGCTGTATACCTTAAACTTATCCATGGCACTGTGTCGATTACATCTTAATAAAACCAGAAGAGAGAAACAAGGGAACGCCTTCCCCTACCTACAAAATAGCCTTGATCACCAGGTGCTACCATTACTGTGCTGGGAAGCAGACATCCGCCATGATCAGCTCTCTCAAAAAGTGAGCCCAGCCTGACCAGGCAGTGGTGCAGTGGGTAAAGCGTCGGACTGGGATGCGGAAGACCCAGGTTCGAGACCCTGAGGTCGCCAGCTTGAGCGCGGGCTCATCTGGTTTGAGCAAAAAGCTCACCAGCTTGAGCCCAAGGTCGCTGGCTCCAGCGGGGGGTTACTCGGTCTGCTGAAGGCCCGCGGTCAAGGAACATATGAGAAAGTAATCAATGAACAACTAAGGTGTTGCAATGCGCAACGAAAAACTAATGATTATGCTTCTCATCTCTCTGTTCCTGTCTGTCTGTCCCTGTCTATTCCTCTCTCTGACTCTCTCTCTCTCTCTATCTCTGTAAAAGGGAAAAAAATAATAATAATAATAATAAAAAGTGAGCCCAGGGCGCACATCCTGCGACCGCAGTACGGCCCGGTCTGACCCAGTCAGTGCGTCACAGGGGAGCCCCCCAGAGGCAGCGCTTAGCTTTTCCGTATTCCTTCTGGACCTCACCATCTAGGAATTGCTACTGGGGCCTCCAAGTTCCTTTCACTCTGTTAAGTAGAGCGTTGAGGTTTTCTCCTGCTCCTAACAACTGACTCTGCTCCAGACTGACTTTTCAGTAGCCAACCCCGAGGAGCTCAACAGGATGGAAGGCCCAGCTGCACTTTTCAGTTGCAGTTTTAAACAGTATCTGTGTCTTCATTACTCAGGCCAAACCTAACGATGTTGATATTAGTGAAGATGAATTTTTAACAGCACGAGACTGAAGTGATGGAACTGCTAAATAAAGAATGAGGTCAGAGTGACTGCGCTGCTCGAAGAGTGTCGGCTGGGATGGATCTAAGGGCACACTGCTGATGAGGGGCTCGGGAACATAGAGCAGAAGCGTCTGGGAGGGAAAATAAGTGCTACGAGCTACAGTCCTACGTGCGCATTTAGCTACAATCAACGGTGTAATTTAGTCCGAAAGCCACTGCTTAGGACTTGGAGTTGGGGGGGAGGTTTTTTTTTTTTGGGGGGGGGGGCAGACCTTCGGGAGAGATACGTAGAGAGGGAGAAACTGAGACAGAAAAGCTGTCACCAAGTAGCTGCCTCTGGAATGAGCCACTCAAACCCAAAGGAAATGAATTTTGACTCATTGCATTCCGCGACTTATAAGGCGAAAAATAATTGTAAAAAATAAAGTGTAGAGTTTATTTAAAAAGAAGACATAGAGGAATCCCTTAGAGTGCACAGAAGTGGGGGTCCCCTGTGGTAGCAATTAGCATTTATCGATCATCCCAACTCTGCACCAGGAACTGCTGTAAACTGGAAGGAGCCCCGACTTCCTTTGACAGGAGGACGGGCAGACAAGCCCCGTGCGCCCGCACCCTGGGACCTTACCCAGCAGCAGAACAGGTGAACTGTCGGGACCCGGCAGCAGAACAGGTGAACTGTCGGGACCCGGCAGCAGAAGAGGTGAACTGTCGGGACCCGGCAGCAGAAGAGGTGAACTGTCGGGACCCGGCAGCAGAACAGGTGAACTGTCGGGACCCGGCAGCAGAACAGGTGAACTGTCGGGACCCGGCAGCAGAACAGGTGAACTGTCGGGACCCGGCAACTCGGGCGACTCTCACGAGCATTGTGCTGAGCAAAAGGGGCCGGTCCCAGAGGATCAGATGTTATACGACGCCATCTATTTGACATTCTCAGAAAGCTGGAATTGTGGCGAAGAGAACAGAACTGTGACCAGCCGGGGTTAGGATGGGGGAGGGGTGACGATAGAGACAACTGAGGAAACTGGTCTGTATTTCCTTTGTGGTTGGGCACAAATCTATACACTTATTAAAACTTATAGAATGGTATGCCCTCAAAGGGTCAATCTTACTGTATATTAATTTTTTAAATATTTTTTAAGTTATCAACATAAAAATTCAAATACACACACACAATGTGTGTGTGCTGTGATTCGACCTGCTGTTTCTCCTGTCCCTGTCCCAGGGGTCCGTGGGAAGGTCCCAGGGGTCCGTGGGAAGGTCCCAGGGCTGGAGTAGAGATGTGGGGAGGCCCGGCACACAGAGCTTCTCAGGCCCCTCCGACGAGAATGCGCCACCTGTTTTTCATATTTAGGTTTATCTCATTAAAAAAAAAATCTTGAACCATTGATGTAATAAAACCTAATAACTGTTAACATTTATCAAGAGCTCACTCTGTGCCAAGCGCAGTGCAAAGTGCTTTTTTACCTGCATCATCTCACTCGCGCCTCCCTGTAATCCCATGAGATGTGAGTTAAGGTACCTGACTTTAGAGACGGGGAAGGACGAGGCTTAGAGAAATTACATCCTTGCCCGTCCTCGCCCGTTGTCGGCCAGACGCTGAGCGAGGGGAGCACAGGGCTGTGAGCCGCGACAGGAACCTCTCAGACCCCTGCCCCCCCCCATGGAACTGACCACCAGCTGGGATGCTGCACTCGGAAATCTGTCACCACTGGTGCACAGAGTCACACGGGCCACTGGGTCCTCTAGTCAGTGACTGAGTGTGACATGCCTGGTCCTGGGAGAGGGGGACACTTCTCAGGGCAGCTTTGCCTTGAGATTTTCCATCAGCCTGGCTGCAACATTATTAGAACTATACCGCATCCTTCTTTATCCTTCCTTCCTTCCTTCCTTCCTTCCTCCTTTCTTCCTTCCTCCTTTCTTCCTTCTTCCTTCCTTCCTTTCTTCCTTCCTCCTTTCTTCCTTCTTCCTTCCTTCCTTCCTTCCTTCCTTCCACCCTCTGTCCCTCTTCCCTCCCCCATACCTTCCTTTCTTCCTTCTTCCTTCCTTCCTTCCTTCCTTTTCTTCCTTCCTCCTTTCTTCCTTCTTCCTTCCTTCCTTCCTTTCTTCCTTCCTCCTTTCTTCCTTCTTCCTTCCTTCCTTACTTCCTTCCTTCCTTCCTTCCTCCTTTCTTCCTTCCTTCTTTCCTTCCTCCCTCCTTTCCTTCCCCCTCCTTTTCTTTCCTTCCTTCCTTCCACCTTCTGTCCCTCTTTCCTCCATCCCTTCCTCCTTTCCTTCCTTTCTTCCTTCCTTTCTGTTCTCCCTCACAGTGATCAGAACTACACCACAGTCCGATGGCTCTCCCAGCCTTTGCTGGCTCCCTTCCCATCTTCCCTCATCACCGTTTCTCCCAGCGAATCTTCTCATGTCTAACTCATCTCGGTGTCTACTTCCTGAAGGACCCAGACTGACACATTTTTCTCCAGAAGCAAAGTTCTTACACACTTTGCAACAAGGCAGCAATCTGGGCCTTAGAGATGAACAAACCCAATGTACAGAGTGGTTTTAGGAACCACCCTCCCTGGTATACACCCATCACCAGCAGACACCCTCACCTGGCTTACACCAGATACTCAGTTTTATCGGGTGAATTAAATGAAACAGAGTTTATACAGCCATTAAGTAGGAGGAACTCGAGGCTTGCTGCCTGCTGTCACTTAGGGAACAGAGAGGGAACTGAAAGCAGATTTCCTCCAGGCACCTGGCAGTCCCCACCTGAGTGTCCACACCACCCCCAGCCTCTTCCTCCCTCCAAACCCAGCTGGACCCAGACAGGCCTGGCTGCCTCTCCCCCCCCCCCCATCAGCTTCGTATCCAAAGAAGAGTTTTCACGCTGACTTCCCAGATGGCCCCCCGAGCCCGTGAAAGTCACTTCCACGGGCTGAGAAACTTCTCTGAAAGAATTACTCTCGTCAAGTGCGGTGAATTAGTGGCTGACCTGGAGCCAAACAGAGGAATTTTTCAATACCCACCATTCTATATAAAATTTGTAACCTTTCTCTTCTCATTGAAACTAGGTGTATTGATTGAGCAGAAAATTCAGGGGCTTAATAGGGGTGAGCTCGTGGTAAGCGCGGCTACCCACAGTTCAATTAAGATTCCTAAGCAAAAGGAGAAAATAAAATCACAGTCAATACTTCCACCGGCACGCGGTTAAAGACATCTGCGGTGATTTGAGCACAGCCTCCTTCCGCCACAGGCTGCTTCGATTCCCACCACGGGCCTGTCTCTTCAACATTTGTCAATCGGAGGACAAGGAAAGGAGGAACGAAGCGGGATGAGATGGAGGGTGATTCTAGCAGAGAGATAAGAACGCCAACCCAGCAGCGGCAAGAAAAAAGAGGGCGGGACTAAGAACCAGCCAGAGCGCAAAGCAAACTAAACGTCTCCGTATCAGAGAGCGCTGGGTCTTCCCTGTCTATGGTGGGCAAGGGTCCTCGTCTCCAAAACTTGTGGGGAAATGAAAAAATGTCAGGTCTGGAAGGGTCCAAAAGGATCTTGGTTTGCAAATAAAACTGAGGCTGAGAGAGACAAAGCAACCTGCCCATGATCTTGAAGAAACAGATGGAGACAGGACTGAAGTCCAGTTCGTTATTTTATACCAGGACAGACAGGCCATCTTTCTGCTTAGGCTAAACAGTCTCACTTCTTGTAGGTTTCCCTCTTCCCTACCCCTACGGTTATTCAGAGGACCCTACTTTCAACGTCCTTAAGTCTTCCAAGGCCCAGGAGCCCAAGGGTCTGTCCAGCTTTCACTTCCACTGTGTAGTCTAACTTATGGGTTGGCGCATGAAGCATCACAGAAAAATCCTGCAGGCAGTGCCTGACCGGTAAACATCATCATGGCGCACAGTGGAACTTGGTGTAAAGGGGCCCTCTTTCTTAGGTTGACCCAAGAAGTTGGGCCCAGCTCCAATCAGAGCTTCCATGTTGCACCTTGAGTGACCCTCTCCCCTGGCCCATGGTACCCTCCTTCAATAACACATAACTACAAATCTTAAGGAACTGAGATCTCCTCCCATCTGTCCTGTTCGGATTACGCACAGCCTTGTGCAGAGGCAGGGGGCTGCATGAGTTCGTCCTTAGCTAATCAAAAGAAACCAATTCTTCAGAACAACATTGTCTTCCCCCACCCATGAGTCCCTTTTTCAGTCCCATTTCTGGATCATCGGGAGCATCTAGCATGCAGCGCAAAGCTTATTCTTGTAGGAGGCACTCGGGGTGCAGGATGCATACACAAATGGATGAACAGACTAGCAGAGGAACGAACGCTACTCAAGCAGTGTCTTCAAAGACAGGGGCTCGCCACGATGAAAGGAGGTAGAGTCTGGAAATTCTTAGGGCTGCTTTCAAAAGCAATCGCACTTTACAAAAATAAAAGGCATGGACTTGGGAGCTAGCGAAACCTCAGCTGAGCCAATTTCACAACAACCAGCCATGTGACCGAAGTTAAATTACTTACCTCTCTGAGCTCCAAGATATCTACTCTAAGACGAAAATAACAGTACATGCTTCGCACAGTTGCCCTGTACTGAATGTGTGAGCGCAAGTAATTAAATGGGGGAGGGTGCGATATTGAAAACCATTTAAATCAATGAGGTCTTAATGTGGAGAGGCGACTCCGTGTGCCGGCAAAAGGCCAAGTGCAGAGCGATCTGGCTTAGCCACCAACCTCGTTATGGTGACCAAGAGAGATAAAAAGAGGAAAACCTAATAGTCAAGTTTAGGAGGCCTGTGCTTATGTGACAGAACTCTCTCCTCATTCCTCAGCCTTCACGGACGTCCCCCGCCCTCTGCACTGAGGGAAAGGAAGAGACCACGGGGAGCGTTGTACCCCATCGAGGCTGGTGTGGTGCCTACTGAGAACCAAGATGACCCAAGCCAACAGTTTTTTCAGCAGAAAGATCAGCTCACAACCAGAGCAGATGGTGAAAACCTAAGCCCACAAGAAATTTGCATAAGTTTGGGGTAGGGCTTAGGACTTCCCGTAGTTCTTGGAATGGTGTTCTGGATCAATCTTATCTAGATTTTAAATGAGCTAGGAGAGTCAGCTGACTCGAGCTACATGTAAAATAACCTGCCATTATAAACCTTTAATAAAAGTACTTACTTTCCCCTTATTTTTAAGAGACTGATAATGGATTGTGTCTCTTGAATGTCTCTTGTTCCACTCTAACCCCCAGCAATTTGGAATAAAGGGAAAACAAAGAAGTAAGTGAACAATTACCAAAGAAAAGCACTGTCTGTTCCATTTGGCTGCACGTGTCCAGTGAATGAAAGCACACAATGGTCTGCCCATCAATTTCCGGTGACACAATATTTTTAAAAGGCTCTGTGAAACCCTGATGGCTTTCAACTAGCTGAGCTTAAAGCCTCGTATCTATCCTTTTGCAATAACTGCTTAAAAACAAGTAAAATTCATATTTATCTAAAGACAGGGGAGGGAATACCCTTTAAAACTAGAAAGTACTCATTTCTTGAAGGAAAATCCATGAGAGAAAAGCTACTCTCATGAAACTCAAATTACACAAATCATGTGGGGATGTGAAGACCAGTCATGCACTCCGTGGGGACACGTGGTTTGTGAGGAACCCTTGCAATCACGTCTGTTGTGAGGAGGTCCCTATACAACTTTCTGTGCCCCTAGATGCCACTAGTGAGAGCTGGCTCCTCCCTAGAGATGGAAGTGAGAAAAGGTTTCTTGGTAGTCCACTTCATCTTCCTCCTGCCCCCCCACCAACAACAGCCCTGCCTTTCCAGCTGACGGGGAGACCGTCAACAACAGAGAGGGTTTCCCTCTCTCTCCGTGTGAGATGGACAGGATATCTTGCTCCTAACAGAGTCTCCAGGCCAACCTTTCTCTTCTCATGACCCCATCCTTTTCACATCCCATTCATCAATTCTACAAACATTGATTGATTGAGTACCTTCTATGTTCCAGGAACTGTACTGGTATGGAGGGATATGATGGCAATTATAAATAGTAAGATACTGTCTCTCCTGTCATGGAACATAAAAGAGAGAGAAGTTGAAGACTTCTTGATGTGGGAGAGCCCCACTGAGCTATGAACTGGGATTCATTTTACTAGTTGTATCATTGCTGGGAAGACATGTCCGTTACTTTGTACATAGGTCTTTCCACATTGGACCACTACTTTGCAGAGCCTTTGTGGAAATGTTTTATTCCCACTGACCTGGAAGGCAGCACATAGATGATAGGCTCTTCTTTCATGGAAGTCATGGCTCCATACGCAAGCAATGCCAACAGTTCGTGGGTCTGAGTAGGCACATCCATGGAAGGTGTTTGTCTTTTCTCAAGGCCCACAATGTACCTGGCACAGAAATGGGTGAATACATAAATAACTATACTGAATGTTCACAACAGCACTGTGAGGTAGTACTAGGATCACATTTGAAAGATGAGTAAATTCATGTTATAATATAGGTGTAAACCTGCTGAACATCACACAGAAAATAATTAGTAGTGGTGGCTCAAAGAGAAACTAAGAAAACAATCTCATTATAATTGCATCAAAATAAATAAAATACCTAAGAATACATTTAACCAAAGAGGTGAAAAACCTATACACTGAAAACTTAAGACATTGACAAAGACACAATATATGGAAAAATATTTTATGTTCAAGGATTGGAAGAATTAATATTGTTAAAGCATTCATATAACCCAAATCAGTATACAGATTCAATAAAATCCTTATCAAAATTCCAATAACATTTTTCAGAGAAATAGAACAAGCCTAAAATTTATATAGAACACAAATGACCCTGAATAGCCAAAATAATCTTGAGAAAGAAGAACAAAGCTGGAGGCATCAAAGCTGATTCCAAACTGTACTGCAAAGCTACGGTAATCAAAACAGCATAGTATTGGTTTAAAAATACACATAGACCAACAGGATAGAATAGACACATTCAAATATAGTCAATTAAGTTACCACAAAGAAGCCAAGAATATATACAACAGGGAAAGGACAGTTTCTTCACTAAACGGTGTTGAAAAACTGGACAGCCACATGCAAAAGAATGAAACTGGACCCACTGTCTTACACCATAAACAAAAATTAACTCAAAGTAGATTAAACACTTGAATGTAAGATCTGAAACCATAAAACTCCAAAAGAAAAATAGGTGGTAAACTCTTTCATATCGGTCTTAGTGATGATTTTTTTTGGTTCTGACTCCAAAAATGAAGGCAACAAAAGAAAAAATAAGTGAGACTGTATTAAACTAAAAAGCTTTGCACAACAGAGGAAACCATCAGCAAAATGAAAAGTCGACCTACTGAATGAGAGAAAATATTTGCAAATGACATATCTGATAAGGATTAGTATCCAAGACGTATAAGGAACTTATACGACTCAATAGCAAAACACAAACAATCCCATTAAAAATGGTCGGAACAAAATAAACAAACACACAAAACAGATACAGAGAATGAACTGAGGGCTGCCAGATGAGAAGGTCGTCGAGGGCGCTGGGTGAAAAAGGTGAAGGAATTAAAAAGTAAAAATTGGTAGTTACAAAACTGCCACAAGGATGTAAAAAGTACAGCACAGGGAATATAGTAAATATTGTAATAACAGTGTATGGTGCCAGGTGTGTACTAGAATTATCAAGAGGATCACTTCATAAATTATTGTCAAACCACAGTGCTCTACACCTGGAAACTAATATAAAATCACACTGCATATCACCTGTAATTAAAATTTTTCTTAAATAAATGCACTGTTACATTAACTATTTAGTCTTTACAGCAAAAAAATAAAAAATGGTCAGAAGATCTGAACAGACATTTTTCCAAAGAAGATATACAGATGGCCAACAGAGACATAAAACAGTGGTCAATATAATCATCAGAGAAATGCAAATCGAAACCGCAATGAGATGTCACCTCACTCCTGTTAAAATAGGTATGATCAAAAAGACAAGAAATAACAAGTGTTGGCGAGGAGATGGAGAAAGGGAAACCCTTGTGCACTGTTTGTGGGAATGTAAGTTGGGGCAGCCACTAAAACAATATGGTGATTCTTAAAAAATTAAAAATAGACCTACCATATGAGTCATTAATCCCACTTCTGGATATTTATGAAAGGAAATGAAAATACTAACGCAAAAAGATATATGTACTCCTATGTTTATTGCAGCATTATTTACAAAGCCAAGACATGGAATAGAAGCAACCTAAGTGTCCATCAGTGGATGAATGGATAAAGAAATGCAGTACATATATACAATGAAATGTCATTCAGTCACAAGAAAAAAGAAAATCCTGCCATTTGTGACAACAAGGATGGACCTCGTGGGTGTGATGCCAAGTGAAATAAGTCAGACAGAGAAAGGCAAATACCACTTGACTTCACTTATACATGGAATCTTTAAAAAAAAAGGCGAGGGGAGGGGGCAATGAAAGGGTAAGGGATGCAAACTGCTATTACTTATTAGGCTGTTGGCAATAAATCTTGGTCCAAGCTATTAAAATATTGCTGTAACAGTGTGGGAAGGCTTCTGCTGCTATTGTCTTGGGAAGGGATTTGAAGAAGGGGTAAAGGAATTTGGGTGAAATGAAAAGCTGCTATATTGGCCCAGACATAGATAGAGCATCGGCCCAATGTATGGACTTCTCAAGTTCAATTCCTGGTCAAGACACACAGGAAAAGCAACCATCTGCTTCTCTCCCCCTTCTCTCCCTCTTCCCCTCCTGCAGCCAGTGGCTCGATTGGTTCTAGCATAGCCCTGAGTACTGAGGATAGCTCAATTGGTCAGAGTGCATCAGCCTCAGGCACTAAAAATAGCTCAATACTCAAGCAGTGACCCAAGACGGAGTTGCCAGGTAGATACCAGATGGGGCACATGTGGGAGTCTGCCTCACTATCTCCCCTCCTCTCACCTAAAATTAAAAAAAAAATTTTTTTTAAAGAAAAGCTGCTATACCAACTCTATTCACTATTATTGATGTTAGTTGAAAGGCACCAATGGGAGAGAAAAGATATCTCCAACCCAAGGTGAAGCCAGTTGGATCACAACTATTCTTGGGTACCTGCTACGTGCTGGGCACTCTATTTAGGTGTTGTCCTTAATCATCACAATATCTGTGAAAGTTAGATAACATCTCTATATTTAAATAAACTTTTAATTTTAAAATAGTTTTAGATCTACAGAAAAGTTCCAAAAATAGTACAGAGATTCCAATATAGTCTTCACCGAGTTTTCCCCATTGTCAACCTTTTACATCACCAGGGTGCATTTGTCAAAACGAAGCAACGGACATTGGTAGGTTTTTATTAAACAAATTTCAGACTTTACCTGGATTTCACCAGTTTTTTCATTAATGTCCTCAACTTAGCCCATTCAGGCTGCTATAACAAAACTATTATAGTCCATGGGACTTAAACAACAGAAATTTATTTCTCACAGTTCTGGAGGTTGGGAAGTTCAAGACGAAGGTGTGGGCAGATTCATTGTCTGGTGAGGGCTCACTTTCCAGTTCAAGGACAACTGTCTTCTCACTGTGTCCTCAACATGTCAGAACGGGCAAAGGGAGCTCTCTGGAGCCTGTTTCACAGGGGCACACAAACACACACAAAAACCCACGAGGGAATGGAAGTGTTAACTATCCCTACTAGGGTAATCATTCTGTGGTGATCAAGTACACGTGTATCTAATCATCACATTGTACACCTTAAACTTACACGTGTTATATGTCATTAATATTGCAATAAAGCTGAAAAAATTAAAAATAAATAAAATGAAACTTCTCCCCTGATTAATGGCTTATTGATCATTTCTACTTCTTGAGCCAGTTATAGTCATTTATATGCTCTCAGAAAATCATATATTTCTTAGAATTTCAAATTTTTTGCTATGTAGTAGAATTTTATATCCCCCTTTAATATGTGTTATTATATATCTTCTTTCTAATTTTTCATTTTGTGCACTTAGGTTTTCTCCTTCATTTGAGCGGCTAGCTACTTGTCTATTATATTACAAAAATTTTTAAGTTCTGCTATAAATTTTCTTTGCTCTATATTAGGTATATTTTGTTTTCCTAATTATTGACCCTGATATTTGTGTGCAGTTTCTTCCTAGTTTAAAAGCAGCGTATTTAAGGCTATGCATTTTCTCTGAATACAATTCTAGTCACATCCTATAAGTTTTGATATCTTGTGTCCTCAGTGTCATTATTGACTAATTGGACTCTAATTGCACTTCTTATATCCTCCTTGACCTAAGAATTCTTTAGCTAAATGTTTTGTATTTGTTTCATCTTGCTTTTAATTTTCAAGGGTTTGAATTGTTTTTTAATGTTTATTGTATTGGTTTTAGAGAGAGAGAAACAGAGAGAGGGAGAAAGAGAGACAGGAACATTGATCTGCTCCTTCGCATGCCCTGACCGGGGATCGAACCAACAACCTCTGAGCCTTGGGACAATGCCCCAACCAACTGAGCCATCCGGCCAGGGCTCAAGTGGTTGAATTTTTAATTTATTCATAGTATTGGACTTGGAAAATACAACCTGAGAAATTTCCTTACTTTGAGATTTGAGAGAGTTTTATGGCCCAGTGGTTAGCCAGACCTTTCAGCCCTGATGAAGGGAAGGGAGGTCAGTTTAAATTTACTGCAGAAATCCAGAGATCTAGCAGGCGGCGCAGGCAAAGGAGGAGGAGGGCTGGCGCTGTAAGATTCCACAGCAGAAGTTCCCTTTCTGTGTTTCCGCTTTTCTCTGCAGTCCTGGAGTGGCCGCCAAGAGGTGGCTGGGGAGTGTCCCCGTGTGTTGCCTGACAGGGACATCTGTGCCAAGTGTAATCTGTGATTAGGCACTGC
The DNA here is from genome assembly GCF_036850995.1 of Saccopteryx leptura. Lineage (NCBI taxonomy): Eukaryota > Metazoa > Chordata > Mammalia > Chiroptera > Emballonuridae > Saccopteryx > Saccopteryx leptura. The sequence continues at coordinate 351,713,868 of NC_089504.1, read as the reverse complement.
CTGGCACGGGACACCTCATGAGCTTCTCCCTGCAAGACCCAGCTGACTCTCCAACTGCCTGCGGCTCACCCTTGCCTCTGGCTGGCGAGCATCCCTCAGAATGAAACGGGGTCACTGAATTCTGGTGATATCTCTTCTACTCACCTCCCAGACAAGACGGTTTTAAGCATAAAGGGAGTCATTAATCTAATCAGTCTTCCTTTTGATCCCTGTGTAGCGGAAAGTCTATGGTTTCCCTCATATACACGAGGGAATGGCAATAAGCATTCCTAGTGTCTGAGGCAAGTTTCCCTTTCTTTCTGTCCCCTTTGCCATTTCCATGAGACTCTCCAACGGCGGGAGCTAGATCCAGAGCTCTAGTCACTAGTCACTGACTTGCTTAGAACTCCCCCTTGCCTGCTTGCTTGCTTGCTCTTTTTCTTCCTTTCTCTGTTCTTTCTTTCCCTCTTTTGTTCTTTCTTTCTTTCTCTTTTCTGCCACTCTGAACAATAATCTAATTGCAAAGTATTCATTAAGGTATATGTTAATATTTCCTCTTCAGACAGATCCTCTCAAAATAAAGACGTGAAACTGAAGGCACTGAAAACAACATTACAGCATGTGCTTTGCCTAAGAGCCTGATCTTAGCTGAGCTCCCAGATCGCCCTCCACTCTGACCAGACAGCAGACGTCCCCTAGTTACCAGCGCTCAGTGTCAGTAAGATCTTACATCTGAAAACAACCAGCGTGAGGCAGCTGACCACATCTGTGCCTCTGAAACTATAGCAACAGAAAGTCCTTCTACCGCTGTGTGCCAATTAAAAGTGTACTGTTGGCTGTAATTGGGGTGTTTGGTCACCAAGAACTAATACATCAAAGCGATCATGTGAGCCTCAAATGTTACCATCACACAAATTGATATTTCCCACGCAGGCGGCTAATGAGGGGCCATACCAAAGAGCACGTGTGATTGCGGTTTTGGAGAACAATTGGATAAATTCACTTTCGGATCCTTTTCTCCATGGCCACCCCATCCATCCATTCAAGGTTTGACAGCCTATTGAAGTAGGGGGAGAAAAAGATGATAGAGATGTGAAGTCTGGGTATCCAGAAGGATAGAGGGGCTTCTAATGGAAACAAGGAGGAACTACTTTGAAGAGCAAGTTTCATGGAAAGATTGGACACACCACGAGAAATCCCTCACATTTGAGTTTCCTGCCTGGTTAAAAAAAAAAAAGAATTAACTAGTAATACAAGTGCCTGTTTTGATCAGTATTCTTTCAGAGTTCTTTTATCTTTGTTTCTGATTGATTCTTAGTCAGCAATATCGTGGAAGAGCTCTCCTCTGTTAAGTAAGAAATGATCTATCAACAAACACTTAAAAAGACACAATTGAAAGAGATCCTCTGATCCTTTCATAATGTGAAAACTCCTCTGGTAACGTGAACAATTTCACCCTCTGATAATCTGTTTGCTGTCATAGTCAACGCTGTCTAATAATGTAAAAGGCTATTCTCTGGGGAATTAGCATCTATAAATGTACTGATTCCTTTTTTGGATAATGTTAGAGGACTGTGTCTGCAAATGACAGAAAGGTTGGTCTATAATGACCTAATCGAGTCGTGAAGTAGGTGGCTGCTGACTAACTCAGCAGCTCCAGTGTGTCAAAGCCAAGGTCCAAGCACCTCTCTAGGCCTGATGGTCGTCTCGCGGTGATGAGAAGACTATTCTACCTCTAATGTGTCATCTCAGTGCTGGACAAAGGAGGAGAGTGACGGGGGAAATGCCACGTTAGCTGGGTCTTCCCTGCTGTAAGGCTCCACCCAGTGACTCTCATTCGCAGCTCATTAGCCAGAACCCCACCACGTGCCACCCCATCTGCAAAGTAACCTGGAAAACGTGGCCTTTTAATGGACGTACCGCCACCCTTTCACTGGAGCTCTACAGATCATGAAGACAGAATGGATATTGGGTAAGCAAATCTCATCTCCGCTCCCCACTCAACACACTCAGAAGGTCTGGCGTTTCTATGGCAATCAGCAGGCAGCTTTCAGTCTGGGGAGCCAAGAGGCTCGTCATGCATGATCTCTCGTTAGAGCAAATGAACTCAAGTCGAAAGACCTGGGGTCGAGTTCTGGCTCGGCCACTAGCTCTGTGACCTTGGGCAACTGATTTTCTTTTCTTCTGTCTCTGATCAGGAAAATGAGAGAGCTTAAACCAATCATTGCAAAGGTCCTGAGAAATATAGACTTCCACTTTGTTCAGCCTTACCTGGTATATACACCAAAGTGACAGGCTGCTGATCTCCGGGAACGCTCTGTTCTGGGCAGGCAGGGGTGCATGGCTGTGCTGGGCTTTCAACCAGGACCCATGAGCAGCATTGCTTCAGGAATCACATTGCTTTGGAGAAATAAAAACAGCCCCTTTCATCTCCTATAAAGAAAAGGTGGGAAGGGCCGGGTGGTTCTAAAATGGCAACTGACCCACTACGGCAAGTGCATGACCAGCACGCCCGTGTCTAAGGTGAGAGGTCTCCCCTGGAAGTCAGACATGACATCGTCTCCAACAGAAGCAAGAAAGATAGAAGCAACTTCTGCCACCACCGCTGCGCACAGGCTGCCGGGAAAACCTCCAAAAGAGACGTGGAGGAAAGAGAAGTGAGGAGAAAGAAAGCGTAAGAAAAGCTTCAGGAAACGTGTGTAGTCTCGCTCAGATGTACAACACCATGGGGTCCGACTCCCTCCGCCCAGAAACCTCATCCTCACTTAGCTGAAGCTGCTTCCCAGTGAGCTGCGAAAAGGAGGAGTGCTCTACTCATGATGTGCAGGAGGGATCAATTACCCTCGGCACCGAGGACTGTTTACTAGCTACGCCACTGTGGGCAAGCCCTGTTCAATCCAGGGAAACTTCACCCTCCACCTCTCTCCATCAGCTCCGCCTGCGCCCTTCCCCCATCCCTGCATCGGATTTACTGGCAAAGAGAGGCTTTCGGTAGCTGCCTCTAGCTAACTCATAAACTGGGCTCTGAAACGCATCTATGACTTTAGATGCCCACTCAATTTTTTAGATATTTAATAATAGAAAAACCTGGCCTCTGTTGGAAAGAACTCTCAAAGGAGTACAGCAAATAAAAAATAAATAAATAAAGCATGCCCCTGACCCCTATAAATGGCCCAGGCTAGACCCAGATCTACTGAGGAGTACAAGAGAACTCTGCTGTTTCTGAACAGGGAAAGATTGCTCAGACCTTCTCGGGGGTCATTCGAGAAGGAGAAATAATGGAAACTTCATCTGGATATAAAGTGCTTCTTCACTCTTTTCCGGACCCGTAGTTCACATCTCACACCAAAATGCAACTGCAAAAGTTTTATAAGTATCTATGTGAGAAAATAAGAATAGCCCAAAGCCTGGGAATTTTCACTTTCCATTGTACCTGCATAAAAATGTTTCTAAATCCTTGAGACATTCATCAAGTTAAAAGACAAAGTAAAAACTGGCAGAAAATTGCAAATTATAGTCCAGATAAAGGCATAATTCCTTTCATATGTAAAGAGTGCCTACAAAATCAATAAGAAAAAGACCAACAATCCAATAGAAATTTTAAAAGTTGGCAAAGAATAAGAGCATGAATGTTCACTAAATAGGTAGTACTAAATGGCTAGCAAACACATGAAAGTGCTCAGATATAACAACTCAGTTGTGCTGGGGAGGAACAGAGAGACAAGGATACTTTCCTAAGTCCAATTTTGCCTTTCAAGAGTAAATTTTGACATGCAGAGTCACTTTGTAGAAATTTACCACCCTACATTCCCTCCCCCAAATCACATGTGAAAAATACGAGCTAGAAATTGAACAGGAAAGGTAATTACCTATTTGGTATGATTTCAGGGTTATTAAAAAGGCTCAGTAAAATGATTTCCATGTTGCTCATCAATGTCTGGAACTCCCACCATAAGAGAGCTATTCATCTCGCTTATAGACTTCACTGTTGAAAGCAAAGAGACATGAGGAAAATAGCCCCTGAGCTTTCTAATTATTCCTTGGCATGAACAGCAGTAGCAACAACATCATAGTCTTGTATTGTGCTTTGCCATTTCCAATATACTATCACAACAGGATCTATTTCATCTTGTCAATAACTCTGCAGAGTAAGAAGGAGGAATTTCATTACAATTATATAGATTCCTCTTCAGTGACAGAGCCACAGCTCAAGCCCAGGTTTTCTGATTCCAAATCTTCAACATCTGCCAGGACCTTATGCTGCAAGTATGTAGATCTGCAAGGTCCTTTCCTGAGACGGCTTCCTGGCTGGAGGAGTGGAGTGAGAGCAGGAGGCCGTGTACTCCTCGGGTTGCTGGGAATACAGGGACAGGAACGGGGTAGTGCCACCATGGAGAAGACGGAACTAGAACAGTGGTCGGCCACACTGAAGACATTAAATTTGACTCACAACGTCATTTGCTGATCTGAAAACAGACGCGGACATGCCTTACCCTTCTTCACCTCCCAACTATACTGTGAAAAGAAAATAAATACCTCAATGTATTTCCCAAAGTGGGATCAATGGACATTTCTAAGCATCTACTGATTGCAAGCATTTGCATTCACTCAAATTCTCACCATTGTGGCCAAGTCACTCTTTACTTTGCCTGCTTGAGTTTTAATTTAAACAATTGCATTTTCCATTTCTGCAAGTTCTCTTTGGTTATTCTGTTTCATTCTTTCCATATAGTCTCACTTCTTTCTATTATAACTTTGAGGGTTTTTTAGTATATTTATTTATTCATTTTATGGTCTTTATCTACTACCTCTGTAATTGAAAGCTTGTGGGCCTCCAAGCCTGCTGTATGCTTTGCTTGATGACTCATTGATGGCGGATGGTTTCCTTGTGCATTTTGTCATTTGGTTTTTGAGCTCAGTTTTGGTGGAGCTTGTCTGTGGCAATACCAAGTGGCCTGAGTTGAAGGTCTATCCAGCTTTCTAAGGGAGCTTTGTGGGGGCTTCTCTAGTTGTTCCCAGTATAACACCTGCCAGGAACCTGGGGTATGTTCAGTTTTCAGCTAAGTAACTCCAAAAACCATCCAGGTAATACGACTTACAACCCCAAACTTGTACAAGGCGTTTGTATAAAGGGATATTGTTATGAATTCTCAAGAGGAAATTGACCCCCTACTCAGAACTCAAAAAGGAACAAATATCACCACAGTATCTCTGCTAGTGAGTGGACTTTTTCTAACCATTTCTCCAAGAGCAGGGTCTTCTGAGTACCCCAGGTGTTTTCCGTGTCCTCCGTTCAAACTCCCTGCTGCACTAGGACCCAAGACCTCATCTCCCATCTGTATGGGAGCTTTTACATCCCAACCCTTTGTTTACCAGAAAAAGTTAACTCCCGCCTCCCCAAGGTTGTTGGGCCCTCATCCCCTGTCTTCAGCTCCCTCTATGAGGAGCTCTTGAGCACTTCTCTTTACTTTATAAATATTTAAAAGGATGTTTGCCATATTCTATTTAGCAGTTCTAGGTATTTTCTAGTGGGAAGGTGTTCGGACTACTTAGACTATTATATTACCAGAAATGGAACCATATTAGATGTATACTTCACTGCAATCTTCATCCCATTCTAGCAAGATAAGTCATCCTAGTTCCAGTCCACAAATGAGGAAACTGACACTCATGGATGTTAAATAACCTTCTCAAGATCATACCTGTTCTTTCCCCTATATCCTCTCTGAAAAGCTAACTGATTTTCTCTACTGTGTCTGAAAGGAGTCCAGAGTTTGTGAAGAGTTTGTACTGACTTTATGAAGAGTTTAATCTCCTTGGAAAAGCATTCTCTTAAAAAAAAAAGTTTCTGGCCAAGTTCCATTATTAATTATAAGGATGAATGATAAGCCAAAGAATTGAAGCCTGAATGTGGCTTGACATCACCTTTGGGGAAAACATCAAGAGTCACTGAATTAGCTACTGTCTGAGCATCCTGTGAGTGTGCGAGAGGCAGACCTTCTCTCCCCAGGCGGCCAGCCTCATCTTAACCAACCGTGGATCAGCAGAAGGTCTGGAGAACTGGCTCTGCCCAAAATCCGTAGGAGAAAGTGGATACAGCAGAGGTTAAAGTCCACGCTGTGGAATCATAGACCCAATGAAAACCTGGATCATTGGGTTAGAAACTGGCTCAAGGCCAAACTCAGAATATAGTCATAATTGGAGCCTTCCCAAGTAGGAGAAGGTTATTAGTGGAGTCACATTAATCACCATGATTAATGCTGAAAACCAAGCTTTTTATTATGTAAAAGGCTCAGAAGAGTATATTGACAGGGGAATAAAAGGATTTCAATTTTGCAGAAAATAGTGAATCAAAAGAGGGACAGTAAATACCCAGGATGGGATTTGAAAACCAGAAACCTGGGTGAGTCACACAAATCATGCTGAAAAGCTGCTTACGCAAAGATGTTTGCCAAAAACTAAATGTGCCTACAGATGGCCCATCAGGAGACAGTTGGGGAGCCCCTGCATGCTGCAAGGGCAGCCAGACCAAGGGACAGGATGTGGGGGAGGAGGGACGAGCATGAGCCCAGGACGAGGACTTTGCCATCCACCTAAGTCCACCTGCTAGAGGCTGTGCCCAGGACCGGTCACTTAGGAACTCCAGAGCCTTTAAAATCTCCTACCCCAAATAAATAAAAACAGAGGGCGGTGCTGACCAGATGCAAAGTGTGGGTTTAAGAAGAAATTGCAAGAAATCGTGCAGAAACCAAATGAAAGTGTACAGACCAAAGCCTTGCCCCTGAGTCCAAACCAAGCTGGATGAGAGGTTGGTCATGATGGAGATGCAGAGGAACGAGGTCACTTGAGAAGGAGGAAGAAAGTTGACCCTAGAGAAAAATCTCTAAACCAGAATTAGAAGCTCAGATGACTTCTGATAGTCTGAACATTACCACATATGGCCCAAAACTGGTGGGCTTCCCACTGAGAACAGACCATTAAATAACTTTTCCTTACCTTATAGAAAAAAAAATCTTGAAGAAGAGACACAGGTTGTGCGGGATAATTTTTTTTTTCTTTCTTTTTTTTTTTTTTTTTTTTAGCGAGAGAGATAAAGAGAGACTGGTTGGGGGAGAGGGAGAGAAATGAGAAGCATCAACTCGTAGTTGTGTCACCTTATTTCTTCTTTGGTTCTCATACGTGCCTTGACTTGGGGTCTAAAGCTGAGCCAGTGACCCCTTGTTCAAGCCAGCAACCTTTTGGGCTCAAGCCAGTCACCATGGGGTCATGTCTGTGATCCCATGCTCAAGCCAGTGACCCCACGCTCAAGGTGGCGACCCTGCACACAAGCCAGAAACCCCCAGGGTTTCAAACCTGGGTCCTCAGCATCCCAGGTCAACGCTCTATCCATTGCACCACCACCAGTCAGGCTGTATGTCTTTTTAAATTAATTTATAACATGACTATTTCCAAAAGGGTTTAAGGTAAGTCACAATATTAAAGCACACACACAAGGCAGTTAAGTGAAGATGGTTGGCCAAATCTGGCTCCCTCTTCATCAAACCCATTTTCTTTTCTTCTAGGCATAAACTAGTCACAGTTCCCAGCCTTTTTTGCAATTAAGTACAGCATCCTGTGCAAATAGAAATACCTAAGTTCTCGCCAGTAAAACGTGAGCAGAAGTATATCTGCTACTTCCAGGACTGGCTCGTGAACACCTCCCAGGCATGACCATCCACACTCTCTCTTCATCTTCTGGGTAAACACAGAGGACTCTGAAGCCCCAAAGTGGTATGACTGTAGATTCATGACATCCATTTGTGTGAGAACCCCCTAATGGTCGGAATATTTATTTGAATACCCACTGTACATGAGAGAGAAAGAAATTCTTATTGCATGGGCCACTGAGATTTGACAGCTTCTTTGTTAGAGCAGCCAGCATTTACTCTACTTGATACAGAAGTTGGTAACTCGAAGCCTGACCAGGTGGTGGCATAGTGGAGAGATGCTGAGGACCCAGGTTCAAAACCCTGAGGTCGCAGCTTGGGAGCAGGCTCACTGGCTTGAGTACGGGGACACCGGCTTGAGCATGAAATCATAGACATGACCCCATGGTCGCTGGCTGGAGCCCAATGTGGCTTGAGCAAGGGGTCACTAGCTCTGCTGGAGCCCCCTGGTCAAGGCACTTATGAGAAAGCAATCAATGAACAATTGAAGTGCTGCAACTATGAGTTGATGCTTCTCATTTCCCTTCCTCTCTCTCTCTCTCTCTCTCTCTCTCTCTCTCTCTCACTGAAAAAGAAGAAGGAGGAGGAGGAGGAGGAGAAGAAGAAGAAGTTGGTAACTTGAAGAACAATACTGACATAAGAAAATGCTCAGTATTGTCTCAGCAATCAAATGGTAGGCTAAGAAGACTCTGTGAGTCCATAATATTCCATAGCAAAACATTGGAACTGTTACCTGCTAAACTTGGAAGGCAGATCATTTCCAGCTGCGCCTGCAGCTCTAGACAGGTGGTTGAGAAAAAAAACCAGATTTTTTTTTTTTCTGCTTTAAAGGAGGAGAGAGGAGAGAGTAGAGACAAAGAGATCAAATTTGAGGCCTCTAGAAATTGAAAAAAGCCTACTATTTTGAGACAGTAATGGATAAGAATGAAGAAAATTTGAAAGGAATATGACCCGGCAAGACTCTGCCCTGGAACAAAGATCAGATGGGAAGTGGCCTTCCCACCAACGCTTACTGTTATAAATGGCATCAAATTGGCCCAAGGATGCAAATAAATGAACCGGATTTGAGCACTGAGGCTAGGAAAGGATTCGGGAACGTGAGTCCGGTACTCGGGACTACCTGCAATGTGAGTCATCAGAACAGAACTGAGTTTGGGGCTCAAAGGACCCTGCTACTGCCCAGATTTGTGTGTCCAGATGCCAAGCTCTTCAGCTCCTGAGATGAGGCCCCCTCTCAAAGCCCACTTCAGAGGGCAGTGGAGGAAAGGGGGCAAGGGAGACACTCACAGAGGGCAGAGTAGGGTCATGGAGCACAACGAATACAGAAAGTCTTCACCCAAAGCAGAGCCAGGTCAGTTCAAGGAACTCCCCCACTCCCAGGACATGGGGTCCTCCCCCCACCTTCATGATAAGATCTCCTATTGTTCACACCAACCAGGTGTGGTTCCATACTTCCCTTTATAGTTTGAAATGGGACTTGTGTGCATTGTCTGGACCTTGCTGTGCAATTGCATTTGGGAGTTGGAAGGGGGTCATGATCATCGTCTTTTCAGTTCATCATTGCAGGGTCCCAGGAGCCGTCTCCAGACCTGAGAGAAGTGACCATCCTCAGTCAGAGGTCCTGCACCTGCAGCCAGAGGAGGTGATGGGATGAGGTTTTGGGTAGCCTCCCTTGAAGAAAGGACTGTCAATGTGTGGGAAGAACAAAATGGTACCTGATAAGCCAAAGGGTGTATATAATCAGTGTCTTGGTCAGTTCAAGCTGCTGTAACAAAATATTAAAAACTGGGTGGCTGACACAACAGAAAATTCTTTCTCACAGTTCTGAATTAACTGGCAAGGCCAAGATCAAGGTGCAGTCTGATTTGCTTCTGGTTCCTTGTTGAAAGCTCTCTTCCTGGCTTGCAGAGATCCGTCTTCCTGCTGTGTCCTCACATGGTGGAAAGGCGGGGAGACAGAGAGAGAGAGAGAGAGAGAGAGAAGACAGCAAGCAAGCAAGCTCTGGTCTCTTCTTACAAGAACACAAATCTCATCTTAGGGACCCTACTTTCATGACTTCTTGTAAACCTAATTACCTCCCAAATGTTTCTCCTCCTAATAATATCACATTGGGATGGGGGGTAAGGCTTCAACATATGAATTTTGGGGAGAAACACAAAGATTCTGTCTATAACAGCAAATATTGCCTTGCTTATCACCAAATAACTTTCCTTTTCTTCCCAGCATACCATTTGTCTATATTTCCTAGCTTCCCTGTTGTTAAGTGGAGGTAAAATAGGCCATTGAATTCTATCCAATGGAATGTGAGCCACTTCCTGGTCTAGCCCATACACTATCCTCCGTGTCTCTCCCCATCTGCCACTAGAATTCAGAGTATTTCTAGGCCAAGATGAGGATGGAATCTCAAAATGGAAGAATCCTGGGCTCCTAAATCACTGTTTAAAAGAATTTGAAACCAGGAATACCTTTGAATTTTATGTGAGAAAGAAAGACATTTCCACTGTGTTTAAGCCCCTGATATTTAGGGGTTTATTTTGTAACAGCTACCATTACCCCCTAATAGAGATGTAAAAGAAAAATTTGAGACTACTTGGAATTAGGAAAAATATAAATGTACAAAAGAAAGAAATAAGTCATTATAACAATTTAGCATTTGGCTCTATGCTTCATGGCAGCCAAAACACATAAACAAACCAAAACAAACAAAACCACCAGACAATAGAGTTCCTGGTGCCTAAGTTAGAAAGCATGTAAATGTCGTAAGAGAGACAAACTTCTTGGCACTAAATTTTGGGAACATCTGTCACACGGATTCATATCACTGGGAAACTACAAAATGGACTTCTTTAACTACATGTTGGTAAGTTGTGCAGGGCAGGTCTTGAGAAAAATTCCAATAAAAGTCAGGAGCATAAAATAAAATATTGCCTGGTTGAAGGGAACCAAATGATCTAATGACCATATATTTTTACAAATTTACTTTATAGTGTTTCCATTTCCCCGTCCCGTGCAAGGTTTCCACGTCTCTCTAGTGCCTCCAAGGTGGCCAGTTGTCCCTTACCTTCCTCTTCAATCTGGTCTCCCTTCCTCCACAGGCACCTGCCGCTGCTATCACACTGTCCTGTGTTCTGTTCACCCCATACTCAACTCTCATTCTGTCTTCACGTTCTCTCCCTTGCCCGGATGAAATTTACTCTCCTCTTCTCCCAACTTTGCTAAGCTCTGTCTTTCCTCAAAACACCTCAAGTCAGCAGTACAAGCATGGCTGCATTCACTCACAGAGGCCCAGGCCTAAAACCCTAAGCTGTATTCATTGTGACCAGCTGTCTTAAATTATCCAACAACAACAACAACAACAAAAGACAAAGAGATGGACATTAAGAAAGGAAAGATAAGAAAAGTAGAGGCTCAATTCAAGAACCCTAATATCTGCCTAATAGGAATCCCCAAAAAAGAGAACAGAAAAAAAAAATGATGGGAAAGAAATTTTCATAGTAGTACTACAAGTAAATGTCCTAGGTCTAAAGGACACAAGTAGTTATCTTGAAAGAACTCACCAAGCTTACAACAGTTAGTGAATAAAAGCACATCATTTGTGAAATTTCAGACAACTGTAGATAAAAGGAAGACCTCAAAAGATCTTAAAAGCTTTCAAAGAGAGAGAGAGAAAAAAAAGTCACATCCAAAAAATCAGTAATGAGAATGGCATCAAATTTTTCAATAGCAATACTAGAAGCTAGAAGAAAAGAGAGCAATACCATATAAATGAGTGCCATGGTTTTCACATAAACTTCTATACCCATTTAAACTATCAATCAATTTTAGAAAGTAGAATAAGACAGACAGAACCTCAGACAATTTATCTCTCATGCTTACTTTTCTCAGAATACGACAGGAGAAAGTGCTCTAGCAAAATGATAAAGTTAACCAAGAAAAATGAGTATATGGGATCCAGAAAATAGGAGAGTCAACAAGGAGAAAAGCAAAGGGAATATTCAGGGTGGGGGGACCATCCAGAGAACCAACAGTTATGACTAAAACAAAGGAAAGAGAGTTCTAGGAGAGCACACTCCAAGGAAGGTTAAACGTTAATGGATATATTACCTGACAGGTGTGTGTAGAAAATTGAACTGAGTGAAATTTCATAGGGGAGATTTTGCCAGAAATTCCAGAAAGTCAAGGAAATAAAAATAAATGAGATAATTATTCATTCTAGGAAAAATATCTTGTTCAAGTAGAAAATATAATAGTCACTCAGTTCAGGAGTGGGCAATATCAAATAGTTTTTTTTAAAAAATTAAATAATGACTTTACTACCATTATATATTCCTCTAATTATATTGTAAGTGTAAAGAAAGAGAAAGCAGCAGTAGAGATTTTAAATTCTCATTTTCCCATAATAGGAAGGCAATAAATAATGCCAAAAGGTAATTAATCAACAGGAAGCAGTGTATCCATATTATTTGGAAATAGGAAGGCAAATGTCAGGATAAAAAAAAAGATTAGAGGCCCTGGCAGGTTGGCTCAGCGGTAGAGCGTCGGCCTGGCGTGTGGGGGACCCGGGTTCAATTCCCGGCCAGGGCACATAGGAGAAGTGCCCATTTGCTTCTCCACCCCCACCCCCTCCTTCCTCTCTGTCTCTCTCTTCCCCTCCTGCAGCCAAGGCTCCATTGGAGCAAAGATGGCCCGGGCGCTGGGGATGGCTCCTTGGCCTCTGCCCCAGGCGCTAGAGTGGCTCTGGTCGCAACAGAGCGACGCCCCGGAGGGGCAGAGCATCGCCCCCTGGTGGGCGTGCCGGGTGGATCCCGGTCAGGCGCATGCGAGAGTCTGTCTGACTGTCTCTCCCCGTTTCCAGCTTCAGAAAAGTACAAAAAAAAAAAAAAAATTAGAAGTTGACAAGGGACAACTGGGTCTTTTTTAAGTAAGTCTTTTGGCACTACTTGACCTTTTAACATTATGGACATGTACCTTTTTAACAAAAATAAAAATGCTTTGTTAAAAAGTAGGACTTCTTTATAGGCTCTTTTTCTCCCATCTAGTAATTTTTAAATAATAAGTTATGTGAAATAAGGGGAACCCATAGCACGAATGAGGAGTGGACAGCATTATCGCCATGTCAAAGTCATTGCTGAAGCACAGAACAGACCTAATAGCCTGAATGGTCAGTACCAAGGATAAAGTTTGTAATTTCTGGTGCCCAGTACTGTTTGAATAGTGACTCTGAGTTTAGGGAAGTTTCCAACTTAGAACTTCCACTTCCCCAAGAGGGAAGTGTGACCCTTGTTCTCCCAGCTTTCCTTGCAGCCCGGGCACAGGCATGACAATTCAGGGTGGGACAAAGTCTATCTCCAGTCTGGGAAAGAAAGCTCCAGCATATGACCTCACTAAGAGGTAGCAATGATCCTAACATTTGAAGAGGTGACTTCACACCCAGCCTTAATTACAACTAACAGCCAAATATGTGACTGAGGTGAGAATGGGCATCCACCCCGGGGCAGAATTCCATTTGCCTCTTCATTTCCATCGGCATCCCTCTTTAGAAGTGAGAGTAAAGGAAGTGTTGCCAGGGACCTGGTCAGTGCCCCTGAGATTTCATGTAAGCAGCTGCTCTGTCACCCCCCTCAACTGCACGCTCATGAGTGGTCTTGTGTCCACTTGGGGAAGTGCCGATGCAATTGGAACCCACAAACATCTGGATGGTCATCTAGAGGTTAGGGTATCTAATCTCCTTCCTGGACAAATGGGGCCCCCGGCCAGGCTGGGATTGTGGAAGCACGCTGATGAGTTGGGGGGCAAGGGGGATGCACGTAGTGAAGGACATGCGGAACAAAGGGGGAGAGGGAAGCCTGCCAAGGACACTTGGAGGCATAGGATCTTTTGAAGCAGCAGCTCTGAGAATGCAGGCAAAAGAGGCCAGAACAGAATCAAGGCTACGAGATCTCTGCCCAGACACAGGCCAGATGCAGCGGGCAGGCTTGTAGGCCTGCCAAGAGGAGTCCCCTGGGCACCAGGGCACGGAGGAGGAAAACCTTTACAGTGCCCCTGAGAGATCTTACTCTTGAACAGGCAGAGGGTCATTGAGGGTACTGAGTCACACAGGGGAATAGAGTCGCTGAAGAGGCAGCTGGCATCCTTGTCATCACGAATTGATTGAGTGGCGAAGCCCATTTGGCCCACAGTGAAGTAGGAGGCGCCAGCCTGTGAGCCGGGGTGAGACAGGGCACTGAATCAACACGGGCCGGACCCAACATGCAAGGTTTCCCGCTGAACAGGTGTTGCGAAATTGATTTTTGGTCAGCCAAAGTTTTGTTAAGTATATTGAGTGATGGTTTTTGTTTTTGTTTTTGTTTTGTTTTGTTTTGTTTTGGAACATTTTGTTTTGTTTTGGAACAATAATTTTTAAAGGAACCTCTTGTCATGTAATAATCTTTGAATTGTGTGTAACTTTCGACCTCTGGATATTTGACTTTCCATGTGCACACATAGAAAAGACAGCAACAGGTGTTTGTCCGCCATCATTGGGAGGACGTAGGTAAGAGAAGAGCTAGGCCTCCCAGACACGGAAGATTAAAAAAGAAAAAACCTCACTGAAGAACTCTGCAAGGAGAAGACTGTCTACTAATCTGGTCCTTATGGGGATGAGGGTCTTGGCAACTCCCTGAGACCCCGCCCCACCACAAAGGTCTGCAGATACCCAGTGGGTGACAGCCAGACTTGCTAAGCCCTGGGACACTTGCTGAGTGTCCTCAGACCCAGCACTGGCACTGAGTTTGAACCTGCATCAATCTGGTGAACACCACTCACCCTACCTGGTGACTCCCTGTGAACCTACCTCATGCCACGTGAGTGCAGCCAGAGGCCCTTTCAGTGACTGAGCCTAACAGGCAGCCGGCAAGCAGAGGCAGGCGGAGGCAGGCCTGGGTGCCTTGGGGCTTTTGCTGACCTGCCCCCGGGCCCGGTGCTGCTAAAAGCAGGCGTTGGTGCACAGTTTGGTCCTCCCCATACACACCCAGGCCCAGCAGAGGTGGCCACAAATTGTGAATGGCTTTGTAGCTCCAACCAGGTTCCCCAGGGCCAGTCATGAGCAGTATCCAACCTTGGTCTGCACCAGAGCCTTTCCCAAGAGACCAGAACCAACACCCAGTGGCCAACTTCAGACAGCATCAGAGCAGGATCCAATAAACTTCACAAGCAGTATATCCAAAAGGCAACCTCAGAAGGCACCAACCTCTGCTAAGGCAAATTCCACTCGCTGTGTTCAGTATCTGCATGGCAGCTCACACACCATGGCTGGGGCTGAGCCTCACAGTCAGCCAGCCTGAATGAAGGTTGATCCCACTCATGAACAGGCCAATAGCAATCGAGACTCAATTACAGCCTGACCAGCCAGTGGCGCAGTGGATAGAGTGTCAAACTGGGACGCGGAGGACCCAGGTTCAAGGCCCTGAGGTTGCTAGCTTGAGTACAGGCTCATCTGGTTTGAGCAAGGCTCACCACCTTGAGCTCAAGGTCGCTGGTTTGAGCAAGAGGTCACTTGCTCTACTGTGGCTCCCTGGTCAAAGCACATGTGAGAGAGCAATCAATGAACAACTAACTAATTGAGGCTTCTCATCTCTTTCCCTTCCTGTCTGTCTATCCCTATCTGTCCCTCTCTCTGTCTCTGTTTAAAAAAAGAAAAAAAAAAAGACTCAATTACAACAGGAGGCCCACAAAATTCACACAGGAGACATTCCTGAAGCACCCAGCTCAGGTGATCAATGAGACTGCACTGCTAGACCCCACAGAATGCCTACTACATAAAGCCAGCCACAGAGACAGGGAAACACAGCAGATCCATCTAATACACAGAAACAAACACAAAGGGGCAGCCAAAATGGGGAGACAAGGAAACACGTCCTGAATAAAAGAACACGAGAAATCTCTAGCAAAGGAGCTAAATGAAATGGAGGCAAGCAATTTATCAGCTATAGAGTTCAAAGTAATGGTTATAACAATGTTCAACAGCATGAAAAAAGACATAGAAACCATAAAAAAGGACCAGTCAGAAATGAAGAATAGAGAGCCCAGAAATAAACCCACACCTTTATAGTAAATTAATATTTGACAAAGGAGGCAAAAACATACAATACGGTAAAGATAGTCTATTCAATAAAGGGTGTTGGGAAAATTGGACAGATAATGTGCAAAAAAAATGAAACTAGACCGCTTTCTTGTTCCATACACAAGAATAAACTCAAAATGGATTAAATACTTAAATGTTAGACTCGAAACCATAAAAATCCTAGAAGAAAACATAGGTACATAGGTAGTAAAATCTTAGACATTTCTCATAGCAATATTTTTTCTGATATATCGCCTCAGGCAAGGGAAACAAAAGAAAAAATAAACAAATGGGACCATATCAAACTAAAAATTTTTTGCACAGCAAAGGAAAGCATCAACAAAATGAAATGACAACCCCCACTGAATGGGAGAACAGGGGTTAATATCCAAACTTTACAAAGAACTTATAAAACTCAACACCAAAAATAAATAATCAAACTTAAAAAACGGCATGGGCCCTGGCCGGTTGGCTCAGTGGTAGAGCGTCGGCCTGGTGTGCAGGAGTCCCGGGTTCGATTCCCGGCCAGGGCACACAGGAGAAGCGCCCATCTGCTTCTCCACCCCTCCCCCTCTCCTTCCTCTCTGTCTCTCTTTTCCCCTCCAGCAGCCAAGGCTCCATTGGAGCAAAGTTGGCCCGGGCGCTGAGGATGGCTCCATGGCCTCTGCCTCAGGCACTAGAATGGCTCTGGTTGCAGCAGAGCAATGCCCCAGATGGGCAGAGCATCGCCCCCTGGTGGGTGTGCCGGGTGGATCCCGGTCAGGTGCATGCGGGAGTCCGTCTGTCTCCCCATTTCTGATTTTGGAAAGATACCAAAAAACAAAAACAAAAAAACGGCATGGGACCTAAATAGACACTTCTCCAAAGAGGACAGGCAAATGAGCAATAAACATATGAAGAGATGCTTAATGTCACTAAGCATCAGAGAAATGAAAATTAAAACCACAGTTAGAAAGCCCCTCACAACTGTCAGAATGGCTACTATCAATAACTCTACAAACAAGTGCTGGCGAGGATGTGGAGAGAAGGGAACTCTCCTGTACTGTGAGTGGGAATGCAGACTGGTGCAGCCACTGGGGGAAGCAGTTTGGAGTTACTTCAAAAAAATTAAAAATGGAACTGTCTTATGACCCAGTTATTTCACTTCTTATAATATATCCAAAGGAACCCGAAACCCTAATTCAAAAGAATATATGCACCCCTAGGTTTATTGCAGTGTTATTTACAGTAGCCAAGATTTGAAAGCTGCCTAAGTGTCCATCATAGATGAGTAGATAAAAAAAAAAAAGCTGTGGTCCATTTACACAATGGAATACTACTCAGCTGTAAAAAAGAAGGAAATCTTACCCTTGCAACAGCACGCATGCCCCTAAAGATCCTGATGCTCAGTGACATAAGCCAGGCAGAGAAAGACAAGACCGTGTGACTTCACTCCTATGTGGAATCTAATGAGCAAAATAAACTAACAAACAAAATAGAAACAGACTCACAGATAGAGAACAGATTGACAGCTGTCAGAGAAGGGGGAGCGAGTTGCAGGGCTGGGTGAAAAAAAGTAAAGGGATTAAGTAAAAACAAAATACAAAACTCACAGACACAGACAACAGTGTGGGCGTTGCCAGAGAGAAGGGGGCTGGAGGGAGGTGGAGGAGGGCATGCCGGGATACAGGAGGTGGAGGGAGACTTGACCTGGGGTGGGGGGGGACATGCGGGGGGGGGGGGGGGGGGGGGGGGACGGACACGACACGACACAGCACAACATACAGATGATGCTGTGGGATTGTACACCTAAAATTTATATAAGTTTTATTAACCAATATCTCCCCCATAAATTCAATTAAAAATTATAATTCTTTTTTTAAAAAAAAAAAACAATTAAATTAGAACCCTTGGGGTATGTCCAGGTGTAGGCTTTTTGTTTGCTTGTTTACTTGTTTTAAATACTAAAGTACAGGAAAGGCTTATTTAGAAACTGTTTTTTAAAATAAACTGCTTTGTGCACAGCTTCTAAAACTGAACATTAATTGATGCAAATGTGCAGGCATACATTTTAATGTTTTTATTTCCAAATTCACTTAACAAATGCTGGCCTTCTTACTTTATTTTTCAGAAAAGATGTTTTCTTCGTGCCTCTGTTAATTTTCTTATTATTTTAATTGCTAGATTATCTGACAGCCCGCTCAGGGTAAGACTAAGTAACAGCGTCCCGCTGGCTACGCCGCAGGATAGGCCGAGCGGCAGGCAGCTCCTCGGGTTTACGCACACACAGTCCTGGGACATCAAGTGTCATAAATCCTTGTCCAGACTGGCGGCAGCCTCAGCCTTTCCCAGACCCTCCCTGTCGAGTCTAACATCAAGTCCAACGTCTCTGCCTTGGCTCCAGGCATTGGCGTGTGCTGGGGGAAGCCCTAGGTTCCTGCATTCACCCGAGCTCCCGGCTTTTCCCTTCTATCTCCCCATCTCAGCGGCAGCCCTCACTCAAGCCCACCAACCCTGGCTGGGGCTCCGACATCCGCTGGCGTTTACAAGGCCTCCACCCCTGGAAGCTAAACCCTCTTCTCTGTGCCCCTCTTCGCTGGCTGAGCATTGCTAAGAAGGGAGGTAGACACGGCACCTTTCTCTCTTGCATATCATGTGGTCGTCTTCTGTTTACACACCCACTATCAAAGCCCAGGTAAGGCTTTCGGAATTCCAGCACCTGCTAGAACAAGTTCAAATAGTTTATAGCCACTTCAGCAGTGGGTGTGGGATCTGTCAGCCACCCTTACTGAGTCTATTCTCTGTGCTTTAGTCAATGCCCTTGACCTCTGTCTCCCCTCCCTTTTTACCCAGTTTTATTAAGACATATTTGAATATAACATTGTGTAACTTTAAGGTATACAACATGATGACGATTTGATATACATATATAATGCAAAATGATTACCATCATAAGGTTAGTTAACTCATCTGTCACCTCACATAGTTTCCTTTTTTGTGCGTGGTGAGAAGATTTAGATCCAGTCTTTTAACTACTTTCAAATATAAAATATTGTGGTATTAATTTCGATCACTGTGCTATACATTACACCTCCAGAACTTATCCTTTTTTTTATTCATTGAGAGGAGGGGAGGCAGAGAGACATACTCCCACATGCTCCTAACCGGGATCCATCCCGCAAGCCCACTAGGGGGCAATGCTCTGCCCATCTGGGGTGCTGCTCCATTGCTCAGCAACCAAGCTCTTCTTAGCACCTGAAGCGGAGGCCATGGAGCCATCCTCAGCATCCAGAGCCAACTCACTCCAATCAAGCCATGGCTGCAGGAGGGGAAGAGAGAGAGAGAAGGAGAGAGTGAGCAGTGTAGAGCAGATGGGTGTTTCTCCTGTGTGCCCTGACTGGGAATTGAACTTGGGACATCCCCACACCAGGCCAACGCCCTACCACTGAGCCAACCGGTCAGGGCCAGAACTTATCTTAAAACTAGAAGATTGTACCCTTTGACCACCATCACCATTTTTTTCACACCCGTCACTAGTCCCTGGCAATCACCAATCTACTCTGTTTCTATGAGTTTGGGTGTTTTTTAGATTTCACATATAATTGAAATCACACCATTTTTGTCTTTCTCTGTCAGACTTAGTTCACCTAGCATAATGTCCATCTCTGTTATCTCTGTTACTGCAGTGGCAGGACTGCCTTCTCTTTTATGGCTGAATAATATTCGTGTGTGTGTGTGTATGCGCGCATGTGTGTGTGTTGTTACTTTTTTTTTTCTATTTATCCATCAACAGACACTTAGGTTTTTCCGTGTCTTGGTTATTGTAAATAGTGCTACACGAGCATGAGGTGCAGCTCTCTCCTTAAGATCGTGATTTTACTTCCTTTGGATAAGTACCCAGAAGTGGAATTGCTGGATCGTATGATAGTCCTAGGTCTCACTTTGGAGGAAGCCCCATATTGTTCTCCACAGCGGCTGCCCCAATTTACATCCCCACGAACAGTGCACGAGAGTTCCCTTCTCTCCACATCCTCGCCAACACTTACTTATCTCGTCTTTCTGATAATAGCCATCCTAACGGGTGTGAGGTGCTATGTCACTGAAATTTTTCTACGTCAAAAATATCAAGTGTTTGGTAAACTAAAGGGCTGGTCTGCAGATTGGTATCTACTTGACAGTAAAACCTGAGAGCCGATGAGTAGGAGCTCTGACCAAACGGCCATCAGAGAGAAATTAGGCTAAAATCTAAGCTCAGAGACGGCCGTGTAAACAATGGTGAAATAACACCTCGCTTATGAGAATTCCATTTACTCTGAGCCTCTAAGAACCATGGCACCCGAGGGAATAAATATATGCTCCAATCGCAAGGGAGAAAAAGAGACATGATACTGTATTTTTAGGTCTTCAGAAGATGTAAAAGTGATTCTTTTTGGTATGCATGACTTATGAAGTTACATATTAATTTTAAATAAGAAGAAAATAAAGAGTCTAAAGCATGAATACTTCTTGAGACAGCCGTTTTGCAGGGGTTGGTGGATAAGCCAGAAGTGACGTGAAAAGATTTAATGCACCCATCTCCTAAGAGAAGGAACCTCTCAGGGACTTCGCTAATTTGTGACTGAGGTGTAATGAGATGCCAAGATCAATAGGAATTAAGGGAGGCCATCCAGGGACTGGGACTTGGCGGGTGTCCATTTCTAGGAAGGAGTGAGAGGAAAGAGCAAAGGAGGGAACACTGTCCCTGAAGACTTAATAGCAGACGCCCTAATGGGCTCTGAGCTCTGCTGGGCTGGCCCTGGCCATGGACCCCTGGCCGGTGAGGTAAGAATTCTCAGGGCAGGGGCAAAGTGACAAGAGGTCTTCCTCCACTGCTGAGGAAAGATGGTCGGCTGCCTGTAGACTTGCTGTCTTTCTGGCTGATTCGGTGGCATGCCAGTGATCTGGGGTCCTGCAGCCCTGTGCTGATTCAGATAACAGAGTCCCACACATGCCCCCCAGGGAGAGCACAGAACCAGCGGCCTGCCCCTGGTCAAGTTCCTACACACCATCACCTTTTGTGTCCTCAACACGATCTATAGTTACAACATCCCAGAAGACTGAAGATCCCCAAGAACAAATGAGCAGAGGGCTCTCCTTCCATTGCCGCAAGAGCAGCAAATTAATATTTTTTTCATGATCCAAATACAACGTTACACCAATAAACTTCAGGCATTGAAACTGAGTCGTGATTTCCGTGTACACAAAGCTCACTGATGTTTTTTAATCTAGTGGGTTTTTTTGTTTTGTTTTGTTTTTTATAATTTTATTTTTTTAATGGGGTGACATCAATAAATCAGGATACATATATTCAAAGATAACCTGTCCAGGTTATCTTGTCGTTCAATTATGTTGCATACCCATCACCCTAAGTCAGATTGTCCTCTGTCACCTTCTATCTAGTTTTCTTTGTGCCCCTCTCCTTCCCCCTTTCCCTCTCCTTCTCCCCCCTCCCCCCGTAACCACCACACTCTTATCAATGTCTCTTAGTCTCACTTTTATGTCCCACCTACATATGGAATAATGCAATTCCTGGTTTTTTCTGATTTACTTATTTCACTTTGTATAATGTTATCAAGATCCCACCATTTTGCTGTAAATGATCCGATGTCATCATTTCTTATGGCTGAGTAGTATTCCATAGTGTATATGTGCCACATCTTCTTTATCCAGTCATCTATTGATGGGCTTTTTGGTTGTTTCCATGTCCTGGCCACTGTGAACAATGCTGCAATGAACATGGGGCTGCATGTGTCTTTACGTATCAATGTTTCTGAGTTTTGGGGATATATACCCAGTAGAGGGATTGCTGGGTCATAAGGTAGTTCTATTTTCAGTTTTTTGAGGAACCACCATACTTTCTTCCATAATGGTTGTACTACTTTACATTCCCACCAACAGTGTATGAGGGTTCCTTTTTCTCCAGAGCCTCTCCAACATTTGCTATAACCTGTCTTGTTAATAATAGCTAATCTAACAAATCTAGTGTTTTTAATAAAAGAAGGCAAAGCAAAATTATATCAATAATTCTTACAGACTGGAACTATATATCTATGTCAAGTAACTGCCTTTGGTAATTTTTTTTAACTGCGTAATTGCAAACCTATGAAACTCGTGGTGTATAATGAAGTCGCCGGTGTAACCTTACCTGGCACTGTGCTAATGGGTGTCTCTCTCGTTCGGCAAATGATAAGCTGCAAAATGATGACATGCCTGAAAAGCAGTGATGGGGACTCATGTAGCTGAGCACCAAGAGTCAGAAAACACCCCTACGAAGCCATCGCTGGCAGATTTATAATGCCATTAGGCAATGCACGTATGACATTAATTATACCCGTTGTTTTTTGCTAGATTGCAGCCCCAAGAGCGTGACGGGCAGGAACACCCCATCCACCATGTCTCTCAGACACTTAGCAGTGACATCTTGACATCTTTGTTGAACACAGCCTGCACACTAGAGTCCCAGGCCCAGGCCTGGGGGACAAAGACTCTAAATGTCCTATCCTGCCTCTATCTGGGGGCAGCCTGGAGATACTAAGCTAATGAAGAAAAAGCAGAACCTATCCCCTCCCCAAAAAAGACCCCTCAAGATTGAAGAAGAAATCACAGAATGACTGGGAAGCTGGGAGCAGAACTAGAGAAGGCAAAAGAAGGGCTTTGAATTTTTTTAGCTAAGGGGAGAGAGGGCTACAGATGGGAGCAAAGAAAGAGGTGGTGGAGAGGGCGTTAATGTCTGCCTTTATATTTTGAATTACTGATCTTCTTGACTATAAGGGACCTAAGTCCTCCTTTATCCTTAAACCACAATTTAACATTCCACCAAAAGATCATTCAACCTACTTGCACAACCCCAACCACAAAAACTCGCTACCTCTCAAGGCAAGCCCATTTTGTCTTTGGACAGTTTTGATGATTAGTTCATCTTCCTTTGAAGCCAGAACCTATTGCCCTGTAACTGACAGTTGTTAGAGAAAACATGGCCTGAGTCTGCCCCTCCTTCAAGTGACAGCCCTTCAAATGTTTTTTTTTATTATTTTTATTTTATTTATTCATATTTAGAGAGGAGAGGGAGAGAGACAGAGAGGGATAGAGAGGAGAGACACAGAGAGAGAGAAGGGGGAAGGAGCTGGAAGCATCAACTCCCATATGTGCCTTGACCAGGCAAGCCCAGGGTTTTGAACCAGCGACCTCAGCATTCCAAGTCAACGTTTTATCCACTGCGCCACCACAGGTCAGGTCCCTTCGAGTGTTTTATTAAAGCTTATGGTGTCCCACAGACTGCCCTTCTTCAATTTGGCATAGATCTGTCTGTCTCTCACCCACTGGGACATTATCATCCAAAGCAGAGAAGAAAAAAATTGTAAATAAAGCTGTGTATAAAATAAACATGCAGAAGGACTCATTGATAATAAGAAACTGTTAATCATTTTCCTCCTCCCCAAAAATGTATAAGCATGACTCTCCTGCAGCTATAAAATAAACACACATCAAAGATTTTATTTAACTCGTTATCGAATGAGGCAACTCGGGCCCAGTAGGATGTTACATCCAGTTCGAAGGACAAACCAAAGCACAAAGACATTTAAAGATGAAAAATATTAAAATGAATGTGCAACTAGGAACAAAACGGGCTTTTTCCACAGTAGGGAGAGGGAACCAATTAAACCTCTATGTGGACAGAACAAAATTTGCATGTCCATAGGCAAGAATTCTTTTTGCATTGTTATCAATTATCTACAATTCGCAGAGTTTAAAAGATCTCAGATGTCGTGAAAGATATATTAGGTTTTTAGGGTTGCCTTAACCAAGTACCATAGCCTGGGTGGCTTGAACAACAGAAACTTATTTTCTCACAGTTCTGGAGGTTAGAAGTCCAAGGTCAAGGTGTCGGCACAGCTGGATCCTTCTGGGGCTGTGAGGGAGACTCTCTCCATGCCTCCTGCCCAGCTTCTGGGGGTCTGCTAGCCGTATTTGGTGCCCCTTGGCTCAAGGATGCATCCCCCTGACCTCTGTCATCATGTTTACACGGTGTTCTCCCTGTGAGTGTCTTTGTCCAAATTTCCCTTTCCATCAAGATGTCAATCATTTTGGACCAGGGGCCCACCCTCCTCTAGTATAATGTCATCTTAGCTAATTATATCTGGTGTAATTCTATTCCTGAACAAGGTCACATTCAACCTATGAATTGGGGGAGAGTGTATACAATTCAACCCATAACAGGTTCAAAGCCCCCACGGAATCAGAATAAAACATTCTGAAAGGGTATGCTCTAAACAATCCATACTTTTCCACAGAAGCCCAGATTTCTTTCTTACAGAGACACATAGAGACCTTCCATAAAACAATTTCTGGAAATATTGGAAAAGGGACACCTGGAGGCCTGCATATTTAAAACTTGCCCTCTGGTCCTTTGTAGAATTTGTCAAGAGAGTGTAAATGCTGCTCTGCCGCTATTCTAAAGGCTTCATGGGAAGAAACAGTCGCGACTCAGAAAGGCTAAGAAAGTTGCCTACTGCTACAAATGTACTCATTTGCCTAACAATCCTGTCTATATAATTGATTTTTAATGGAAGCTGATTAAATTAAGTTTTTTTAAAAAAAAGAATCTGTTATGATAACTATAATTTATTGATATAGTGCTTTCATCATGTAATTCTCACCAGCTTTTGAGGTAAGTAGTTTAGTTCCCATTTTCTGAATGAGGGAGCTGAGGTTCAGAGGATTTAAGTGAACCCCCTACGGCCAGAGAGCTGTACACAGGATGCATTGCAAGCATCCTTACTCGGTTTCATTTTCTTATCATCTGGTCCTCTTTTCCCCTCTGTCCAAATTTCCATATCAATTATTTACGCCATTGATTAGTATTTGTCTCTCCTGCCATGCCTGAGTGCTTTGTTGAAATGAGCAAAGAATGAATAAGTTAGAAGTCATACAACCAGAACTGAGTGCGGCACTCGTGCCTACATCAGCACAGATCCTAAGGTGATGAGTCCTGGCCCTCAGCCGCCACCACCGCCCCGGTTCGTCTCTCAGGGGGCCTGGTGACCAGTGCTGGTGGGCAAAACTGGTGCTCGGAACTCGGAAAAGACTGACAAGCGCTACAGATAGTCGCTTTAGGTAGTTGGACTTTGGCCAGATACATAAAAAAGAATTACAGCCCCCGGTAGCATCTTCATGTCACCCAAATCAGCAAAAATGAGATGTGTGGGGTCTCAGAACTACAGAGTACCTGGATACGCCATGTGACAGGGACTGGCACCTAGCAGGTGTCACATACGTGGGAATTTAGTTAATTTCCTCCTCTCCCTCGTTGGGTAAAACCAAACCCCTGTGGCACACTTAACTCATCCCCTTCAGAACGTATTTTTCTTGCCTTTTCCAGGGATCAAAACTAGAAGGGATGTACGTAGAGAGTTTCAGTTTTATAAGATGAGAAAGTTCCAGGGATCTGTCACACAACCATGGGAATATAGTTTAACACAACTGTACGGCACACTGAAAATGGTTAAGATGGTATATTTTATGTTACAGGTTTTGTACCAAAAAATTTTTTATATATGATACATTAGAATCCTGGCCAGTGGCTCAGTGGACATCATCCTGAATTGCTGTGGTCACCAGCTCAGTCCCGAGGTCGCCAGTTCAATCCTGGGTCAGGGCATGTATGAGAAGCAATCAATGGGTGCACAACCAAGTGGAACAATGAGTTGATGCTTCTCTCTCCCTTTATTCAAAAATTCAATTAATCAGCTCCTGTTAAGTTCTAGGCTCTGCACTTGCCCACGGGTGCTCAGCCTTCACTACACATTCGAAGTGCTTGGGGCGTGTATTAGTCAGCTCAGGCTGCATAACAAAGTAACAGACTGGTGGCTTAAACAACAAAGTTATTTTCACACAACTCTGGACCCTAGAAGTCTGAAATCAAGGTGTTAAAAGTGTGGTTCCTTATGAGGACTCTCTCCTTGGCTTGTAAATGGCCTTCTTCTGGAATCTTCATGTAGTCTTGATGGTCTGTGGCCCATGACTTAATCTCCTCTTTTTAGAAGGACATCATGGGTCATGTTAGGTCAGGGCCCACACTTATGGCCTCATTTTCACTTCATTACCTTTTTAAAGGCCCATCTTCCTTCCAAATCTGGTCACATGCTTTGGTACTGAGGTTTAGAACTTCAACATATAAATTTTGAGGGGATACACTTCAGCCCATAACAGGGAGCTTTGAAAAAAAAATTATCAATGCTGGAGGCCCAACAAAAATCTGATTTAGTTGGTCTGGGTGACCTGACATTAGTATGTTTTTTGTTTTGTTTTGTTTTTTTTCTTGTATTTTTCTGAAGCTGGAAATGGGGAGAGACAGTCAGACAGACTCCCGCATGCGCCTGACCGGGATCCACCCAGCACGCCCACCAGGGGGCGACGCTCTGCCCACCAGGGGGCGATGCTCTGCCCCTCCGGGACGTCGCTCTGTTGCGACCAGAGCCACTCTAGCGCCTGGGGCAGAGGCCAAGGAGCCATCCCCAGCGCCCGGGCCATCTTTGCTCCAATGGAGCCTCGGCTGCGGGAGGGGAAGAGAGAGACAGAGAGGAAGGAGGGGGGTGTGGAGAAGCAGATGGGCACTTCTCCTGTGTGCCCTGGCCGGGATCGAACCCAGGACTTCTGCACGCCAGGCTGACGCTCTACCACTGAGCCAACCGGCCAGGGCATGACATTAGTATATTTTTAAAGGTCCCAGGTGATTCTCATGGGTGCCCAGCATTATGAACCACTAATTAGGCCCTTAGTGAAGGAGATGCCAGCCCAGGCTAAAAAAAAAAAAAAAAAAAATGTGGAGCATAATTTTCCCAGCTATAGAACAAACCAGCCAAACAAAATAATCTTAAAGTCCCTTTTCAGCATTGACATTTCATAGCCTAATTCTTCTTTCCATCCAAAATGCTGGTAACTTTCAGAGCATCTGGGGTTCAAGATTAAATGTAAAGAAACTCAGAAAAGTTACAGGAGGACCAACTTCTAGCCAATGAGATGCTCCCCAGTAATACAGTTCGTCAGGATGCTCATGGCATTCTGCCCCAGTGCCTTTGCAGTCAAAGCTATTGGGAAAACACAAGGGGCCCTTTCATTAGTGTCTCCACACGGCTGCAATGGGACCCCTCTCAGAGCAAATTTGCACAAAGAGGGTAGTGTGCTAATTAAAATGGAACTCTGGGTGGACATTTCCCTTGTGGGTTAGTTTGATGTAATTAGCACCTGGGGCAGAAAAGGTGCTGTGTAAAGAAGTGGAGCGGGTAGTGTTCTGGGTGGGATGGGAGAGTTAGGCTTTGGCTAGAGTGTTTATGGGAGCTAACTGTGCATCTCCTTTGGGGGTTCCACCACCAGGAGATGAGATCCCCAAAAGGAGACTGGGAGAATCCAGAACGCTAGGCTGCACGACAGATTTGCTAGGTCTTAAGTTTATGCCATCCTTCCTTCTACTCCCTGTCTTGCTCGCCACCATCAGAAGCATAATACAATAAAAGCAGATTGATATATGGAATATTCATTTGTGCCAACTGGTAATTTGAGACAACAAATAGCATGTTTCTAGAAACCCTACAAAGAACCTTCCTTTAAAAAGGGTCAGGGGCAAGTCCCAAGGGGCTAGGTCCAGTGGACAGAGGGCCAGGTGAGACAAATCATTGAATACCATGTGTGCATTAGGAGGACTTAGTGTTCTTCCCAAGTTACAGAGACCTGGAAATGAAAGACAAGAGTTAGAGACAGTAGTGGCTGAAGGTCCTCCAGTTGTGAGAGGAAAATGGGGGAAGGAAAGAAAAATGAGAGGATGCCCCAGGAGTTTGGGTGTATCTGCAATTGGGTGGACTACTGTGCTCTTTCTTGGCTGACATTAGAAATCAAGAATCCCGTTGATGCCACACATAGCACAGGACATGGCACGACAGTAGAGAGATGGCAAAGGGCGCTCCAGACCAGAAATGGCAGAGAATACCTTCTAGCTCCTTATAGATTGTACCACGCATGGAGGAGATCCAGAAGGTGCCCTTTGTCCAGTGGAGGGGAGAGGAGAGCGTCACAGAAGCTGAGCCTGGGTTCGCACGGTTGACCAGGGATCTGCACAGCAAGCAGCAAGATGGTCCTGGAGAAGAAGGCTTGAAGGACAGTCTGTTCTGATGCCAGAACCCCCAATTCCAGCCAGAACAGAGTCTGAAGTTCCCTAAAGAGCATGCTAGTGTATCAGGCAGGGTCTATCAGGAGAAACGAACCACACCAGTTACTTGCACAAGAGAGAATTTGCCGTAAAGTTAACTAGGGAACTGGAAATGCCAGTAGGGAATTCTAAGATATCATGGAAGTAGCAACTTCACGAAGAGCCCCAACCCTCTATAGCTGAGAGAACAGGAAATAAATTGAGGCAACTTGGGTGGGTGCGACCACACATCCAGACTAACAAGTCTCTCCACCGATGAGCTGGTGCCATCCTCTCCCACCTGTCAGTTATTCCATCATCTCAGGACCTACTCTGTCTCTCTGTCTCTCTGTCTCTCTCTCTGCCTTTCTTCACACCTACATTTAAATATTCTCACGTCTATTTCCTCTTTAAAAATCTTCCCTTCTCCTACTATGCCCCTCCAAAGGCACCCTTCCATCTCTCCTCTCATCTTCTCCCTCAATCCTTTTCAAAGAGTTGCCTACTGGTCTCACCTCTTGAAATCCTCAACGCACTCAATAGTCTCACCGTTCATCTAACACGGCTCCTGCAAAGTCTCTCCTCCTAGGAGACTTCCCTCCTCTCAACAGTCATAGCATTTTGTACCCTCCCAGAGCTACACTTATTGCCTGTTTTTCTCCATTAGATTGTAGGCTTTCTGAGGGCAGGGATGGTTTGTCTCACCCACATCAGACCTAACAGTGCCTGACCTATAGTGGATGCTCAATGACTGATTGTTGGGGGAAAAAAATGCCGACAGTTTTCTTCTTTCTTTTTTTGTAGAGATTTTTAAAAATCATGACTCACCCCTTGATGAAAAGTCATTAAAGTTTACTTGACCCCCTTGAAGTTTTATTCTCATTTATATTTTCATCAGTGTGTATATCTGATTAATTTGAATATATCAACATTTTTGGCCATTTTTCATCTTCCTAAATGTCATAGATCTTAGCCCTGAATGATTCCGCTAAGATTAAGTTTAATAAACACAGTCTGCAGATTGGTAAGGGCCACTTGTATGAAATTGTATATTTGGTCACTAATTGTGTCTTATACGGATATAACTATGGCATTCAAATAAAGAGTTCTCAACCCCCTGACTTTTCGAGAACTTCAATTAAACCTGTTTCCAGGCTGGTTCCCTTGAGAAACCTCAAGGATGGCACAGAGAGGGGAGTTGGTGTGATCGACACAGAGGTGTCATTCTCAATCAAGGCAGAGGCCAAGGACCGGATCTTAACATGTACAGAGCGAACCTGGTTCCCTCTAAGACCATAATCTTTTTGACCATGCTTGACAAAGAGTTCAGTGTCCCTTCCCCCTCCTTGAATTTCATGCAAACATAAACGGGAAGTGGTGAGTTCATGTAGAGCTGTGATCTTTGTCATAAATCACAAGCATGAGCAGCAGCCTTGGTCTCACAATTTTAAGGTTTATTATGTTCTGACTCCTGTAGTCAAGAATCACATCTGCATAGTCTGTCTTGATGTATAAGGGGATGACAACCTTGACTGATGCCCACCGTTAGCTTCCCATTTCTGAAAGCCTAAATATGCCTTCTCTCTTTCCAGATGCAGTAAATTCACATTAGCATGGGAGACACCATCACAAGTACTTTCTCAAAGGGTCTTTCTCTTTCCGACACTGGATGTTACCAATGGCTCAGCTGACTGCCCAGCCTATGCAGAGTTATTCAGTGTTAACTGAGGCTAAGATCAATCCCCTTTTCAGTATTTGTGGCTCTTTTGGTCTAGGGTAGCTTAAAAGTAGACAGAAACCAATCTGGCTGCCACCCACAACAGAGGTTTTGTCTTCTTCATGAAGCCAAAGGGTCCAAAAAGAAAGTTAACACAGTCCCCAGACTTCTCTCAAAAGTTCTCATTTGTTGATCAAGACTGTAGTATCTGAACTCAAAGATGGTGGCCACCATCAATTCTTGCCTCCCTGTACATACATGCCACCATCCTATCAAGAGTTGGAGCCTATCTCAGGGTACAGGAATAAATAGAAAATGTTTCCCTGGGCATTAGCTCATAGGCAAAGCTTTCCTGAGTCGTTCAGGCTGATGTGAGCTCCTTCTACCCACGGCACCTGTACATTCCTCCATGACAGCCCTTACCTTATTTTATGTACCTGTTCTGTGCCCGTCACATTGCAAGGCCCCCAAGCATTCCCAGCACAAGGTCTGGCAGGTAACGGGCAGCAGAGCACAATGATTAACTCCAAGGGTTTTAAAAACACCTAATACCAGCCTGACCAGGCAGTGGCACAGCGAATAGAGCATCAAACTGGGATGCGGAGGACCCAGGTTCAAGACCCCGAGGTTGCCAGCTTGAGTGCGGGCTCATCTGGCTTGAGCAAAAAAAAAAAAAAGCTCACCAGCTTGGACCCAAGGTTACTGGCTTGAGCAAGGGGTTACTTGGTCTGCTGAAGGCCCGCAGTCAAGGCACATATGAGAAAGCAATCAATGAACAACTAAGGTGTCGCAATGAAAAACTGATAATTGATGCTTCTCATCTCTCTCTGTTCTTATCTGTCTGTCCCTATCTATCCCTCTCTCTTACTCTCTCTCTATCCCTGTAAAAAAATAAAAATAAAAATAAATAAATGACAATAAAAGTTATCTTTTTATATATATACATAGATACATTCTGAGTAAGATTTAGTAAATTCAGCAGGTCCCAGTGCAAATGTGTTAAGTTTTTTTCATTCTTGTGTTTATAAGAAACATGAGCCTGATGTGTCCTAGCAATTTCTTCAATGTTTGGGCATCTATTTGAAAAGCAAACTCTCATTTCCTCGTCAATACATTGAAGAATTCTTCTCTTTTTACTCTTAATTGTGTTGAGTGCAGAAAAACCCCACCATACATATCATCTTAACTTTACACCAAACAAAGGATAGAAGAAACTTGCCTCCAGTCTTTCCCGGGAACATGGCGGGTAGTATAAACAATCTAGCACCACAGCTTAACAGCCTTTTGCAACCTACTCAGGCAAGTAAGGTGGGGGGTTAGGCCGACTGTCAGCTTACAGCCAATTCCCCACACCTCTATCCCCCAAAAATCTAAACTGAAAAAACCCTGTTAGTATTTTGGTCCCCAACAGGCATATATTTCTCTGGAATACCATAGGGCATACCTGGAAATCTTCTAGGGCGCACCAGTGCACCCTGGCGCACACTTTGAGAACCACTGCCCTAAACAGAGACACTTCTCAAGGACCCACCATTTGTCCCTGCTCTTCCTGGTCTGCACGTTTTCCCTGTGGGACCCATCTCCACTCGCTGCTTCACAGCCGTCCCCTCGGCTGGTGACTCACAGGACTCTCCTTCAGACCTCTCTTCTCTCCCACACTCCAAATGTACATTTCCTTCTGCTCCCTGGCCCTTTCATCGGGATATCTCACAAAGCTGTGAATCAGCAAATCCCAAACGGAAGTCTCCTGTCTTAGTGCCCCACCCTCCATCTGCCCTCCGCCCCACCCCGGGGTTTCCCATCTCAGGTGAAGGCAGCTTCCCTGAAAGTCACAAACCCATGTTTCCCCCTTACTTTCTCTCCTTCCAGCCCCACAAAAATCTGGTCTACCCTTCAGAATGCTCTAAGTGCACTTCAAGCTCCTCAGTTTCATCTTCACGTTGTCTTTGCACCATCCCCAACTTGATGCTCCAATCGCTTCTGCCCTGAATCAACCCCGGGCGCTGCCAGCTCAGACCCCCGCAGTGACCTCCCGCCCTGGTCCGTCCAGCCTCTCATGAATCCTTCTGCACTTCCCACGAGATAGTCCTGAAACACAGCTCTGGTCAAGTCATTTCTCTGCTTTGAAATGTAACGGCTTCCCACTGACTTCAGTCCCTTCTTGCCTGGGCTCAGAGCTTCCCAGGATTTGAAATCAGCTACCTTTCCTCATCTCCCATTGAACCATCTGCAGCTTGCTGGCCAGCCACACTGTTTACCGGTCCCTACCTACATCACACAGCCTGCTCTCTGGCCTTGTGACCTTTGCTCAAGCTGGAGTTTCTCTCTCTCTCTCTCTTCTCTTTCCCATTTTCTCCTCCTTCTCTTTCTTCAGTCTCTAACTTCCCGTCTTCTTTAGAACCTATGCACAACTCAAGCCTCCAAAGAGTTCTATCTTCATACTTACTTGGCAGGAGAGATGCCATGATCACGAAGGTGGTTTTCCCAGGGTGAGCACATTGCACTCCGAGTGTGCTGACCCCTGCGATTTCCCCAAATGCGGGAAACTCGCCTGCATAATTTGTGGTAGTGGGGGACTGCGTTCGCGCTCTCCCCTGGAAAGAAACAAAAAAGGAGTTCTATCTTCCTGTTTCAGCCATAAAGCCTTCAGCTAGCTTACCCATCCCTGGGTCTCCTCCAATGATAGTCTTTTAATGGAAAATTCCAGGAAAAAAAAAATTAAAAGAACAACTCATGATCCTCGCTCCTCTGTTCTATTCTTAACTGTCCAGACTGGGTCCACTGAGCCCGTTGAGGCCCTTTGCATCCCCAGCCCTATGGCAATGAGCTTGGGCAGCCGGAAGCCCGTCTCCCCCCAGCTTCCGTGACTGAGTGTGGGTTTCCGAATCCACTGGCTGGTTGACTGTCTCAGCGCTGAGAGGTTTATTACTGAGAGGTTTATTACAGAGTTCAGAACCCAGATTCTGGAGCCGGGGTCTTTCTTAGATTCAATTCCTGGCTTTGCCACTTAGCACAAAGTACGATTTTGAGCAAGTGACTTAACTTCTCTGCTGTGGCTTCTTCCTTTGTGAGATGGGAACGATGATAATACTCACTTGCAGGGTTGTCATGAGGATTAAATGACTCAATATTTTAAGGTCCTTAGAAAACTATCTGGCACATGGCAAGCATTGTGTAAGTGCCTGTTAAATAAATCGAGGACCTCAGTGTGTGTTAACAAGCCATCTAATAAAATGTAAACACCCTCAGGGCAAATGTAATGTCTCTGTCTACTCTAGAGTAAGTGCTCAGAATACATGTGAGCACCTAGCTGGCAGACGTGGGCTGGTCCGTTCTGGAGGACTACTGGGTGACATGTCAGAGCATCTTTAACACGCGATTCCATTTCTCGGAATGTTTTCTACGGGCATCATTTTGAAATGTGAAAAGATGCATCGAAATAGATAGCCAATGCAGAGCTGTGTATAGCAGAAAAAAACAGAAACAATCTCAGTGTCTTAATGTCAGTTTCATCCACTATGGGCCACATACAGTGAAAATCATGAATCTACTAAAATATGGTGCACATCTACATTTTGAAGACATGAAAAAAAGCCTAAGATTTACTAAGTTTCAGAAGTGATCCACACAACAAGAACAGTGTGATCCCATTTCTTACGCACACACATATATGTGTTGACATATGACTAGAATCACATCAGGAAGAATATACACCAAATGTTAAAAGTTATCCCACTGGGCAGTGATATTAATGGGTAATTTGTACCTTTCTTAGCTTTTAAGTTATAAAATGGTACATTTTTAATGCATATTTTTAATTGAAAAAATGCTGAAGTCAATGTAGAGAAAAAAGTGAAGGCTCCCTCAACTTCCTCATCTCTCCTGTAAAGTAACGCTCCCCGGGGGTAGCCGAGCAGCTTGCTGTGGTCTCGCTGACCTGTTTCTTACCTGTGTGCAGCCAAGCACACTCAGACATGAGAAGAGGTTTTTCTAAGCTCTAGGGTTTAAATAAAATTGGCTCCAGTGCCTACACTCACATTCTACGGAAGTCTAATGGCCTCCCTAAGATTTCTATGACTCCCAAAGATGGATGTCCTCATGACCCCGGCTGACTTTCAATCCTTCCTTCTTACAAAATTCTCTGCCTCATTTAGGAATTGCCTTCCCCACCTCTTCTTTCCTCCACCCTCACAAATGCTAATGGGCAACAGAGTCCTTTATCCTGACCTTGCCCAAAGCCGTACCCTCAAGCCATGTGTCTAGAAGAATTTATGGGTTTGGCGCCAACAGGTGGGGATTTATTTCAGACAAAATAGCTTGTAGTAATTCAATATGAAAAATCCTCATTCTTTAAAATCCTCATTTTTCCCCCTGTATCCCCCAACTGACCCTCATGAGTGAGGTCTTCCTATCACATGCCTGGGGTTCTAAAAATTATTCTACATAGAAGGTGAATTTCTAATTCATTGTATGGGGATATCCTTCTTGTTTAACTGACAAAACATGTTACTTCCACTGCACAGAAGCCCTGGGTCAATCAACTGATTCAAGGGACCCCAAATTTAGCTTCAGACCATGGATGGTCAGAAGGTGTAACTCTACCCTCAAGGGCATCGCCTGCCCCACTTTCGAGCTCACTGTCCTCCCCCACGTCCCCTTTATTGTGTCAGTTTGGAATACCCTCCTAGGACCCTCTCCCAAAAGCCGGAAGTTATGGAACTCCTTTGAGATCAACCTGACAATGTGGGGGTGAGTGCAGATGACCTGACAGAGAGATAGGCAGGCATAGTATGAGGCCTAGAAATTTCCCTCAGGTAAAAGCAGGCAGAGGAGGTCCTGGAAGTGGGTGGTAAAAACCCACGTCTGTAGACATCAGAGTTCTTAAAAGTTGAAGTCTTTTCTGGAAGATGTGCTTGGACTGATCAAAAAATCTCCAACTGCCAAGGCACAAGTCTGAGGAGACCAGCCGGCACCAGGCAGAAAGAAAGGTAAGGACACAACAAACCCCCAGGTAGAAGCCACGTGCTACAGGCACGGGGGACATTGGGGAAAGACAGGTGTGCAGAGGATCATTGTGACACGTGGTTAGTTAGACACGGTCTGCAGGCGTTGTTACAATACTGACAGGGCCCCAGAGCAGAAGGGTGCAGCTGAGGGTGAGTCTCCAAGTCCTCGCTTCAAAGCCGGCTGCTGCCTTAAAGCTTCAATGCCTCGGTCCCCGGGGCTGACCGCCTAACATTCCAACAGGTAGCTGGACACGCAGTGGAAAGAGGGAAGCCAGACACTAATTTTTTGACTATGTACCAACAGAAAAGAGAAAAAGATCTCTTTATAGGTGAGTGCAAAGAACAGCTGCTGGGGACAGTGTGAAAATCTGGAGCTGGCTCCAGGAAGGAGCTCACCCTAGACTGCATCAGGCGGTGTGACTCGCCCTTGGGGTTCTGCTCCTGATGGTCAAGGTCGGGGAGCGAGACCAAGCCTCATCTCTGTCAGAGGGCTCTAGTCAGGGTCCGTCTTTGGCCACCAAGGGAAAGGGCTACAAGCGAGTTATTTATGATCAATAATCAAATCAGCTCCTATTGTTGAGCAAAGAGAATGTGGCAGAGCTGGAAAGGACAAAGAGTGTTAGCAATCCAGGCCCTGGGGACTCAGGGTCTCTGAACCGTCCATGGGCTGGCTGTGGACACCTGTATCCGTGAAGCTTGGTACACTGGAGCTCAGAGTTAAGAACGCCTTGCACGTCACATGGTAACAGGAGAGTTGCACAGGTTCGGGCCGGGGTACAGGGAAGTCAGTAAACAAAAGCTTTGAACATGAATCTAAGACTTAGTCCCTGTCCTTTGACCACAGCAGACTCACCTCTGTCATGCTTCCGCAACAATTTTTACCTTGTTTTGGAAGGTAGTAAAGGCACTTGTTAGCATGTCGACAGGTGACTTTGCTTCCTACCATACACAGTATCGTCAGTTGAGTAACCAGTGAAATCCATACGCTTACAATGCTGACTCCTGAATCGTTCAACTCAACCAACAGTTTGTTGAGGTCTAAGTAGCACTGATGCATGTGCTAGAGAGGAACGGGGTCACCACCCCAAATATATAATCACTGAAAGAGCAGCTGCACTTATTGATGTCACCCTATGTGTCGCGCACGGGGACGGTACAGAGTGCTTTACCTAGATAGTCTTCACAGCAGCCCCATAAGGCAGCTGTTGTCTTTATCCCCATTTTCCAAATGAGAATCTGAAGCTCAGAGAGATTAATTAATTTTCCCAAAGTCACACAGCAAATATGTTAAGGAACTGGGACTCCAGAAGCCACGCTTTTAACCATTCCTCTGCATTGCCCCAGAGGGGGAACGGAAAAGAACAGGCCTGCACTGAGCCACTACTGTGTGCCAAGCACTCTTCTAAGGGCTGGGGAGACAGAAGTGAAAAGTTCTCTACTCTTGAAGAAGCGTAACACGTCCTGGGGAGAGTTACATAATGCACATTACAAAGCAGTAGGATGAGATCAGGGATTTCTGGGCCTGAGTTAGGGGCTCACACACCCCTGCTATGGTACCCTCTGCTTACAGTCCAACCATTGCCTGTCTCTGTCTCTGTCTCCCCTACCGGTCTCCGAGCATGTAAGACGGGACCATGGCTCAGTTAACACTGTGTCCCTGCTATGTGACACTGCCTGACAAATGCAGATGACACTCGCTGAAAAGAGTCATTATTAAAATGGGAATCAGACGCTACACACAATGCATTAATTGGAGTGCAAAACTGGAGACACTCCTACCCTCGAGGAGAAAGAGGAGGGAAGAAGGAGAGGCAAGAACCTCACAGCGTTCAAAAGCTCCCCTCTCCTACGGGAGCTGTGACACCAAAGCCAGAGCACACCAGGCTTGGGGCAGAGGCCGGGGTTCCGGTCCAGCTGTCCCTGGCGAGATGTGTGGTCCATGGGTTTACCTCCTGAGCCCTACGGCCATTGTCTCTAAAATGGGAACACTCACACCCACTCTGCCTTCTTCGTGAAGCTGCAGCAGGACCCACTGAACCAAAAAAGAGACAGGATGCTAAAAAGTGCTTTCTAAACCATCAGAGTTCATCGGGAGCCGGGGCTGCAGCGGCTCCCATGTTTCTCAATGGACAGACAGGAGGTAGGTCATGGCGGGCCAGCAGGGGAAGTGGCATCCCAGGGCTGGGGGAGAAGAGAGCCCTGCCCGGCCGCTCTCAGCAGGCCTAGCTCATGCTGACTCCAGAGACTTCTACCAGCACCCTATTCCTCCCCTGGGTCTGGGTGGGAGGTCGCTCCTTCCCCTGGGTCTGGGTGGGAGGTCGCTCCTTCCCCTGGGTCTGGGTGGGAGGTCGCTCCTTCCCCAATCCCTAAGTGTGTCGAAGGAGAGGAACTCGGGGAAGGGGCTCCCTCCCACTCTCTGACCAGAATCCTCGTTCAAAGCTGAGTTGCCATCCCACATGGCTTTGGTCCATCTCTCTTGGCCATGCCAGCCCGTGACCAGGGCACTCCAGTCTTCCCCCCCCGCCCCCTGTCTCAGCAGCAGAGGTCTGGTCCCTGAGCCAGCTCCCCAACAGAAGAGCCAACCCTCACCTTCCAAGCTGCAACAAGGACAAAACAATAAAGCCCATCTTCACACTCTTTTTTTTTTTTCTTAAGTGAGAAGCAGGGAAGCAGAGAGACAGACTCCTGCATGCGCCCCAACTGGGATCCATCCAGCAAGCCCCCTATGGAGCAATGCTCTGCCCATCTGGGGCTGTTGCTCCACTGCTCGGCAACTAAGCTATTTTAGCACCTGAGGCCATGGAGCCATCCTCAGCACTCGGGGCCAACTCGCTTGACCCATTCAAGCCATGGCTGCAGGAGGGTGAGAGAGTGAGTTAGAGAGAGAGAAGGGAGAGGAAAAAGGGTGGAGAAGCAGATGGTGGCTTCTCCTATGTGCCCTGACTGGGATTTGAACCTGGGACATCCACATGCCGGGCTGACGCTCTACCACAGAGCCAACCAGCCAAGGCCCATCTTCACATCCTCTCCACACATCCAGACTGAGCGGGAAAAGCCGCTGGGGAATTCAGTGCTTGCTGAAGACAGAGTCTCATTTTAGCCCTGCTTCACCATCCTCCCTGTTCACCACCCACAGTCCTCGAAGTTCAGTGACTTAACGGGAAGGAGTCAAGCCAACAGGAAACGGAGCAGCCGATTTGCAAGAAATGCAATGAAATCTCACTTCAAGAACAAATCCGGGAGCACAGGCTACAAGTCACACCTGCTGATGAAGCTCCTCCCTCCCTGACTGCAGTGATGAAGGCTTCCCAGAGACCAGGATGCAGAGAGAGCACAAATTCTGCCGTGCGTGGGTGATGCTGGGCCGTCTGTCTAGCCGGAAGTCATCAGCCTTGGGGGTGTTATTTAACTGCTCTGTGCCTCGACTCCTCATTTGTACAGTGAAGGGAACAATAGTATCCTGCCATGGAAGGTGGTTGTGAGGATTAAATGAGTTCATTCATACAGTGCTGAGGACAGCAGCTGGATCACAGTAGGTGCTCTGTAAGCACGCACTGTTTTTATTATTATTATCATCTTCGGTTTCTATTCCTAGTTATTGGGGGCCCAAGAGACCAGTGAGATCCAACCACGCTATGTGGCTGGTGTTATTAATTACAGTAGTCTCCCCTGGTCTGCAGAGGATACATTCCAAGACCACAATGGATGCCTGAAGCCCCAGAGACAGTTTATGGAGAAGCTCATGTGGTACAGAACTCTTAAAGACTACATTGTGTCCCCCAAAACTCACGCGTTGAAGCTCTAACCCCCAAATAAAGGCCCTGGATTTGGACATAGGGCTTTTTCAAAGAGCTCATGAAGGTTCACTGAGGACTGAGGGTGAAGCCTTAACCCTCTATGACTGTTGTCCTTATACAAAGACATGGGGACACCACTGATGCACAGACAAAGGCCACGTGAAGACACAGAGAGAAGGCTGCCATCTGCAGGCCGAGGAGAGAGGCCTCAAAGGAAACCAGGCCTGCCGGCACCGTCATGCTGGGCTTCCGGTCTGCAGAACAGAGCGAATGCTCATTTCCGTTGTCTGAGCCACCCAGCCGGTGGTGTCCTGTCATGGCAGCCTTAGCAAACTAAGATGGGAACCAAGGACACAGGAGTGACCTTGAGAGTAGACTCTCCAGCCCCCGCTGAGCCCTGAGATGACTGCAGCTGGGCCCACAGCTCGATGACAACCTCATGAGAGACCCAAGGCCAGAGGCACCCCACTAAGCCGGGTGATAACAGGATGACTTTGGGAAAATAAATTAACAGAAACCCAGAGATAATAAATGTGTGTTGTTTTAAGCCACAAAGCTTTGCTATAATTTGCTACTGCAGAAATAGGTAAACTAATACAATGAATGAACAGTTCTTTGAGTTAGATGAAGACAGTATTGTCACTGTCCCCATTTATGGGTGAGGAAGTTAAGGCCCAAAGAAGCCAGCCCCTTGCCTACGGTCAAACAGCCCTACAGACCTCCTCTCAACAGGGAATAGAGGCAGCCAAGGATGACCTTGGTCCCCACACAAGTTTTGCCTTGGGTTATCCTGCCAGGCCTGTCCAGTGAGGGGGGCCAGTATACAGAGAACATTCCTGAAAAGACCACAGTGTCACCTTAATGGTCTCCCTGGACATTTTGTTGCCAAACTGAGTTAAAAGAGAACTGGTATTTTGACAAAGTCCGCCTTGGTAACCTTTCCCCACATGGTAATGAGGCCCCTTGGACGTGGTCTGAGAGAACTGCCTCCCTCTCACCAAACTGTGTGCTTTTGAAGGTCCCGTTGGAAAGCACTCTAATTTGTGGGAGCTTATCAGAAATATGTAATAGCAAAAACTTAAAGAACATTTGCCGTCTTCTAAGCAGTTCTAAACCTTTTATTATATCCACTTAATTCTCTGCTACAACTCTGCTATTACCCCATTTTACAGAGGAGAAAACAGAGACACCAAAGACTTGAGCCATTTACCACATGTCACACAGCTTCAAACAATAATAGAACCACGCTTGAAAACCAGGCATTCTAGCTATAGAGTTAAGACTTTGACCTATTTTTCTCTAAGTCTTTACATTTTTCAAAATCCACATGTACTAGTCCCTTGTTGGCAAGTCTCTTTATCTCATAGTTTTCCTAGTTGTAAAAGAGCAAAGTAAAAAATAATTACAGCACATGAAGGATCTCTTGTGCCCTGTGGAAAACCTTTTGGGGGCTCCCTGCTGCCCTGGGTGAGACTTAGAGGCCCTCGGGTCTCTGACTCCTGCCTGAGCCCACGTCTCCTTCCTCCACTCGTACAGCTACGTGTCCTGTTTGGTGCATCCCAGGCAGCCAGCCCCCCAGTGCCCCTGCCTTTGCACAGGCCCTGCAGAGGAAACCGCCCACCCCCACCCTTCGTCCGGCTAAACACACCTTCACCTCTTTCCAGAGGCGTCGCTGTCACCTTCATGCCAGTCAGGAGCCCTAGCCCCGCCCCGCTGCCCCGTGAATGCCCTGGCCCAGCACTCCTGCTTCACCTCTTCTCGCCCTGTGCCCCCCGGACCAGGATTTCTGCAGGAGCACAAATAGTGTATCTGTCCTTGTGTTCCCAGCAATTAGCACAGCACCTGGACCGGCGAAGTACCAGTTCGTTGAATGAACACAAACCCTAACAAGAACCTAGCAGCATGTTTAATTATTCACTCTAACTGTCTACACTAGACAGTTCTGGAGCAGACCATACGAAATCATACTGGTAGGGCCCCAGCAGACCTGGTTTAGCTAATACCTTCCATACGCAGGTGGGGGGAAATGCATTCCAACAAGTCAAGGAGCAGCAACGAGCGTGGCAGGGTTAAGTTTCCAGCTGTCTGAGCTCCCCTATACCCCCTATCTCAAAGCATTTGTATTAGCTTCTTATTGCTACTGTGACAAATGATCATAAACGTGGTAACTTAAAAACAACATGTGGATATATTACAGCTGTGGAGATGAGAAGGCAAGAGTGAATCTCACTGGGCTGCAATCAAGGTGTCAGGAGCAGGGGGGTTCCTTCTGGGGGCTCTAGGGAAGGACTGTTTCCCTTGGCTCTTTCATCTCCTAGACACCACCGCATCCCTTGACTTGCAACCTATTCCTTCTTCAGGACCAGGATTGTAGCATCTTCAAGATTCTCTCCTCCCTGTCTCTGCTTCTGTCCTCTCCTCCCCTGCCTCCCGCTGTCCCTTACAAGGACCTGCGTGGAAATCCAACATAACTGCCTCAGCTCAAAATCCTTGACTTAATCATATCTGCGAAATCCCTTTTGCCATGTTAAAAAAATATATACATGTTCACAGATTCTGGGGATTAGGACATGGACACCTTTAAGGACCCACTATTCTGTCTGCCACACCATCCCAATGTTTCTGATGTAAAACAGATTTATGATCTGACAGCATCTTCTGTGAGCAGAATGGCAAGAGAGAAAGAAGAAAAAGAAAGAAAGAATGAAAGAAAGAAAGAGAGAGAGAGAGAGAGAGAGAGAGAGAAAGAAAGAAAGAGAGAGAGAGAGAGGGAGAGAAAGAAAGAAAGAGAAAGGCAGGAAGGGAGGGAAGGAGGGAGGGAGGAAAAGAGGGAGGGAGGGAAGAAAGAAGGAAGGAAGGAGGGAGAGAGGGAGGGAGGGAGGGAGGGAAGGAGGGAGGGAGGGAGAGGGGAGGGGAAGGGAGGGGAGGGGAGAGGAGGGGAGAGGAAGGGAGGGGAAAGAAAGAAGAAAAAAGAAATCTTCCACCACTATTCAAATATATTTTGTTCTTTTTCCATTTCTAAAAGTCTGGTTTTGAAGAATTGGTGGGAGAACTGGTTTCCAATAGACTTATATAAAATATAGTATTATGTATAAATAACTACAGCCTACTCTATATTTTCTAATATTTAAATCCATACAGAATCAAGAATACCTAATTTGCAAGGAGAAGGAGTGAGTGGAAGTGATGGTTAGTGAGTATCAGTCTTGTTTAATTTAAACCTCACAATAGCCTTCTGAGCTTGGCTCTAGTATTATCTTATGGTTCATAGATCAAGAAACTGACTCAGAGAGATGAGATAATTTATGTAACTCCCAGAACCAGTAAGGGGCAAAATGGGTCTGAAATCCATATTTATTTGGCTTTAAAATTCATGCTCTTTTCACTAGGTCTTATGACTTCCTCAAAAAGCTCAACTTTCCTTTAGTTGCCAGGTCGATTAACTAATGAGGAGAAACAGAGAAAGTGGGGGAGGAGAAACAGAGAGAGACAGCAAGCGAC
Organism: Saccopteryx leptura; assembly: GCF_036850995.1. NCBI lineage: Eukaryota > Metazoa > Chordata > Mammalia > Chiroptera > Emballonuridae > Saccopteryx > Saccopteryx leptura. Next base: position 351,671,862 of record NC_089504.1, on the reverse strand, counting down.
CATCAGAATGGATAAATTTGACTGGAAATTTCCATAAGCCAGCAGCTTTAGGGGAACCCTTCTGGAGGCAGTAGAGATGTCCTCCACCAAAATCTGCAGTGAGGTCCAGGAGACTGCTGGTTGCTAGGTAACTCCATACCAATCTAATTAGCAGATGTCACCTGAATTTCAAGAATTGCTAAGTAACTCTCCACAGGGGGCTTTCCCCCTCTCCACTAGCCAATACTGATCCCAAAGGAAAAATAGAGGTGTTTGTAAAAAATTCACTGAAGATATTTTTATATATATTGTAAAGTACTTTTCCCCACCGAGAAGGAAGGAACAGAGCTCGGAGCCACGAAGTGTGGAATAACAATAGGCTTTATTCAGTAGAGAGCATTCCTCCGACGAGATTCACTGGCCTGGAAGATGGAGGTCAGGAAAATTGCGCACTGAGAGATCACGTGGGTAAATTTAAAAAGGGGTCCCTCTAGGGAAGTCGGGCTAATATGACGTAGAGAAATCTCACTGGCTGACAGTCAGTTGCTTTTTTCCCAAGGACTCCTAGGAAGTTTCTTTTGGCGCGCTTGGCTGTGGGCGGTCCTGGCCAAAGTCCCGGGCCTAGGTTCCCCACGTGACCATCCCTCATTATCCACCAACCTTACATTCCGATCTTTTTGTGTTAATAAGGGGCGCCGCTTATTCGTCTGGCTACTTCCTGCTGAATAGGGGCGTCGTGGGGAGGGGGAGATCGGAAGGTGGTTTTGAGGGGTGTCCGGAGGAACATCCGTTTGGCCATGAGTTGAGAAACTTCACTGGTGCGGTTTGAACAGCATTGCTCCCTGCTTCAGCTCACTCTGGTGGCAGGTTCCTGGGGGGAGGGACAGGAGCAACAGGAGGGTCTGCAGGGCCCAATTTTTTGGTGAGCCGCAGACGAGTAAGGCCCAGTGGTTCTGACTCCCAGCAATCCTGTATGGGAGCAAGTTTGAGGTGAGAGACATGATACCAAGGTGTTTGCCCTAGGAGCTTAGCTGCAGTAGGAGTAGTCAGTATTACCGTATGGGGTCCCGTCCATCTGGGCTGCAGGGAGCCAGGCTGGAGCTCCCTTAGAAGAACGCTGTCTCCTGGTTGGAGGGGGACCGCTGGCTGTGTTTCATCTGGACCCCCTATGGGAGGAAGGGTCTGGTCCGCGTGTTCCGAGAAGATGGTGAAGTAAAGACAGAAAGGGAGGTACGTGGCAAGAAGAGGGGGGTTGACAGGTAAGCTGTGATTGATTAGGAATGGTCTACCGTAAACCAGCTCAAAGGGGCTGAGTCCAGTGGGGTTTCGCGGGGTTGCTCTGATTCTGGTGAGTGCCAGGGGGAGGAGGTTTGGCCAGGAGAGCCTGGTCTCGATGGACAGTTTAGTTAGCTGACTCTTCAGGATGCCATGGGCCCTTTCCACCTTACCCAACGATTGAGAGTGACAGGGTATGTGGAGCTTCCAGGTGATGTTGAGAGAAGTGGCAACCTGCTGGACTATTTGGGCAGTGAAGGCCGGGCCGTTGTCTGACTGGATGGTAGTCGGCAGTCCAAACCGCGGGATGATGTTTTCAATGAGAATGGAGGCAACGGTGTCTGCTGTCTCTCGAGAACTTGGAAAGGCCTCTATCCATCCTGAAAAGGTGTCAGCAAAGGTTAAGAGATAACGGAGTTTTTTGTGAGGGGGCATATGAGTGAAGTCAATCTGCCAATCCTGGCCTGGCACGTGCCCCCTCAGGGAAGCGGGGGTGGAGTCCCCCTTGTGTAGAGGTTTTGGAACAGAGAGCACATGCTGTGTGTACCTTTTCGATAGTCTGCTGGAGGCCTGTTTGTTCCATCTGGTAATTCCAGTTGGGGTCCGTGTCAGGGACCGCCTCTGGGCCCACCGGCATTTGAGGGTTTGAGGCGTGGACCTTATCTGTATGAGCTCGCGCCGCCATCCGGATTTGGTCCCGTTCATCGGGGTTAAGGGTAGAAGACATAATAACATAGAGATCATGCCAAGTGAGGTCATGTGCCTGAGTGAGATATTGGGATTCCTTGGTATAGTTGGTAGGATTAGAAGAGTAGGAGCCCAAGCGCTTTTCAATTGCAGACAGATCAGAGAGGGAGAAAGGCACATGAACCCAAACAACTCCTTCTGCTCCGGCCACCTCGCGGAGAGGGCATAGGAGGTTGGCTTCCTCTTGTGGCCTGGAGTGAGATCGGGTGTGAGCGCTGACTGGAGAGGAGAGAGAGAGAGCAGCATTTGCAGGTGGGGAAACAGGATCTAGCGAAGAGGGGGGGGGAGTCCGATGGGACCGAGGGAGCCGAGGGAGTCTTGCAGGAGGGGAAGAGAGTTCCTTGGGGGAGTTGGAAAGGAGGAGAGATCTGGAGGGGAGGGTTTAGCTGAGGTTTCTCTGGCCAAGAGGATGTGCAGTGTAGAGCAACTGGCACAGAGTTTAGAACGAGAACGCAGATGCCAAAACCCCTGAATATAAGGGATTTCTGACCACTTTCCAGCCTCCTGACAATAATTCCGTAAATCAGTAAGGATGTTAAAATCAAAAGTCCCTTCCTGAGGCCACCTGGTCTGGTTATCCAGCGGGTATTGTGGCCAGGCTACGCTACAGAAGAAGATTAGTTTCTTCTTTTTCAGAGAACGATCAATGTTTGAGAGATTCCGGATTAGGCACCCCAGGGGTGTTTTAGAGTCAGGTTTGGATCCCTTTGCCCCTATGGTCACCCTTAGTTCTCGGAGTGGTCAGATTTGAGTATTAGCATCCTAAATCTCAAGGTCTGGCCATGGACAGTAAAGGTAAAGTGGAAATGCTCCGGACGTCTCCAAAAGCAAATGCACTCTGTCGGAAAAGAAGTCCCTGACGCAGCTGCGGTTTCGGACAGGGATTCTCGGAGGAAAGAACTGAGGAGGGGGGGGAGGCTGGAGGTGGGGAACTTACCACACCATGCGCCAAAGTGGGTGGAAGGTCGGAGATCCTGGTTCTTTCTCAGAGGGAAGGGGAGAAGAGTGGTCCTTGCAGACTTCTGACTCCTCCCGGGTTTTGGCACCAAAATGTAAGGTATTTTTCCCCGCCAAGAAGGAAGGAACAGGGCTCGGAGCCACGAAGTGTGGAATAACAATAGGCTTTATTCAGTACAGAGTGTTCCTCGGACGAGATTCACTGGCCTGGAAGATGGAGGTCAGGAAAATCGCGCACTGAGAGACCGCGTGGGTAAATTTAAAAAGGGGTTCCTCTAGGGAAGTCGGGCTAATATGACGTAGAGAAATCTCACTGGCTGACAGTCAGTTGCTTTTTTTCCAAGGACTCCTAGGAAGTTTCTTTTGGCGCGCTTGGCTGTGGGCGGTCCTGGCCAAAGGTCGCGGGCCTGGGTTCCCCACGTGACCATCCCTCATTATCCACCAACCTTACATATATAATTTCCCTTATGGTTCCACTATATCCACCAGAAATAAGCAAACCCAAGAAATATAATTCAATGACATTGATATTGTGAAAAGAAGGCCCATGAGCTGGTGAACTGATTCTTCAGGAACAAGAAACTTATGGAACCAGAAAAGGCCAGAACCCAAGCCAGTCTTTGGGAACCACTTCAGACAAGAACTCCTATTGGGCATTCTGAAGCAGCTGAAAAAGAGCTGATGCTTTCACAAACACCTCATTTAATCTCTTGTAAAATTCTGGTGAGATCGGTAGCTGTTACCATCTACATTTTAGCAATGAGAAATTGCAGTTCAGAAATAGTAAGTGATTTGGTCCTGATCTTTGCCCAAAAGAACTGGAAGTTAAAGATAGGGCATTCTAACTAAATTCCATGCATGATCTGTCCACTATTCCCTGCATGGGGCTATTTCCACAGGATGACAAGTATTATCATTCGTTCAGTATAACCTTAGCATAAAAGCAGACTACAGGAAACAAAAAAAATACAAGCTAGAAAACATGAACTCCCTTCCCCTCCTCATCTCTGGGAATTTAACACAAACTTAAGGCAGCGATTCTCAAGTTTTTTGGTCCCAGGACCCCTTTACAGTTTTAAAAAATTAGTGAGGACTCCAAAGAGCTTTTGTTTATGTAGGTTGTATCTATTCATACTTACCATCTTAGAAATTAAAACTATGAAATGTTTTGTTTTGTTTTTTTCTAGACTGAAGCTGGAAATGGGGAGAGACAGTCAGACAGACTCCCGCATGTGCCCGACCGGGATCCACCCGGCACGCCCACCAGAGGGCAACGCTCTGCCCACCAGGGGGCAATGCTCTGCCCCTCCAGGACATCGCTCTGCCGCGACCAGAGCCACTCTAGCGCCTGGGGCAGAGGCCAAGGAGCCATCCCCAGCGCCCGGGCCATCTTTGCTCCAATGGAGCCTCGGCTGCAGGAGGGGAAGAGAGAGACAGAGAGGAAGGAGGGGGGGGATGGAGAAGCAAATGGGCGCTTCTCCTATGTGTCCTGGCCGGGAATCGAACCCGGGTCCCCCCGCACGCCAGGCCGACACTCTACCGCTGAGCCAACCGGCCAGGGCCACTAGGAAATGTTTTAAATAGTTATATATCAGTTTCCAAAATCACAATAAACTTGCATGGTCAACATAAATGATTTGCTGTGATGTGAAATAACTACTTTCAAAAACAAAATATAGAGTGAGAACTACAGCGCGGCACTGTGCTACAGCTCTGCAGACCTCTCTGATGTCTGGCTGCATAGAAGAGCTGGGTTCTCACGCCTGCTTCTGCATTCGGTCTGTAGCATTATCACATGCCAAACCCACGCATCCTCGGGAGAGAATGAGCATGAACTAAACAAATACCATCCTGTATGATCATGAATATAGTTTTGACCTTGAGGACCCTCTGAAAGAATCTCAGAGTCCTCCAGGAATCCCGGACCACACAGTTAAGAAACACTGCCTTAAGGCCTAGTCATTTGAATGCCCAGAATGCATTCAGAGTTTGAACGGGTTCCTTCAGTTTTTCCAGCCAATTGTTTAAGAATCCTGCACATCTTTCTTGCCTGTAGCCTTTTATGGCCCCTTAGAACCCCAGACTACCCTTCTGGTGTGCAATCTTTACAATGCTACCGAATGAAAAATAAGATACAGACACTGGCTCCAGACCGCCTGATACGGTTAGAAATATCAGAATTCGCACTTTCTGTCTTCCCAGGAGCCCTTCCCCCACCTCTTCTGGCAACTGGTGCAGAAAGAAGCGTGAGACTTCTGTGATTGGTAGAAGGGATGGACATCAGAACCAGACAGGCCATTCAGAACCCTCCCTGGCTTGCAATTTTTTTTTTCTCCTGAGCTATTAGCATATTATACTGGATCCTCAACTTGATGCTGGTACTTCAGATTCATCCATCCTGCCCTCCCACCCCAACCCCACATTTACAATTTCTCGTGTTGGGGATTCTGCCAGGTGATTTCTATTGGCTCTTCTGACACTGAGGTTCAGCTCCAGTTTTTCTCACTGAACCCCTGAGGGCCCCTGTGAAATCCCACCCTGGCTGTACGGCCCATCAGAGTCCACGGTGCTGAATTGTTCCCGTACCCTGGAACACGGAGGCCCTTCTCTCGCCCTCCCAAACACTCGCCCAGATTCCTCCTCGGGGAGCTGAGTCCTCTCTGCCTTCACAGCAGGGGTGAAGGGGAAGCAGCCAGGATGTCCTCTCACCTTGCGAGGAAGCGCACCCGTTCCAGCAGCCATGTTTACCGACATTGACAGGGAAGCCCGAACGTTAGAAACTTGGCTTCAGTAATAGTAACTCTTAGTTGTAATGAATAGGAGCTATGTAAGGGTTAGGAAATAGTTCATCTGCTTACTATTCTCTCTTAAGGGCTCCCTGGCCTTTACTTTGAAATGTAGCAAAATCTTACCTTTGTAGGAATATCGGGGAAAAGCTTACACTGGGGAGGGACTTGACAATTAGGGGAGTTTAAACCACAGTAGTTGTTTACAAAAGCCTATCCACAGGATTTGCAATGAAAAGTCAAGGTCTATAAATTAGTTAGAAACTGAGTTCACAAATCTTTCGTCTTTACTCTGTATCCCGAGAAAACAGGGTGTATTTTCACAGACAATTCCCAGAGGCAAATGGTCCCAGATGTGTCAGGTCCCGGCTGTTCCCGGGAAACACCTGCCCCCGCTGCTTTGAAGGTTTACCAAGGACACCAGATGGGACCATGCTGATGAGGGCTGTGCTACGTCAGAACTTGCAGAGGAGACATTCCTGCACGCCGGACTCCCCCTCTCGCATGCTGCTAGGTGACTAACTACATGGACTCTTTTTCTCTTTTGCTCCTTACACCATCACTAACAGCCCCTGAACCCTATAAAAACCACCAGCACCAGAGGAATGTTAAAGCAGTTCTTCTGGACAGGAGTCACCTGCCTTCTCAAGTTGCTGCAGTTTGACATTGAAGACACACCTTATACCTACTTGGTCCTCGTCTCTCTTCATTGGCATTCAGGTCGGTGGGTGATCCTGAGTCCAGCTTTGTTTTCCGGTTACGACATCACAGTCGGCCATGGGACGGGAGCTGAGTACTTTTGTCTTTGCGTGAGCTATTTTCCCTCTGTCTGGGATTCCGCTCAATTTACTTCAGCAAGCATTTACTGAGCATCTACTTGTGCCAGACACTTGAGATTTCAGTATAAAGGACTGTCCCCATCCTCAAAGAGTTCACATCTAGTAAGTAAGATGACACATAGCCAGTATTGCCAATAACAGCTAGCTAGTGAGACTGTCACAGGGTAAATGATAAAACAGCCACCCCAAACTGCCTAAGCCAAAAGGACGATTATTCACTCTCCTAACTGATGGATCTAATAGGACATCAAGAGCAGCTCTGTGCTGGTTTTCTCCATTTTTCTCCCCCACCCCAGACTCATTCTCTACCCTAGTCTGCATGTGGGAGTCTGACCTCTGATTCTGTCTGCAGCCAACGCAGGTGCCAGCAGAAGACTGGAAGGCTTGAGGAGGGGGCAGTCAGAATATTCACTCCCCAACACACACACACACACACACACACACACACACCTGCCCATCGCCACTCCCCCTCTGCCTTGTCCGTCTGGCAGGGCTACCGTCCTCCTCCGTGGGTCCAGCTATCATCTGTCTCTGCTACCACCGTTCCCTCCCTCCACCCCTGCGAGACGAAGGGCACCAGCAGCTTCCCACTGCTGCTAGTTCCTGGGTGCTTCCCTGTGGTTTCTCAGTTCCCTAATCCTCCCCCATGCCTCTGTAAATAGTCCTGACCTTAACTTCTCTTCCTGCAAGCCCTTTTGAGTATTCCATATCCCCTCGCAGGGGCCAGGTGGCTACTGGAGTGTAGGGTCCCATCCTCCCATCATTAAGGTCCAAGACAGCAGAGAATTGCCTCTTATCCTTGCAGTGCCCGCTACGTCCAGGTCCTGTGCCCACCCCTGAACCAGTCGCTGTGGCCAGAAGAAGTCAGTGTTCTTTTTTTTTTTTTTTTTTGTATTTTTCTGAAGCTGGAAACGGGGAGAGACAGTCAGACAGACTCCCGCATGCGCCCGACCGGGATCCACCCGGCACGCCCACCAGGGGGCGACGCTCTGCCCACCAGGGGGCGATGCTCTGCCCCTCCGGGGCGTCGCTCTGCCGCAACCAGAGCCACTCTAGCGCCTGGGGCAGAGGCCAAGGAGCCATCCCCAGTGCCCGGGCCATCTTTGCTCCAATGGAGCCCTGGCTGCGGGAGGGGAAGAAAGAGACAGAGAGGAAGAAGGGGGGGGGGGTGGAGAAGCAAATGGGCTCTTCTCCTATGTGCCCTGGCCGGGAATCAAACCCGGGTCCCCCACACGCCAGGCTGACGCTCTACCGCTGAGCCAATCGGCCAGGGCAGAAGTCAGTGTTCTGATTGGCCAGGTGTAGTCCCAGGACCCACCCCCAAAGCCAGCAACGGAGCCACCTCATCCTTCATCCAATGTTGTGGCCAGAGAGCGAGGGGGGAGAGGTCGCCCCCAAAAAAATTCTGGCGCCCTTACCAAAACCCAAGAATGGGCCTGGGTGACCCCAAAACAAGACATTTCCACTTCAACATGTCACCAGAGAGAGAGATGCGGCAGGTCGCCGGTGCCAGGGATTGTCCCTCCGTTAACTACCTGTATCAAGAAGTTCTTGCCACCCTTTTACTTCAAAGGTAATTTTCAGCTGTGTCCTGCTTCCTGCCTCTCCACACAGGGAGCCAGCCTTAGCATGTTCCCAACTGTCCTCTGGACTGTAGACTTGTCCTGGTACAGTCACAGCAACATACCTGCTGCCATTTTGTTCCAAGATAATAAGTTATGTCAAAAGCTGAAGTCGAGGTGTGTGCCAAACCTCATCTGAGTCGGTGACTTCTTTGGAAATCACCATAATGTGCATAGACCTGGGTGACCTTCCCAGTAACCACATGTAACAGAGATCCCTCGATTCAGTTTTAACGCAGCAGATGCACTGCATGCTGACGGGGAAGCGTTTTGGACATTGAAAAGCACCACATAAATATCAGGCATAATGAAGGCCAGGTGTTAGGGATGGCCCTGGGCTCTGTCCACTGCTCAGCCCTTTAAGGGACAGTCCCAGTCCCCTTGTCATGCAGCCAGTGTCATCCAGGGCAGACCCTTCAGAGCTACTGTCCATGCATAACTGTAGACCTTCCTGATTCACCCACACCACATCTCAACCTGCCCCAAAGCCCAAGCTCTTTTTCTCCTAACCCTTTCGGACTTGAAACCTTCCTGGATACATCCTTCCTTCTACCCCTGCTCCGTGAAGGTCCCCCAGTCCACAGGACACAGGCCACCCTCTGGTCCAGAATGGTCAAACACGCCTTTCAAGATGCTGTGAGCTCTCGCAACCTCCTGTGAGCTCTCGCAACCTCCTGATCCTTACAAAAGAAGGTAGACCATTCTGAAGGATGCTGAGACATGACCATTCTGAAGGATGCTGAGACATGGCCTCAGAGAAGCATCCACTCCCAGGGTGCTCACGACGTCAAGCAGTGCGAGGAGACAATAGAACACTTTGAGGCCCTAGAAAGAGCTTTTTGACAGTAAAACTTTGGCACACCCATCCATCAGTGCACTCAGAGTCTAAAACAACGGCTAATCATCCTGTCGTCAATCAACTCTGATCTCTCCCTGGCCAATTTGTTTCCCTTTTATTCTTCCTTTTCCCTGAATTTGGGTCTCTGTGTCTGTGGTCATGTAGCATAGACATTAAAAGCAAAAGTTATAGAATCACATGACTTATTTTCAAATTTGAGCCCTGTCCCTTACCAGCTGTGTGATTGCAGGCAATTCACTTAACCTCTCTGAGCCTCAACAGTAAAATGGGAATAACAATTCTGCCCTGCCTGCCTGGCAGGTATCTGAGAATTGAGACAGTTAAAAAATGTGAATGTGTTTTTTCCCCCTTTGGTTGTTTGATGTGCAGTATGTTTTCATAGGCAGGCTGTAAATAAACTTTGATTTTCAAAAAAAAAAAAAAAAATGAATGTGGCCAAAACCATGTGAATGTGAGCTATTATTATTATTATTTTATTATTATCATTTCCATTAATAAAATTCAAGGGGAAAAAATTTCTGTTTTCCTTCCCTTCCCATCACCACCCAGCCTCTCTCAAGTGACCCTTGAAATGCAGCCACCTACTCCATCCAAACCAAGTCCCTCCCTGACCACCAGGGAACTATTTTCCTCATATGTCCCTCTTTAAAAGGATCACCACTCAGAGCTCATCTCTCCATGGAAACCCAGAGAATAAATAGAAGCAGCAGGTTTTCAGTGGTTTCCACTCCGACTGCTCTAATTAAACAAAGCCTACACAACTCCTCCATTAGCAGGTGGGTGGAGAAGCCAGAGATGTCTCCATGACCTCGTTTCGTGGTTCGCTTAGACCTTCCGATTATTCTTAGCCAAGATCGCGTCTCCTTGGCTGGTATCGTTCCTAGGAACCTGTGCCGACGTCTGCGTGGAGAGATGCGGTTAGGACAAGTGGGCTGTAACCTTCACGTCCCTCTCAAGGGCTGAAATTATAAATACGTTTTTTTCTAAATCTTGAAATCCTTTATCAAGGACTTTTCTTCTTTCTCCCAGTGGGCTCTCTCTCCAACAAACGGCATTTCTATGTTAGCAGATCCTTGGACTTATAAAAAAAGTAAGTGGTAAAGAAATAGAAATAGGAACACTCGGTTCAGATGAGAATGGACCAGATGCAGTGTGCACACTCAGAGTCCCAGGGCCGTGCGAGCACGTCTCTCATCAGTGTGCCGTGTATACAGTAGGATTCCCCAACCTTTCTCCATGGAAGCTTGCTTCAAAAACAGAGGTGCAGACAGCCAGCGCTCTTGTTTCCACCAGAAGGTAGCCAGGTAGCACCTCAAAGATGGCTGCCGGGGAGAAAGTTTTGACGGCAGTGAGGTGGGGATTCTGGGGAACAAGAGGGGAAACCTTAGCTTCGTCGCCCAGAGGAGATGTGGGGAAGAAAGGGTGAGGCTGGGATGCAAAGGCAGTGGGTCTGCACTTGGAGCAAACTTGAGTATGAAATAGAAAACCGTGTAGCTCCCGAAGCAATAAAAACGAAGCAGTTCCAAAGAATGATCAGACCTACACACTCTAACATGGAAACGTCTCCAAAGCAGATTGTTAACAGAAAAAAAGCCAGTTGCTGTTCATCTACCGTATTCCATACATGCAAAAAAACAAACAAACAAACAAAAAAACGTTTGACACCAAAAACAAAGGCAACAAGACCAAATATAAACAAATGGAGCTACATCAAACTAGAAGGTTTCTGCACGGCAAAATAAACCATCGACAAAATTATAATGCAACTTATGAAATGGGAGCAAATATTTGCAAATCATATATCTGATAAGGGGATACTAGCCAAAATGTGCAAATAACTCATACAACTCAACAGTAAAATAAACCATCTGATTAAAAAATGAGCAGAGGAGCTGGATAGACATTCTTTTGAAGATATGCAAATGGCCAACAGTTACATGAAAAAGTGCCCAACATCACTAAGCACCAGGGAAATGCAAATCAAAACCTCAACGAGATTATCACCTCACACCTGTTCAGAATGGCTGTCAGAGTGGGTGAGGATGTGGAGAAAAGAGAGCCCTGGGGCACCGTTGGTGAGAATGTAAATTGGTGCAGCCACTATAGAAAACAGTATGGAGGTTTCTCAAAAAAATTAAAAATACGACTATCTAATCCAGCCATTTCACCTCTGAGTATATATCCAAAGGAAATGAAATCACTATCTTGAAGAAATAGCTACATCCCCAAGTTTATTGCAGCATTATTCACAATAGCCAAGACGTGGAAACAACCTAAGTGTCTATCAATGGATAAATGGACAAAGAAGTTGTGAGATTGTTTATATATAATTCAGCCATAAAAAAAGAAGAAAATCCTGCCATTTGTGATAGCACGAATAGGCCTCAAGAGCATTATGCTAACTGAAATAGGTCAGACAGAGAGAGATAAATATTGTAGGATCTCATTTATATGTGGAATCTAAAAATAAAATAACTAAACAAAGAACAGATTGGTGGTTGCCAAAGGCTAGGGGGAGAGGGAGAGCAAAACAGGTGAAATTGGCCAAAAGATATAAACTTTCTGTTTAAGATAAGTCCTGGGATGTAATGAACAGCGTCATGACTATGGTTAACAACAGTGCATTGTATATTTGAAAGCCGCTGAGAGAGTAAGTAGATCTTGAAAGTTTTCATCACAATAAAAGAAAAATGTAACTGTGGGAGGTAATGGACATTAACTAAATTTTTTGTAGTGATCATTTCTCAATATATATACACATACCAAATTATGATGTTGCACACATTAAGCTAATATGTTATATGTCAATTATATTTCAATAAAACTTTAAAAAGGAAACCCTTAAACTGACCACACAAAACCACAAGCACATGCAAAATGAAACCATGTACTTCCATAGAAATATATAGGTGCATGCTTAGAGGAAGGTCTGAGAAGTTGAACACCCAACTTTTTTTTTTCTTTTTTTTTTTTTTTTTCCTGTATTTTTCTGAAGCCGGAAACGGGGAGAGACAGTCAGACAGACTCCCGCATGCGCCCGACCGGGATCCACCCGGCACGCCCACCAGGGGGCGACGCTCTGCCCACCAGGGGGCGATGCTCTGCCCCTTCGGGGCGTCGCTCTGTTGCGACCAGAGCCACTCTAGCGCCTGGGGCAGAGGCCAAGGAGCCATCCCCAGCGCCCGGGGTTATCTTTGCTCCAGTGGAGCCTCGGCTGCAGGAGGGGAAGAGAGAGACAGAGAGGAAGGAGAGGGGGAGGGGTGGAGAAGCAGATGGGCGCTTCTCCTGTGTGCCCTGGCCAGGAATCAAACCCGGGACTTCTGCACGCCAGGCCGACGCTCTACCACTGAGCAAACCGGCCAGGGCCTGAACACCCAACTTTTAACAGCAGATACCTTCCAGAAGGAGACTGAATTTAGGATGGGAAAAGAACTCAACTCCACCACTTTGGAACTTCTGCATTAGACTCATTCTGACTTTTCCCACTCCGCACATGCAGAGTCTTTGGTCTTTTCCATAAACATTGAACATCATTCCTTTTACAAGTGAAGATGATGTCCTCTGCTCCCTAAGACACACTTCCGTGCACGTGCATCCTGCTAGCTGGTGAGTCTCACACCCCACCATCTACAAGCACCATCCTAAAGTTTTACTTTATTGAACCTAGACACTGAAATTGAGTCTGGCTTTTGAGTTCTGTCAATTTAGAATCACTTTACTGCCTACAACATCTTCCAAAGACCGTTATTCCCGATTAACTGGACCCTACTCAGGACCCCCTGTCAACCTGGCGAGCCCACACTGGGTCCTTTACTAAACCAGGACTAGCCACTTAGGCCCTAGGTGAGTGTTTGGTGCTTACCTGCACTCCTGCCCCTGTGGCCACATCAGCGTGTTTCCGCTTCCTGGCCATCCTTGACTGTGTTCAGGTTGTATTCAGCTTCCACCAGGTTTGTTTCCAGAGAATCCTAAGCGCTCTCCTTGCTTTTACCAAATCTGCCAGACGCTACACTCCAGAGAGAGTTATCTAAACCACAGTCATGGCCACTACCACTTGAAAGTCTTCAATGACACTTGTCTCCTGATGTGGCAACTGTCAACTTGAGTGTACACCAAAATCATCCGGGAGCTTCTTTAACTGCGGATTTCTGGGGGCCTTCCCCAAATGCTCTGATTCAGTAGATACTGAATTTTAAACAAGCTGCTGAGATGATTCCAACGCGGAGCGTGGGGATTAAACCCTGAAAAACACTAGCTCAGGCCAACGGCAGCCCTAGTTCCTTAGGATGGAACACGTTTCTTCCCAGCAACACAGTCAAGCTTCTTGTCACCCACTCGCTGTGTTGCCCTTCCATGCTGTTGTCCTCAGCCGTGCCCAGAAAGCTCTCCTTGCTCACCTGCCAACATGCTTCACCTGGTTGATGCCTACACAGCCTCCCAAACCCAGCTCAGGCATTCCCTCCCTCAGGAAACCTTCCCTGACACTGCCAGGCTATGTGACACGCCCCCATCTTATCCTCCTAATTCCTAAGCTTCGTTAGAAAAAGCTCTTATGCCATTTCCCGGATTTTTTAAATATCCTGGACTCTGAGATCCTATGAGAAGGCCACGTCTCACTCATCCCTGACATCCCCAGGGGCGACCCCAGACCCTGGCACCCTGCAGACAGTCACTCTGGCACGCCGTGGCTATGCTTAGACTGGTACACTCTAGACAGTAATGCCAGCACGCTGTAGGCAGTTTGCCGCTGGTTGCGTAGGCCACAGCAAAGAAAGGCTTGTTAGCTGACTCCTCTCTGAAATCATAAGAGCAGTTTGGTCAAGTGATAATACACATGCCCTCACCCCTCTTCAACATCCTTCAATTAAAGGATGTTTCTGGCCAACCTGAGATTTGATTTACTTTTTTCCAACCCTATGGAGACAGAAAAAGGCTCTGACCCACTGTTTTCTAACAGACGCTTGGCTCCAAAACTTTAATATCCAAGATGCCATCCACCAAGCTCATGTCATTCACACTGTGACCAAGAGAAAGGTTATTTGCCTGGCCCCTCAGTAAAGCAGACAGCCGTATAGCGGGTACAGTCCTATGGATCCCACAACCTTCTTTTGCCACCATTCCATCCCCTGACCACATCCTTACCACCAAAGGATTTTTTCATTCCGATGAGTACTCGGAAAGATCCTACCCCCTGGGGAGCAATGCCTACTCTTCAGAGGAAAAGTCAACAACAAATTCTTCCCTCCTTCCTTGCCCACATGAGGGTCTGAAGGTCTTTGAAACTAGATTGTATCATTCAGCACTCTCCTTTCCCAGTACACAATTCAGACTTGATTCATTTGGATCAACTGAACTGCATGCTCATTCTCTGAGCCAAAAAATGCTGTTGTTCACCCTCTTAAATGATGGCATCAAAGCTTTCTCAAAGGTCAAACTAAAGGCAAGTGACATCTGACTTGTCTCAAATCTTGGAGTCAGGAGAAAATGTGTCTGAGCTTGGCACATGATGGGTCACAGTGCAGCCCAGGTGTTGGAAAATTATCACATGGAGCCCACAGTGACCAAAAGGGAACAGCTTGCAAGGCAAGTGCTGTGTCAGGAGCGGATTTGTGCTGCAGCCTCTGCAGACACCACTGGAGCGTCCAGCTGGTCCTGTGCTCCTTCTACAAGAATGAGCCATCCATCACGGAGTGATGGCCCAGTTCCTAAACCAACCAGGCAAGAAGTATTTGTTGAGCGTTCCTATTATAGATCAGTAGAAACTTAATTTACTGATCAATAAATATATGAATGTATTGAGTGCAACATGTCTTCATAAATAAATAGTTCCTGAGGCTGTGCCATTTTCGGGCATAGAAAATGCATAAGACTAGGCTCATGGTCCCAGAGGAGTGACAGACTGGAAAGCAAATCAGTACAATAATCTGTGACACAATAATAAAGCCCTTGACATTTACTTTTTCTCATAAGCCTCAGGTTCCTCATCTCTGAAATGGGGGTTATTATGTACATATACTAAATACTACTTATAGTAGCTACTTCACAGAGTTTGTGTAAGGATCATAAAGGTTATACATCTGAAGCATTCAGAACAGGGTCTGGCACATAGAAAAAGCTGATCAATTTTAATAATAGATGAAGTGTTATGGAACCAAAGAGAGGGACTGGGACTCATGTGGAACTAGGAAAGGCTTCCCAAGAGTGGTAATGGAAGAATGAGGAGATGTCCACATGCCTAGAGAAGCAGGGGAAGGAGAGTCTAAGCCGAGGAAGCAGAAAGGACAAAGACACAAAGACTGGAATTACAGAGACAATGCTATCTGTTCATCAAATCCATATCTTCATCCACTAGGGCACACAGCAAAACTACATTTCCCAGATTCCTCTGCAGTTAGCGGAGGTCATGTGATTGAGTTCTAGCCAATGAAATGGAGCCAGAGTGATACAAAGTCTGACTCCTAACATTTTCATGCACTTTCATCCTCTCATCTGCTGACTGGATAACTCCAGGATGAACTTCCAGTCACTTTTAGAAATGGAAGGAACCTGAATCTCTGAATCATTGCTTATAAGAGAGCTGAGCAGGAAAGTCACCAACCAGAACTATCATATTCAAGCATATATAAATAATATAAAGTTTTATTGTTTAAGGCGCTGAGATTTCAAAGCTTATTTGTTACTTTGGCCAAGTATAACATTACTTACCCTGACAAATGTAGAATGAAACCTCATGTTGGCTTGAACTATAAGTAGGAGGTATTTGCTAGAACTTAGCTTTGTAATAGAAAAATCTGAAAATATAAGTGGGGATCAATTTGCATAGGCTAAAATGACTCACTAACAACTTTGGACTTGGTCTTATAGGTAATGGAAAGTTCTTAAAGAGTTTAATTGGAGGAATAGCAGAATTAAATGTGTGCTTTCAAAAAAACAAAAAAACAAAACACCCAGCAAACAGAAGAAGAAGGAGAACCTAAGTGGAGGTGAGACGGAAGTGGACATCAGCTGTTAAAGACCATTAGGTAGTAAGTCCTTGAAGGCAAAGACTGTACTGTGTTCAGCCTGTGTCCCAGGGCTTAGCCCAGGACATGGCACATGGCAGGTACTCCTTACAACTGGATGGATGGGTGGATGGATGGATGGATGGATGGATGGATGGATGGATGGATGGGTGGATGGATGGATGGATGGACGGACATATAGATGTTATTACAGTAATCCTATAAGAGATGATGAGGCCTGAACTAGGACTGTGGCAGTGGAGATGGAGAGGTGAGGACAGACTGGAAGAATATTTAAGGACTCAGAGTAGACAGGGTTTGGGGATGAATTGGCTATAGACAATGATGGATTTTGAAGCAACCTCACGTTCCCGGTCCTGAAGTCAGCACCCAGAGGGAGGGAAGACAAATAGTAGATGACAGCCTTGTTGCCGGCCAGGCTTTCAGAAGGACCATCTCGAGACCTGGCCTTTCTCCAGACGTTCAACACATATTTTCTCATAATCTCTGCAAACGGCTTTGCATCCCCCCGGGGAGACACAGGAATTAAAGGGAGCAGATTTATCGAGTTCCTAATATTTCCTGGCTAGTCTTTTGGGGCTACTGCCAGGTCCACTGAAGGATTATATTCTCCCTTCACTGGGCTCCCTTTGTTCCCTGAGCCAGTGTTTCCTCCCACATCCTTCTCATCACTTTCCTGATTCAGTGCTTTCCCACTCTGAAGTTCCTCCCACCTAAGAAGGCAACAACACTCTACACCAGGGCTCAACAAACTTTTTCTGTAAAGGGCCAGACAGTAGAGATGTTAGGTTTTGTAGGCCATGCAGGCTCAGCTCTGCTGTTGAGCAGTAGACAATATGTAAATGAATGAGCATGGCTGTTTTTCAATAAATTTTACTTACAAAAACAGGTAGTGGGCCAGAGTTGGCCCTGTGGACCCAGTTTGCCAACCCTTGCCCTAGACTGACCCGAGGCCATATTGCAGTGGAAGCCACAGGAAGTAACATGAAGACCTGAGTAATGGTCATTTAATCAGCTGCCCTACTGCTCGACTTATTCTTCCTTTAGTTACTATAATATCCACCAGTTTGACTATATTTTGGCCTGGGAACCAATAGGTCTCTTAATTCCTTGGTTTATTTTTATCAATCATGCTCTCTGCCTCCCCTATGGTTTAAATGTGTCAACATGAGCAAAGCATGGATAATCTCTCTGTATCCAAGATCAGGGCTAACAAGGATACTGTCTGATATTCCTGCCCTCCCCAATATTGCAGACAAACAAGAACTACTGTCCCATGCCAGGCAGGTGCCAGGAACTTCATATTCCATTTTATTTAATCCTCAGAGGGACTCGGTAATGTATGACTATGCCTGCTTTCGGACAGGATGGGCAAGTCTCTGGGAGGTTAAGTTAGCAGTTCAACACACATTGCTAAGAAATGACAGAACTAGGTTTTGACTATGGGTCCACCCAGTTCAAAGTTCAGGCCTGTTCCAGCATATCACACTCTCTCCCAAGCAGAAATTTCACCAAGGAAAGACCAGCTGACCAGCTCTGGCCAGAAATGGCCTCAGCCTCACCACCACACCCCCAGTCTGGTCCTCAGCATGCAGACCCAAGAAGCTGATAAACCAATCACTTCTGGATAGACTCCCATGAACCAAGCTCTCAAGAGACCAAGTATACATCAGAATGCCAAAATGCCTATTGCCCCTGGGGGGGATGTCACCCCTCTTTTTTGGAGCTAGAATGCTCTAGTCCCTAAACCAACACAAAACCTTTCTTAATATCAGGATACACAAGTTCAAATGGAAAATCCCAGTGAGAAATACACCATCCTCTTTTCTCCCTAAAAGTCCAGGAGATATTCAGGGTCCTTGTCCCTGGAGTTTAGAGGTGACAGTGTCTATGGATGAGTTTGAAAAGAGCTCATGAACTCTAGGAAATTGTATGCAAAACAAAATGTATATGCACATGGGTATATTTCATCAGATCCTTAAAGTAATAAACATAGGAACACAAGGACGTTTGTACATCATAGAGAAACGGGGAGAGAAGTTGTCCACAAACATTGAAAGAACATAAGGGACAAATCAGAAGAAACTTTTTTGAATCAGATGGGAGGACTAGTGGCAAAATTTTAATATCACCACAGCGTGTTCACCATTGGGTTAGATAGGACAAGGATCTCAAAGTCTGGATCATTCTTACTAAATGTTATCCTTGCTAAATATTCAGATGTAGCACAGTGTTCTGCAGAGCAGCTGTAAACCGGACAAGCAACTGCAAAGAAGTAAACATGTAATTGACCAAATAGTGTATATAAGCAATGGTTAATTGCCCTTCGGGGAGGCAGAGCTGTGGATGTGAGTCCCCTGTCTCCCTTACTTGCTGCAAGTAAATAAAACTGCCTTGTGACAAAAAAAAACAACAAAAAACCCTAGTGAGTGTGGAGTCGGAGCCAGGAAGGCTGGAAAGCCCAGGTGAGGCCCAGCTCACAATCCATCTCTGGATACAACAGGGCCTGCAATTCTCATGGTCCCAAAATTCAGATCTCATTGGTCAGAATATTGCTGTACTCTGCACCTGTTTATTCTCAGCCTGGTTCCCCATTTTTCTGGGCTTGACACTAAATACTTCCCTTTGAAAAGCTTGTTCTTGCTTCCTTTAATAAATGTTTATCTTATTCCATATATACAGTGTGTCTGTAAAGTCATGGTGCACTTTTGACCGGTCACAGGAAAGCAACAAAAGATGATAGAAATGTGAAATCTGCACCAAATAAAAGGAAAACCCTCCCAGTTTCTGTAGGATGATGTGGCAGCATGTGCGCATGCGCAGATGATGACGTAACACCATGTAGACAGCGGAGCAGCCCACGGCCATGCCAGTCGAGATGTGGACGGTAGAGAGGAAAGTTCAGTGTGTTCTGTGGCTCGCTAAATTCAAATCCGTGACCAAAGTGCAACGTGAATATCGGCGTGTTTATAACGAAGCACCACCACATAGGAATAACATTACTCGGTGGGATAAGCAGTTGAAGGAAACCGGCAGTTTGGTGGAGAAACCCTGTTCTGGTAGGCCATCAGTCAGTGACGAGTCTGTAGAGGCTATACGGGATAGCTACCTAAGGAGCCCTAAAAAATCTGTGCGTGAGACCACACCGAACTGCACTGAATAGGTATGAAACTGGGAGAGTTTTCCTTTTATTTGGTGCAGATTTCACATTTCTATCGTCTTTTGTTGCTTTCCTGTGACCGGTCAAAAGTGCACCATGACTTTACGGACACACTGTAGGTTCATTACAGAAAACTTCAAACATACAGTAAAGAAAAATATTCTAAAATCATCCACAATCCCACCACCAATATAACCATAGCCTTTGGAATACAAACATCTAACTTTTTCTCTATGCATGGTAATACATATACATATAAATACATATATATGCGATTACATATATAAATATGTGCCTTTATAAAAATGGGATCATGTTTATATACTTTCTGGTCACTTTTTCTTCACTAAATGATGTCTAGCAACCAACATTTCATGTTGCCAATTACTCCTCTTAATCATTCATTTTATGGTTGCCTGGTAGCCTATTAGAAGAATGTGCCATAATTCATTTAACCAGTTCCCTTACTGTTGGATGCAGTCTTCCTTTAGCTACTTTAATATCCACCAATTTGACTGTAGCTTGGCCTGGGAACCATTGGGTCTCTTAATCCCTTGGCTTATTTGTATTAGTCACGCTCTCTGCCTCCCCTATCTGAACCCACTCCTTCCGCACAGCACACGCTGAGATCTAAATGAGGTGTGTGCACTGAAGCCCTTTGTTTGATGTAGATGAGGGTCCCCATGGAAAGGCTGATGGAACCGGCACAGAGGTGGGGATTAGCACCCAGGAGGACAGTGCCATGGGGCATGGGTAGGAAATGACCCTGAGTCTCTACCCTCTTCTACAAAGGGGCTCCAGAAACCTACCCTAAAGAACAAGCAAGTGGGATTGGGCCAGCCAAGTCCAAGATGCATGAATACCCAGCACTCACAATTGGAATGGTCCAAGGTGCTCACAAGCTGACTGCAGCTGCCCTTGCAAACACGTATGCACATGTGCACACACTCATATGCATACTGAAATCATAGCGTCCTGAGAACAAGAAGCCCCCTCAATGTGAATGTCAAAGTGAGAGTGTCCTCTTCTTCCTGTGGCTACTGGAAGAGCAGTGAGAATCCAGGCTCCGAGTTTGAATTCCCAGCTCACATCCTACGAAGCATGGCCTTGGAGACACTACTTAACTTCATCATGCATCAGGTCCCCTAACTGGAGATTAAATAATATCTACTTTGTAATACAATAGGAGGGGCATGAAATAAAGTTTGTTAAGTGTTCACGTATGTGCCACTATCAGGCTTAGTGGACACATAGTAAAGGCTGAGCAAGTGTGAGCTACCTGTTGCTGCTTCCAGAGGATAGCGGCATCTCAGAGCCAGCTACATAGAGAAGAACTCGGGCTTGATCTATTCCAGCTCACCCAGGGCCCGTAACAACTCCATTATCACAGGCGTAAACCGCTGGGGCACCTTCAGCATGCTGGCTGATACCATGTTGTACTTGGGTGACAGGGGCCAGCCCATAAATAAATCTGACCAAGCTTCAAAGTCAGGATCCTCAGACTCCTAAAATTTAGTGAATGCTTCTCATTGCAGCTTACACCACTTTCTCCCCAACAGGACCCGAGAGTCTAAGTTTTCCATCACCTCTCACTGGTCTAATTAAAAAGGAGGTGATAAGGGTCATGGTGGAAAGAAGGGAGGGCACGAGGAAGAGGGACAGGGCATGATGGGATTGGTGGTGGACGTGTCCTAGCAATGGACAGACCATGAAGCTACCACTACCACAGCCTATAAAAGATTTAGAGCTGTTGTTGTTCACATCCTCTGCAATCTGAAACTAACAGACCCCAGGCCAGCATGGAGTGAAGCCAGTCAGACCTAGGGCATAATTGCATGGCTAAAACAACAGTTAAAATAGTAAACTTAGCCTGAATGGTGGTGGCACAGTGGATAGAGCACCAACCTGGGATGCTGAGATCCAGGTTCGAAATCCAAGGTCACCGGCATGAATGTGGGCTCATCCAGCTTGAATTCAGGTTCACTGGCTTGAGTGTGGGATCAGAGATATGACTCCATGGTCACTGGCTTGAGCCCAAAGGTTGCTGGCTTAAAGCCCAAGTCGCTGGCTTGATCCCAAGGTTCCTGGCTTGAGCCCAAAGTCATTGGCTTGAGTAAAGGGTCACTGGTTCTGCTGCAGCCACCAGCTCAAAGCACATATGAGAAGTAATCATTGAACAACTAAAGTGCTGCCACTATGAGTTGATGCTTTTCCTCTCTCTCTCTCTCTCTCTCTCTCTTTCTCTCTCTCTCTCTCTCTCTTTCTCTCTCTCTCTCTCTCTCTCTCTCTCTCTCTTGCATAAAAAAACAAGCTGAGGAGTCCAAGTTAGCATGCCTTTCCTCAGGTAGCATTAAAAAGAAAAACAGATTGGTTCTGATCTCAGGCCAGCCACCCCCAGGTAGGGTAGAAGGGGGTGAGATGGGGCAGAGAAGGTAGTAAGAAATGTCAGATGTACCTGCTCCTCATATTCTCACTCAGAGAGCCATTAAATAACAAGTTCATATGCTTTAAAGTCAGTCATGACATTCATTCCAAAACGAGACTTATTTCTTCTTCTTAGTCAAAAGTCCCACGTTGACACACACCTGCTATTTGGCACCCTTCTTGCAAATGAACACCTCTCTCCATCACAGTCAGTGCCATGATGAGAGCAGGTGGCTTTCAGTAGCAGAGTCGGGCTCCAGCTGCATGGTTGGAAATGACACCCAGGGTGCAGCTTGAGCCCAAGCAATTCACTTGCCCCAGGCTGATGAAACGGTCAGCAGCCACACCCAGGAAAGGTGCCTTCCCTGCTCCCTTATCCTCTTCTTCCTAATCTCACCTCTTCCTGGGTGGGGGGTCCTTGGTAAGGCAAGAAAAGAGCCCCTTTGCCAGGATAATAAAACCCAGGTTGTCCTGTAAGAGGCTGTTGCTGATGGCAGAGCGAAAGTTTTTAGTCTGATGGAGGTTTTGCTCTGATGACTCAGCAGGGACCAGAGTGCCAGGGATGGGGCTGGGCTGTGATGAGACCCTTCAGGGTAAAGCGAGGACTCTGTGGGGAGGAGCAGGAGCCTGAAAAGACCAAGAGGACCCCAGAGTGCGAGGTGGAGAGGAGGCAGGGTGGTCAGAGAGAATAGCCTCCCAGGCACTCAGCAATGGGAGTTCAAGGTCAGCTGAGAGCAATAAAACAGCGTGTCGCCTCGGGACCCAGCGTGTTTTGTGGAGCCGGCAGTGGGTAAGTCTTTCTTGTGGACAAGAGTCTACATCACCACGCCTCTGCAGGTGTCATGGGCAAAACCAAAGAGTTCATCCTGTGCTGTGACTCTGTCTGCCTTTCCCTGATGGCCCATTAAGAACCCAAGATGGACAGCAGGGTACCGATAATAACAGCCAATGGGGGTTAAGCGCTTACTGCATGTCAGGTGCTGGCCTAAGCACTTTACACATGTTTGTTCACCTAATCCTCTCAAAAGGCCTGGAGGGGCTACGAGCCTCCACTTCCTGGTGAGGACGTGGGAGAGCAGAGCGGTTCAGGAAGCTGTTGCCCGAGGCCACACAGCAGGGCGAGGGGGAAAGCTCAAATTCAGTCCCGGGGGCTCCGGCTCCGAGGGCTCCGAGGACAGACCGGGGGCCAGGATCAAAGCTGGGAACTAGAGCTCCCGGTCTTGTCCAGCAGTTTGGAACAAGGAGACAAAATGAAAGAGAGAGAAGGTCAGGGGCAAAAGTGAGTAAGGAAGAAGGACTGGAGTAATTATCTAGAACGTTCTCTGGCACCCAGGACTTGTCTGGGAGGCGTAAGGAGAACAAGGCGTGGTGTGTGATGATTCCGCCTGGCTGGTGGACCAGGAATAGTAGTCACTCTGGGCAGCCAGCACTCATCGCCTCAGGGAGTGAGAGATCACGGGTTCCCACCTCCCCATCCACTGCTCCTGACCTTTTCACTATATTAACCCGCCAATTAACCAGCATATTACCTGACAGCTTCCTGTGAGCGAGGCACTGTCCCGGCTGCCTGAGGCATGAGGCAGTGAACAGGAGTCCTGCCCTTAAGGTGCCTGCATTCAGATGAGCCCAGTGAGGAGAAATACATTTTTAGCCCGAAACAGCGTGAGCGAATGGGATGAACCTATCTAAAGGGATGTTTTGAAAATAAAAGTCCAAATACACTCTGGGAACCCAGCAATGTTTTTATAGTCCTCCAGTGACAATCTGTAGGGAACACTGGCGATAAGGACACCACTTTGATGATTTTAGGAAATTTTCTTGCATGTGGCACAACAAATCTTTTAAGGTTTAGCTGAACACCAATACATTGTTCCAAGGGACTCTTCATAATCAGTTATTTGTGTCACTTTTTACGAGTTCCATATTTTTTAAGGGATAACATTTGAATGCACTTTGCATGTGAGAGCACCTTCCCCAAATGATACCTAACGCTGATGATCATTTTCAGTGACAGCATTCCTGTGAATGTGTGTGCCATTCATTCGTGTATCAAGCAGTTGCTGACAGCCTGCTCAGTACCGGGCCTGCCATGGTGAAGCGGACAAAGGCTTTGCCCTCGAGGGTCGATGGCACAATGGGGACACAGTGAAGAAGCACACAATTACAATAGAACAGGACACATGGCACTGAGGAGACAGGACCGAGGACTAAGAGGGATCTGGACTTGAGTACAAGGGAAGACTGCATTGAAGGAAGTAACCTCTGAGCCTAGAACAGCAGAATGGATAGGAGTAGGCAATCATATACCCAAACAAAAAGCTCGCTATCACTTCCGGAAAGAATAAACACTCCCGATTCAGAAAAACTTCGGTTTAAATCCCAGCTGACCAGGAGGTACTATTAGGCAAATTCCTTCACTTACCTGAGCCTTTTACTTCCCCATCTATGAGATGAACAGAGTAACGCCTGCTTTTGCAGGTTCAGTTAAAGGATTACTTGTAAATCGCCCAGCACAGTGCCTGGCACATGATAAGTGCTTAATAAATGGGAGCCATTGTTTTTATGTTAGTGGGAAGTCGATAAACACTCATTCCTTTCAACGGAACAGGAATAAGCCTGAGCAGAGAGTCATGAGGCAGCCAAGGAAAATAAAATAAAAACATTGCCATATTTCCTCATTAAAAGCTGGCTTCGCTTTGGAATTGGGAAGATTTTTCCACCCGCTTCTCCCGTACGTACGTAGTGATTAACTAACCTACTGCAAAGTGGAAGAAATGCCACTCTCCCCTCCAATAAATAATAAGGTGAAATTTTCCTACACGCTCCAGGCCACCCCCGGTCTCATCTTTGTGAGCCAGCAGGAAACCTCTCCTGAGTGCTGAGGGTGGCTGTAATTGAATCATTTGGTATGAAAGTGGGGAATGCACCATAATAAATCAGACCTACTCCTGCATCCTCAAAGATGCAGGAGCCTAAAAGACCCAGGTGCCAGATCTAACTGGGAGGGCCCAGCTGCTGGGGCCACAGGAGGTTCTGGCCCTTCTGCACAGTTGGCGAAAATATACTTCCTGGCACTGCTGCCAGGAAGGATGTTGAGAGGTCATCCCCACTGATCCTCTGGCTCCAGCTAGCCCTGCATTAACCTGCTGGACACAGATCAAGCCTGTGATGCATTCCAAGATGTGCTTAGGAGAGAGGGTTCCTCAGGCAGCAAAATCAGTGAATGAAAGATACAGAGGCTCTGAGTCTGACAGTCTTAGGACCAAAGCTCTGTTCCATCTCCTACCAGTTGTGTGTCCTTTGGCAAGTTACTCAACCTCTCTGAGCTTCCTTTTTGTAAAAATGGGGATTGTAAGAATACCACTGCATTAGAGCCCTATTGCTGCTGTAATAAATTGTCACAAATGTAGGGCCTGAAAACAACAACAAGATTTACTCTTTTACAGTTTTAAAGGTCAGAAGTCTGAATTCCAATTCACTGGGCTGAAGTGAAGATGTCAGAAAGATTGATTTGTTCTAGAGGTTCTGAGGAGAAGATTCTTTTCTCTTTCTCTCTCTTTCTCTCTCTCTCTCTCTCTCTCTCTCTCTTTCTGTCTCTCTTCAGCTTTCAGTGGTGGCCTGTATTCCTTGGCTTGTGGCCCCTTTCTTCATCTTCAAAGTGCATCATTCCAACCTTTGTTTCACCATATTGCCTTCTCCTTCACTCTGACTCTCTTGCCTCCCTTATAAGGACTCTTGTGATTGCATTGGGCCCACTTGGATAATCTAAAATAATCTCCATCTCAAGATTCTTAACTTAATCACATCTGCAAAGTCCCTTTTCTATATAAAATTATATTCACAAGTTCCGGGGATTCTGATGTGGGCATATTGCAGTCAGAGTGGGGGGACATTGTTCAGTCTACCACAACCAGCGAAGGACAAAAGGAGACATTCATGAAAATCACCTAACACAGGCCCTGGGGCCCACAGGACACTTGTGCCCGGAGGGACTATTGCACAGCCTGGCCCACCTGGCATAAATGGCACTCTGGCTCTAAGGAAAGCTCTTCTGGCCACCAGGAAGCTGTGTGTGTTCACACAAAGACTCTGGCTATCCCCATTCTTGTCATGAGTCACCTCTGGCCATCAGAGGCCATTCTTCTGGGCACTGGTTATTTGCTAGCAAGCAAGGAAGACCCTCTCAAACTAGGTGGAATCACTGCAGGACAACAGTTAGTGGTTGAGAATCCAGGGACAGGAAAGTGGGCCACAGTGGACAGAGGGTACTCCCACAGCTTTCCCTCTGGGTCACATGCTCTTGCAGCTCTGCTTCTCTCTGCTCGTGATCTCCAAGCACCAGCTTCTGGGCCAGGCTCTAGAGCCTCCCGTCGACACCTTCAGCTCGCCCATGGGTCTGGTTGGCCTTGGCACCAACTCTGCTCCCAACATTGCGTGACTTTTTCTTGCTCAGTACCATCTCATCGAATCGGTCTCTATACCCTTTTATGCACTTTACCAACAGAAATAATGACTTGGCTCAGTGCATCATAGATCCCTGCCTTGGTCAGTTCCGGCTGTTCTAGCAAAGTAACACAGGCTGGGTGGCTTAGAACAACAGGAACTTCTTTCTCATAGTTCTGGAGGCTGGGAAGTCCTGGGTTGCAGACTACCAACTACTTGCTGTACCCTCAAGGGGAGGAAAGAAAAAGAGGAAGCAAATTCTCACATAGCTCTTTTTTTTTTTTTAAATAGAGAGAGGGATAGATAGGGACAGACAGACAGGAACAGAGAGAGATGAGAAGCATCAATCATCAGTTTTTCATTGCGACACCTTAGTTGTTCATTGATTGCTTTCTCATATGTGCCTTGACCGCGGGCCTTCAGTAGACCAAGTAACCCCTTGCTTGAGCCAGTGACCTTGGGTCCAAGCTGGTGAGCTTTTTGCTCAAACCAGATGAGCCTGCGCTCAAGCTGGCAACCTCAGGGTCTTGAACCTGGGCCCTTCAGCATTCCAATCCAATGCTCTATCCACTGCGCCACCGCCTGGTCAGGCTCACATAGCTCTTATATGGGCACTAATCCCATTCATGAGGTCTCCACCCTCTTGATTTCCTCTAATCCTAATTATCTCCCAAAGGCTCTACCTGCTATTGCCATCACATTGCGGGTAGGGTTTCAACATGAATTCTGGGTGGGACATAAACACTCAATCCATAACAATCTCCCTGAGTTAGATGCTCATCCCTGGCTCAACGGGGTGTGTGGTTAAGCGGCTGAGATCACATAGCACAAACCTAGGCTTTTCGGGGCATGGGGAGAGAACAATTTCCAAAGCGAGGCAACCTGAGCTGGACCCTCTCTCTATAACATACGTACTTGACAACCACCCACTTCTGGAAGAGACCCAAAACTTTGCTAATATTTAAAAGTAACCATTAGCCTGATTGGTGCTTGGAATACCCAATAATTACCACTAATAAACCACCTAATCATTAAGAATGAAAACTCGGCCCTGGCTAGTTGGCTCAGTGGTAGAGCGTCGGCCTGGCATGCAGGAGTCCCGGGTTCGATTCCCGACCAGGGCACACAGGAGAAGTGCCCATCTGCTTCTCCACCCCTCCCCCTCTCCTTCCTCTCTGTCTCTCTCTTCCCTTCCCGCAGCCGAGGCTCCATTGGAGCAAAGATGGCCCGGGCACTGGGGATGGCTCCATGGTCTCTGCCCCAGGCGCTAGAGTGGCTCTGGTTGCAACAGAGCAATGCCCCAGAGGGGCAGAACATCGCCCCCTGGTGGGCATGCCGGGTGGATCCCAGTCGGGCGCATGCGGAAGTCTGTCTGACTGCCTCCCCATTTCCAGCTTCGGAAAAATGAAAAAAAAAAAAAAAAAAGAATGAAAACCCCTCAAATTATTCATCACAAAGTCCCCTTCCTTGCCTTATAGCTAACAGCCTCATATACTAAAAGATACCAACTGGGCCTAGAATCTAATGCAGCCAGCTGTTAAGAAGCAATGCTGTTCATTTCCCCCAAAGGTCCATGAAGCTCAAAACATGGATGAGAGCCTGACCTCTGGTGGCGCAGTGGATAAAGCGTCGACCTAGGAACGCTGAAGTTGCCGGTTCAAAACCCTGCACTTGTCTGGTCAAGGCATATATGGGAGTTGATGCTTCCTGCTCCTCCCTCCAATCTTTCTCTCTCTCTCTCTCCCTCTTTCCCTCCCTCCCTCCTCTCTAAAAGAAAATGAATAAATAAATAAATAAATAAATAAAAACACATGGATGAGAGTGCCCAATCTTAGAACTGTAGGAAAGTCCTTCTATCATCTTGGACCTAAGACAGTCATTGTCCAACAGGACAGTTAACCTAAGCCCTGCTATTTAAGCTTTCAGTGATTAATGCAAATTTGTCCATTTAAGGAAATACAGAGTTGAGTCTTGACCTCGATAAACCAAAAATTAAAAGGCAGGCAGAAAACAAGAAAGAATCTAACCAATGAAAGACCTTAGCCACTCCTCAGAATCTTGGAAGATGGAGTCTCCTTGTCCTCCCGATATGGATGGTGTCTGTAAGGTATTTTTCCCTGCCAGGAAGGAAGGAAGAGGGCTCGGAGCCACAAAGTGTGGAATAAGTAAACGGCTTTATTGAGTACAGAGTGCATATCCCGCCCGGCAAGGTTCCCTGGCCCTGAGGAAAGAAAGATGGAGGAGATGGAGGCTAGGGAAGTTGCACGGATTAAACCGCGTGGTAGATATTTAAAGGGTCCCTCTAGGGAAGTGGAGCTACTATGACGTGGTAAAATTTCACTGGCTGGCAGAAGATCGCTTCTTTCCAAATGGTTCCTGGGAAGCTTCCTTTGGCGGGCTTGATTGTGGGCGGTCCTAGCCAAAGTGGGCGGGTCTGAGTTCTCCACATGACTATCCCTCTATCCACCAACCTTACAGTGTCATTTATCACTAAGATCTTATGGGCCTCGTGACCACATGACTGTTCTCCCAAGAGGAAGGAGAGACATTCTTGTGTTAGTAAGCCTTCCCCATTTCCCCCAGCCCATGAAAAAGTAGCTAAATAAATGTGATCTTGCTCCCATCCCATCCTGACCCTTCCAGTCCTCATCTGTTTCAAACATACAGGAGAAATGGAGAGAGGTCAGGAGACCCTCAGCCAGAACCTCCTGCCCATCAGGGAGGGAAAAGGGATTCTTCCAGGCCAGAGTAGACAGGGTCCTGTCTCTCTTCTGAACCTAGCATTACAGAACACAAAGAAAATGAGAGTAGGATGCATGCTGTGTATGTTTATCAGCCCATTTCCAATTCTGCGTCTGAAATCAAACAGTCAAAGATCTGCATGCTATGAATTTTAATCTGTCCCTTTAAGACAGTCACACAGTCACAGGTTATGAATACAGAGAGCGTCCTGGGTACAGTGAGTGGCTATGTATACGCATTTATCCCTGTGCTCCCCTTTACCAAGGCCTCAGCGAAGGTCCTCTTGCTCTTATTTTAGCCAAAATTCTTGTGTCAACAAAAGAGAGAGAGAGAGATCTACTTCCATTCAATAAAGACCATCTGATCGTGCTCAGGAGGTGATTGGGTAGCTGATGAAACCTCATTTCTTCCTTCAAATGGTTACCTACTCTGACATCTCGGTCCTCAGGTGTGTGACTTGGGGAGAGAGAGGATGTTTTTTTATCAATGAAGCTTGGCGACCGTAAAAGTAGACTATCAGTTTTCCAAAGCCCCTTCTCCATGGTGGCGAAAGGAAACCAAGTATTCGTTCTCTGGGGTCTTGAAATCAAAACGAAAGTTAAAATAAATATCAAAAAATAAAACATTAAAACTTTGTGAGTAGCCATTGATCCAAGACATTATGAATTTATGTATTCATTTTATGTTGCCTTACGTTATACATTCCAATGCCTTTTGACCATGTTCTGCATGCTGAAAAGTTACATGCTGCCTACAGATGTGAGAGACAGGGTTCTAAATTCTGAGGGGGGGAAAGTGACACGTTTTCTGAGTAGGAAAAGGTGATGCCACAAGCAGCTCCTAAAGTCCCTATAAATCAAAGCACCTGACACTCACGCTGGCCATGAGGATCTGTGATGCTTAGCCAAGTCTAAGTCCCCATACTTGGCAAGTGGATAATACATGGCTGATTAAAACTTAATCCCACTGAACTTGCAAATATGAAAGAGAAAGGAATTGAGAGAAGTTTTTTCAAGACAAATTGGTTTTATTTTTGCAGAATCCAAGGGCAGAGCTGCTTTCTTTTCCCATTTTAGACTCTATTCAAGACATTCCTTTAAACCTAATCAAAGGCTGCTTCTCTTGCATACTGCATTGCATTCCAGAAATTATGGTGAGCAACCATGGTACAAGTCAAAAATATGAAACCGTGTTATTTTTCTTTAATTTGAGATCTTCTTTGGTTAAACTATTAAGGAGCCCACTAACCTCATATCAATTACAATTCCTCTGGAACTAGCAAAGGGTAAAAAAGAAAAGGCTTCCCTTTCTCTGGAGGAAAGTCTTTGGCCATGAGCCGTTTACGCAAATGCAATTGTAGAAAAAAAACCCTAATTTGCACACGGGCATTTATCCTTGTACCTTTCCCGTGTGAAACCAGCCTCAATGCTAAATGGACCCTTGCGATTCATTGATTTCTTTCCTTGTTGCCTTCAAGGACAAAATTTCCTAGAAATAAGGCTACTAGGAGAGTGAGCTCTGCAAAGTATATAGATTGAAACTAGCAGATAGTCTCCCAGGGTTAAGGCAACAGGGCATTTTCTGGAGCCAGGAGGATAATGTCATTGGAAACTAAGGGAAACTTAGAAATGTACCCAGCAGCCTTAAATTCTCACACCCTGTCTTAGCCTCTCCCTCAGCTTTTTCAGCTGGAAGAACTATCCACCTTTTGATGCCCAGATAAATATAACCTCAGAGGAGAAAAGTTTTTTCCATGAGGATGGATGAGTAATGGTCTGAAAATGACAATGGAAATCAAAAGAAAGGCCAATGATTGCTCTACACCCCATTGAATAGGACCACCAGACTTCTTTCAGCCTTGCCCGCTTGACCACGTGTTCCCAAGGGCCAAGGCTATATTCTAGGACCTCCTACAGAGCCAGGCACATAACAGGCTCTCAGGAAACTGTTGAATGGATGAATGATGGAAGCCATCTACTCTTAGACACAAAGAAAGATGGGCATTGTTGTTCTTTAAATTAGGAGCCATTGAGCATGGCGGGATCCAGAGGGCTTCTAAAGGCAGGAACCCTTAAAATAGGAAGTGCTGATTGGCTCCACAGCTCTGCCACAAATCCTCCATCATGAGCCACTTTTTGGCACCTGAAGTGTTTTTGACCTGCTTCCCAGAAATGCAGAGTTTTCTTTATTTTCTCTCTTACTAGTGCCTACCCTCAGCCCAAGGCTCAAAATTGTGCACCCAAACTAACTAACTCAAATAAACCAGCCACCATACAACTATTACAATGACAAGACCGTTAAAATCTGCTTGAATATGCTGACCCTTGACTGGCCTCGCTACTGAAAAGTCACCCAACATTGGTGAGTAAGCAGGTGTAACCTTCTTTCTCCCACTCCTCAAAGGCTTTGGGTGTCTCCAGCCTGAAATCAGTCTTCTGGACTTCCAGCCTCATGGACCTGTAAAGTAAGAAACACTAAAGGAAAAGGACACTTGTTTTCATGGTCCCCACACTCCTCTCGGGATCTAGTGTCGAAGGCAGAGGGGAGATGGGCAGAAAGAGTGAGAGTCTCCTACAGCTCAGACCTCAGAATAGCTCCCTCCACCTTGTGAAGGTTCTCACCAACTCTTCCCTCTGCACTCAACAGCCATTCCTTCCACAACCACTGCCCTGCTCCTCACACAAACACACACAGACACATGCACAAAAATTCTCAGCAACTCCTCCCATCCAGAGCTCCAGCCAGACAAACACAGAGATTCTGGATGTTAGCTTATCTATGCTGAACTCAACATCCTAAAACTCCCTCCTTGTGTATTTCCAGTTTGGGCGAAGCATAGGAGAGGCTCTTGTGGAAGATGGGGAGGGAGAAAAGCAACAGCCATACTGTATTTTTCCACTTGGAAGGTTGGGGCAGAGTCATCAGCTGTTTTTGTAATTTAACAGATTGTTGCTTATCTGATAACTTGCCTCATTGGCACTGGGGCTGCTGTGGTGCCTGCAATGGCTCCCACCTTCCCCTGGGCCCTCTTTTAGCATCTCCTACTCCTGGACCTACAGGTGTTTACCTGTGGGATGAATGGCTCCTGCTTCTCCTATAGGGTGAAGCCCACCTCATCAAGGTTGGAGGTGGTGTGAACTGACATGGGTTCTAGTCTGTCCTCATGGTTTCTTCCTTATGCTCACGAGTGTCAGCTTGTCTTGACTCTCCTCCACATTAAGTGTGCCTTCCCTTCCCGAGAGCCTGCCCTGAGAACTGTTAGCTCCAGCATAAGATTTCAAACACAAAGACAACAGCTCAGCAGAGACTGTCTAACTAACTTGCATGGTTGAGAAAGGTCTAATCTTATAACTACGCATCCACATCCTAGGGTTCTGCTTCTCTGATTAAACAGTGGATTGTTTGTATTTTTTTATTTTCTGTGTATTATGATGGTTTAGCATCTTAAAACTCTTTCAGGCAGAAGAAAGACTGTCCTTCTCAGGGACAGCCAATCTTAGAGACAGCACAGTGCTCACCTGGGAGAATGCCTTTCATGTGCAAACTGACCACCAGGAGCCATGCCTCCTCTCTCTGACCTGTACAACCCGGGAGCCCATGTTCCTCTCCATTCATTATCCCAGGGCCAAGTGCCAGGCTACTAGGGACCACCCCAATAGCTTGAAGCCACCAAAATTATTAAACTAGCCCAGCAATTTTTAACCTTTTTCATCTTGTGGCATACAGAAACTAGTTACTAAAATTCTGCAGCACACACACAAATATATATTTTGCCAATCTGACAAAAAAAAAAAAAGGTATGATTTTGATTAATTTGCACCAGATGGCTATTGTTGTGTTGGCTGTTGTCATTTTTTTATTTGAAAATAAGGGAAAAGAGGTCAGTGCCCCTGATGAAATAGTAAGATATTGCATGAGCTTGTTTTGCAGTGAAGATTGAGAAAGAGAGACAGAAAGGAAGAGAGATGAGAATCATCAACTCATAGTTGCATCAACTTCAGTTGTTCATTGATTGCTTTCTCATATGTGCCTTGATGGGGAGTGATTCCAGCTGAGCCAGTGACCCTTTGTTCAAGCCAGCCACCTTGAGCTTCATGCCGGTGACCTTTGAGCTCAAGCCACTGGCACTGGTCTTCAAGACAGAGACTTTTGGGCTCAAGCAGCGACCTTAGGATCATGTCAATGATTCCCTGCATAAGCCCACAAGCCACGCTCAAGCCAGTGAGCCTGCATTCAAGCCAGTGACCTCAGGGTTTCAAACTTGGGATCTCAGTGTCCCAGGTCAACACTCTATCCACTGTGCTACCACTGGAAAGGCGAGTACTGCATGTTTTTTAAATTCTTGTGCCACACTTGTTGAAAATCACTGAACTAGTCAATCCTAGCCTGGCTTTTCCCATGGAAACTTCAGTAAAGGCCTTAGCTGCCCCCTTGCTCCTCTCCTTTGCCTCCTGACAGGCACTGGTGCTTCCCCATGTGGCCCTGCATGGCATGCTGTGCCTCGTGTTCCTGGGACTTGTGAGCATAACAAACTTTGGTTTCCTGAGCCTCTCTTATGTCTCCTCTTAGGGCCTCACCTAACTGATCTTCACTTAAAAGAACACAGAACAGGCCTTGACTTATACTGCATAGATGCTGGAAGACACTTCTCCAACAGTTCTGCGTGCCATGGGGCTGGACCACCGTGTCATTTTTCCACAGTCACTGCAGCATGATCAGGCTCTACCTGCCTTCTCTGCACTGGATGTTATCTTCAGTTGCTCTATACTCTTTCATCCTTACTTTTGGATTATATCCAACCTGTGGCCAATAAAAGGACCAACTATTTCTCTACAGATGTGCCCCAGTATGGACCATGACAGCCTTTTTATCCCAGAACTGACAAGAAATACTGTCTTGCTTAGGGCTTCGTGGAGGGTGCCTCCTATAGGAAAAGGGAGTGACCCTAAATGAAGCCAAGCAGAGAGAGGGAGAGGTGAGAGAGACACCAAGAGACAGAGAGCAGACAACCAGAGTCTCTGGAGCCTTTTCATTCTGTGTGCCAGCCCATATACTTAACATAAAACACAAAAACACATTGTTTTTAGCCAGCTCCATCCCTTCCCCTAGACCAGTGGTTCTCAAAGTGTGCACCCTAGAAGATTTCCAGGTGCGCCCTATGGTATTCCAGAGAAATATGTGCCTGTTGGGGACCAAAACACCAACACCAACAGGGTTTTTGGAGTTTAGATTTTTGGGGGACAGAGTTGTGGGGAATTGGCTGTAAGCTGACAGTCTGCCCAACCCCCCACCTCACTTGCCTGAGTAGGTTGCAAAAGGCTGTTAAGCCTTGGTGCTGGATTGTTTACACTACCCCCCATGTTCCCTGGAAAGACTGGAGGCAAGTTTCTTCTAGTCTTTGTTTGGTGTAAAGTTTAGATGATATGTATATGGGGGTTTTCTGCACTCAACACAATTAAGAGTAAAAAGAGAGAAATTCTTCAATATACTGATGAGAAAATGAGAGTTTGCCTTTCAAATAGATGCCCAAACATTGAAGAAATTGCTAGGACACATCAGGCTCATGTTTCTTATAAACACAAGAATGAAAACACTTAACACATTTGTGCCGGGACCTGCCAAATTTACTAAATCTTACTAAGAATGTATCTATATATATAAAAACAATAACTTTTATTGTGTTTTTTTTATTTTTTAACCCCTTTTTTAAGAATTATAAAAAGCATAACTCAAAAAATGTAACATAAAAATGTTTTTTAATGTCAGAATAAATTTAATTTTGTCCTATTTATTTTGCTTAATTACCATAAAAGCACGCTTGGACTTTATATTTTTTTCTTTAATATTTGACTTAATTATTATAACATATTTCTCAGAAATTTGTATATAGTGCACCTACAATTATTTGTAGGATTTTAAATGTGCCCTGACTTCAAAAAGTTTGAGGACCACTGCCCTAGACACCCACCATCCTGTGCTCTGATTTCCATCGTGAGGTCAGTCCCACCCACTGCCCTAGACACCCACCATCCTGTGCTCTGATTTCCATCGTGCAGTCAGTCCCACCCACTGCCCTAGACACCCACCATCCTGTGCTCTGATTTCCATCGTGCGGTCAGTCCCACCCACTGCCCTAGACACCCACCATCCTGTGCTCTGATTTCCATCGTGCGGTCAGTCCCACCCACTGCCCTAGACACCCACCATCCTGTGCTCTGATTTCCATCGTGCGGTCAGTCCCACCCACTGCCCTAGACACCCACCATCCTGTGCTCTGATTTCCATCGTGCGGTCAGTCCCACCCACTGCCCTAGACACCCACCATCCTGTGCTCTGATTTCCATCGTGCGGTCAGTCCCACCCACTGCCCTAGACACCCACCATCCTGTGCTCTGATTTCCATCGTGAGGTCAGTCCCACCCAGCCACGGGCCCTGGTGCAGGGTCACCCCTCTTCTCAGCAGGGCTTGTTCACTTTGTTTCCCAAAAGCACCATTTCCTGAAGGCTGTTCCCTAAACCACAAGCCCCTCAACACTGCCAGGGACTCCACCTTCCACGCAGAGAGGAAACACAGACGTCGTGGGCTGAACTGTGCCTCTTCCCAAATTCATAGGCTGAAGCCATAACCCTCGAGTGTCTCGGAATGTGACTGCACTTGGACTGTACAGGGCTTTGAAGAGGAGATGAAGTTAAAATGCGGCTTTTAGAACGGGCCTTAGTCCCACATGACTGGTCCTTATGACAAGAGGAGGCTGGGCCATGCACAGAGACGCCGGGCAGGCAGGCACACGTGCAGAGGGAGGACCATGGGAAGAATGACACAGGAAGGAGGTGGCTGTCTAAAAGCCAAAGAAAGAGATCTCAGATGAAATCAATGCTGCCAACAACTTATCTCTGACTTCCAGCCTCTGGAACTGTGATAAAATAAATTGCTATTGTTGAAACCACCCAGCCTGTGGTATTTTGTGGTAGCAGCCTTCACACACGAATACACGGACCACACAGCTGCTGGCAGAGTGACGGCATACACTGACAGGAGAAAGGCCCTACGAAGTCCCGCCAGAGATGACCGTTTACCTTTAAAAGGCACTTACCGAAACGCTGTCTCTGTTCCTGCACAGAGGTGGCCATTATCGAGACTGAGGGCGGTGAGAAGGCCATCAGGATATTAGTAACAATTATGTCTTTGCTCTTCAGAAATAAAGCAGTAGATAGATAATTGTCGGAACCATCACCCAAATTATAAAAAAAAAAAGGGGGGGCATGTCATAAAAATGCGAAGCCTTCGCGGTGCAAGGCTAGGAGCACCCACGTTCAGCTCCCACCTGCGTTCTTCACTGACTCAGTGACCTTGGTCTAGTCCCTGCCCATCGCTGACCTCAGTTTCCCCATTTGTAAAGTAAGTGGACTGGCTACGTGATCCCTGTAGCCCGGTTTTGCCTGAGTCATCAAATGCTGGGCTGCCTGTTTTCCTTAGCGTTCCTCTGGTTAACCTGCCAAGTTAACTCCCGTTAACTCATCTTGGTGTCTAGCATTCCAGTGGCCGTTTTCTTGGGTTTGCCATTTTTGATTTGAGAGCACCCCTTGAGACGGAGTGCCCACTTCCTCCCTGGTGCTCCCCGTGTCCCTGCTCTTTCATTCTTCTCATCTTGACGGCTGCGGCTGAAAAACATTTTGGTAAATTATCAGGGTGTCCAGCGTCCATACATTTTCTGTATCTATCCACCCGTCAGAGCGTCGGTTCTGTGCCGGCTACTGTAGGGAAGGGATCCCATAGCAAAATAAAGAGGACAAGGAGTCCATGCTTGGATTTTGAACTAAAAATCTTAAGTCCTGGGTGGATTTAGGGCACAGAAGAAATCCAGCAAAGAGCAAAGCGGCACTGACTCGCTGGAGAGTTCCCAGAAAGACTTCTGATTCCTAAATGAGAAAGCGAAACTCTTTCTAGCCCCTTCCCTTCTCAACACTCATCCCAAAATAACAAGGAGGACAAGATACAGAAGCAAAAACTCCACATTAATGAGGCTGCAAGTGATCTGTAAAATCAAACCCTGACATATAGAAATGGAGAAGGATAGAGGAATGAGTAATGACCCAGCAGAGAAAGGTCAAAGTTGAGTGCCCAGAGAAAGAGATCAGGAGAAGCCAACCAGCTCATCCCCTCGGGCCCTCAGACAGGCAAAAGTGATGGGAGGCAACGGATACCTTAAAAACTGGAGCACTGAAAAGGGGAACTTCTTGAAAATCTGTATAAAGAACACATAGAGTCCTGGCCAGATAGCTCGGTTGGTTGGAGAATTGTCCAGAAGCGCAGAGGTTGCTGGTTTGATCCCTGGTCAGGGCACATACAGGAACAGACTGATGTTCCTGTTTCTCTCTCTCTCTCTCTCTCTCTCTCTCTCTCTCTCCCTCACTCCCTCCTGCTCCCTCATCACTAGTTCAATGGACTAGTTTAGGGCTTCTCAGCAGCGATACTGGACACTACTAGATAATGAAGCAACCATTAACATTCTGACTAAAAATTATTTTCAGCCTAAAGTTCTCGCCCTGGCCAAACTACCAATCAAATGTGAGTCCAGAATAAAGATATTTTCAGACATTTACGGACTCACAAAATTTGCCTCCATGCACCCCTGTCTTAATAAGCTACCAGAAGCTGTTCTCAGCCAACGTGAAGAAGACAGGTGAGAAGTAAGGGGACCCCAGGATGACGGCCATTCCGCAGGCCAGGCGGGCTGGAGCAGGGGGACAGAGGACGCCAAGAGGAGTGTCTCTGGGGAGAAAAGGGGTTAGACTGTGTGTAAATTTGTACTAAAAACTGTTTCAGACCCAGGGGTCACCAGCTTGAGCACAGGCTCACCAGCTTGAGTGCAGGGTCGCTGGCTTGCATGTGGGGTCATAGACAGGACCTCATGGTTGCTGGCTTGAGCCCAAGGTTTCTGGCTTGAACAAGAGTGTCACCGGCTCAGTTGGAGGCCCTTGATCAAGGCACGTATGAGAAGCAATCAATGAACAAATAAAGTAACCTAAGTACAAGCTGATGCTTCTCATCTCTCTCCCTTTCTGTCTGTCCCTACCTGGTCTTTTCAATGTCTCTCTCTCTCTCTCTCTCTCTCTCTCTCTCTCATGTGTGTGTGTGCACACTAAAAATAAATTTTAAAAAATAAATACTGTTTTAGAGAATTATTGAGGGATGCGAGAAGGTTAAGCCAGAAATGCAAAGAAAACAAGAAAATGTCACAATCATTAACTTTATAAAGAGTTGTTCAGGAAAGGACACAGGATTGTAGTGTGTTCGATAGTGAACAATAATCATCTAGTTATAATAATGAAACCCTTTGTACTGTCGAACTCTGTAATATAACTAATTGGAAGAATGAGAGAGTCAAAGGGATGAACAATAGCAAAACTTCCCCTCGACCATAACAGCAATTAAGTAGAGAATATCTAAGGTGGACAGATCAAAAGAGAGCCATTGACACATATTATTTATGAAGCTGGAGAAATAACCTTTAAAAAATGAAAGAGGGTGCCCCTGGGAAATGAGAAGGAGTGAGGAGGGGAAGGGGGAGACGAGGGGTGCTCTTTTCATTGTAGGATTGTCAGGACTATTTGTCCTTCCTGAACTGATGCTCAAATGAGGACGAAGACATCTTGGAAGAGACAGCATGGCTGGAACCAAATTCACCCAAGCCCTTGACATGACATGAGACTCCTAGATCTTGCCCCGCCACCAGAAAAAGGAAAGGGACCCCCAAAAAGACCAATAAGTGTCCCTCACTCAGCAGCTTAAGGGCTTGAAATAAAAATTAAGTTTAGCCACAGAAAGGTGAAATGACATTTCTTCACCACCTGAGTGAATGGACTGACAGTCACCCCTGCTAACAGCATGGCCCAATAGGACGTTCTGCCCAGTGGAAATGTTCTGGTCTGTTCAACGCCATAGCCGTTAGCCACAGGAAGGGGGCCTTGCAATGTGGCCGGGGTGTCCCAAGTTTGTATTTTACTTAACGTTAATTAAGTTGAATTTAAATAGCCACATGTCGCCAGTGGCTACCATGCTGGATATCAGACAGAGTGTCCTTCCTTAAGTCAATCTGTCATCCAATAAAACTCAGTGGCCAAGCGGCGCTTTATGGCGCCACGACAGGATGTGAGTCCAGGCCTCGCCACCATGCCAGTGGCTGCTCACTTGTTAACAGTAAAGGACAGGAGCCAAGTTATACTTGAACTTAAAGCAGCAGGGTGGTCCAAATAAGAAAGAGACATGCTGCCCTGGCCGGCTGCTCTGTGGTTAGAGCGTCAGCCCACATGCGGACACCCCGGTCTGATCCCCAGTCAGGGCACACGGAAGCCACCATGTGCTTCTCTTCCCCTCCCCTTCCCCCTTCTCCCCCTCTTCTTGCAGCCTGTGGTCTACAAGTTTAAGCTCGGTTGATCTGAGCATTGACCCCAGACAGGGGTTGCCAGGTGGATCCCAGTCAGGGTGTAGGCAGTAGTCTGTCTCTCTATCTCCCCTCCTCTAACTTGGAAAAAAGAGAGAGAGATGTCATCAACAAAGAGTTCTCCTTCAAAAATGTTAATCAGACCTCGGGCTTTATGTCCCAGGTTGCTCTAGGAGCAGAGAAGATGAATCATCACAGGAATGGTTCGATACATACAACAAGGTCTAAGTAACTCTCACCGCGCATGACCGCGGTCAGCTGACAAAATGAAGTGTGAAACTGGCCAAGCTCATTGAAAAAGCAGCTGCTTCTACCTGATTTCTTCCAAAACACATGTAAAATCATGCACACATCTTAGGTGCCATGTACTTTGATGGGAATTTACATGAACGAATTAAGTTGTAAGCTGAGTTCACCTTCATACCAAGCACATTTTGTAAAAGTGGTGCTTAAATACAAAATGATTTTTTGAAATAAGCAAATAAACAGCCGTGTCTACCGCGCACCAGGCTCTGCTCAAGGATATTGAACCCGATGTGCCTCCTCTCCTTCCCCACCGTGTGCGGCGGGTAGGAGAGACAGAGATCCTCACTGCAGTCAGCATATCATTGCAAA
This sequence comes from Saccopteryx leptura, assembly GCF_036850995.1. Classification (NCBI taxonomy): domain Eukaryota; kingdom Metazoa; phylum Chordata; class Mammalia; order Chiroptera; family Emballonuridae; genus Saccopteryx; species Saccopteryx leptura. The sequence goes on along the minus strand of NC_089504.1, from coordinate 351,631,947 downwards.
TTATGGTGACTGCAACGAAGGAAAAGAGAGCGTAACTGTGGCCCTTCGTTTAAATTGAGGAGGCCTCTCAGGAGAAAACAAAACCAACAGCCAGGAATTCACTGTCTGATGAAGGCCAGAGCGTGTGCAGCCCAGCCCGGGTCAGGAGAGTCGGGAGCGCAGGGTGGCGGGGGAGTGAGCAAAGAGCAGGGGTAAGGGCCTCCTGGGCGGACTGCGGAGCTCCTGTTTTACTCTAAGTGACAGGAGCAGAAGAGCTCTCAGTGTCAATGGCAGTGGCACAGCACGTTTCCGTTCCTGATAGACTGCAGGGGAAGGGCCGAGGGGAGAGGGGAAGACCTGCGGGTGGCGGTCCTGGGCGGGGCCCGGGGCAGAGGTGAGGGTCCTGGGCGGGGCCCGGGGCAGAGGTGAGGGTCCTGGGCGGGTCCTGGGCGGGGCCCGGGGCAGAGGTGAGGGTCCTGGGCGGGGCCCGGGGCAGAGGTGAGGGTCCTGGGCGGGTCCTGGGCGGGGCCCGGGGCAGAGGTGAGGGTCCTGGGCGGGGCCCAGGGCAGAGGTGAGGGTCCTGGGCGGGTCTTGGGAGGGGCCTGGGGCAGAGGTGCGGGTCCTGGGAGGGGCCCGGGGCAGAGGTGAGCGTCCTGGAAGGGGCCTGGGGCAGAGGTGAGGGTCCTGGGAGGGGCCCGGGGCAGAGGTGAGCGTCCTGGGAGTGGCCCGGGGCAGAGGTGAGGGTCCTGGGCGGGTCTTGGGAGGGGCCTGGGGCAGAGGTGCGGGTCCTGGGCGGGTCCTGGGCGGGGCCCGGGGCAGAGGTGAGGGTCCTGGGCGGGTCCTGGGAGGGGCCCGGGGCAGAGGTGCGGGTCCTGGGAGGGGCCCAGGGCAGAGGTGAGGGTCCTGGGAGGGGCCCGGGGCAGAGGTGAGGGTCCTGGGCGGGGCCCGGGACAGAGGTGAGGGTCCTGGGAGGGGCCGGGGCAGAGGTGAGGGTCCTGGGAGGGGCCTGGGGCAGAGGTGAGGGTCCTGGGAGGGGCCGGGGCAGAGGTGAGGGTCCTGGGAGGGGCCCGGGGCAGAGGTGAGGGTCCTGGGAGGGGCCCGGGGCAGAGGTGAGGGTCCTGGGCGGGGCCCGGGGCAGAGGTGAGGGTCCTGGGAGGGGCCCGGGGCAGAGGTGAGGGTCCTGGGCGGGGCCCGGGACAGAGGTGAGCGTCCTGGGAGGGGCCCGGGATAGAGGAGCCGGTCCTGGGAGGGGCCTGGGGCAGAAGTGAGGGTCCTGGGAGGGGCCCGGGACAGAAGTGAGGGTCCTGGGAGGGGCCCGGGGCAGAAGTGAGGGTCCTGGGCAGGGCCCAGGACAGAGGTGAGCGTCCTGGGAGGGGCCCGCGATAGAGGAGCCGGTCCTGGGCGGGGCCCGGGGCAGAGGTGAGGGTCCTGCGAGGGGCCCGGGATAGAGGAGCCGGTTCTGGGCGGGCGGGGTTTGGGGCAGAGGTGCCGGTCCTGGGCGGGCCGGGGGCAGAGGTGAGCGTCCTGGGCGGCACCCGGGATAGAGGAGCCGGTCCTGGGTGGGATTTGGGGCAGAGGTGCCGGTTCTGGGCGGGGCCCAGGGCAGACGTGAAGGTGGCTCGGGCAACCCAGAGGCAGCGGGTTGGACAGACGTGAACAGGTTCCAGATGTTTGGGGCAAGAGGCAATGGAGGGATGGACTGGATGTGGGAGGAGACGGAGAGCGATGTCAGAGAGAGTCCTGGCTCCCCAGGGGCCACGAGGCTGCTGAGAGGGGAACAGGTACGGAGGAGCTGATATGAGGGGGAGGTCACCTGAGATTCCCTCAGGCAGTGCTACGGCGATCTGTTCTCCGCTTTGCCCCAGGCCACCACCCAATCTTGGAAGGTACTGGGGACGGCAGGACCCACTCCGTTCAGCTCCTGGATCCTTCCTTCCTGGGCCCATTTGCTCACAGCTCATTCCTCAGCAACAGCGCCCTCTGGTGGCCAAGCGCCGGCTCCCGCTCCCCACATCCCTATCTCGCTGCAATCTGGGTTTCCACAGCGGTGCCTTGTTTCACCTGGAATTCTGACCACCGATTGGGTCTCTAAGGGCCCCACGCCTGTGCTGAGAGGCACAGGATGGATCCCCCGGGGCCTGTTCTAGGCTTCCTCAGCATGAGGATCTGGGCAAAGGAGTAGGCTGGGTCCAGAGGAAGGGGCCTGGTGTCAGTTTCCAGGACAGTGGGACTGAAATGCGGGGAAGAGCCAGATCAATAGGGACAGGGAACAGGAACAGAGCCCACAGAGGGGAAGGCGAAGGGGAGGCGATGAGGCAGACGCTCCTTGGGGAGGGGGGGGGGGGCTGGGGAAGACTCCCTGAACAGCGGGATACAAAGCAAAGGACCTTTGATGGCCTGCTGGGGGGATGCGGGGAAAGCACTTCCTGATTAACTCCCATGGCTGGGTCCACTCTCCTTTACACAGAAGAGGCATGCACCCCAAACTCGGCGGCACCTCACTACCGAGGACCCTCTGGCCCAAGCAAATAGGCACAGAACAAGCTCAGCCTGCTGGGGGGTGCGCTGGGGCCCTGCAGCCCTGACCGTACCTCTCAGGTCCCCTGGCGCTCCCTGAAGCTCCAATCAGGGCCAGAAAGTTTGGTGGGGGTGGGATGGGGGTGATTCTGGCCACAGTTCTGGAAAAAGGAGTTGGCCAGAGTAAGAGCTCCATGTTAATCTCTGCAAGGTGCTGTGAACAGAAGCAAGCCCTGCTTCATAGCCTGTGTTTCGTGGGACACGCACAGACTGCAGCAGAAATGGCACCTCCTCCAGGAGGGCCTCCCGGCACCCCACACTAGGGTAAGCTCCCCCGGCCGTCTATTCCTGCAGGGCCCTGGGCTTCCCTCTCTCAGTGCTAACCAACTTTCTAGCAATCGCCTGTTGACTTGCCTGTTTTCCGCTGCTGGATGTCACCACCTTGAGCTCAGAGACGGCATCTGCCTTGTTCACTATAGTAAGCCCAGCACGTGGTACATTGTGGTGACACTTTCCCCATTTCATAAGTGACCCCGTTCATTGCTCAAGGAAGACACTCGACACCCTTGCCCTCCAGGGCCAGAGACCTCCTCAGGGAGCTGGTACAAACTTAAAAGAGCCTGCAGTTCTTTAAAAGCAGAGACATGCTGCATCAGTGGGCCTGCAACCCATAAATTGGCCCAGCTAGGAAAAAACTTAAGTGCACGTGTTTGAGCATCCTAAGCAAAGTTCCCGGGGTCAGGGCCACACCTTTCCTGTCCCAGGCTAAAAATGTTTAGACGAAGATGTTGCAGACGCATGTATATTAAAGCAAAGTTTCAAATAGAAGCAACAACATTGCTTAAGCTTCGCAGGAGCTGTCAGATGCCACTACAATATTCATTGTCTTTCCTCCAGACTTAAATCATTTCCACAGCCACGGGGACCATCAGTTTGGAATCTGATGTACAGCTATCAGAGAGAATAACAGACACTTGCTGCTCCAGCCTTGACTCCTAAAATAAGATAATAATTCTTTTGACACCTCAGAGAATATACCATCAGTTGGTCAAAAATGGATGGAGTAAAAAAAAAAAAAAAAAAAAAAATGGATGTAGTCGTCTAACTAGATTTCCAGGACTCGGTGAGGGTTGATTTAAGCACACTGGTTTTAAAGAACTGAAGAGGACAAGAAAGAGGAGATTGCTGATTCTTAAACCCAGAATAGTCGTGGTTTCACTACTTGACCGCAGGCTAAGACCATGTTAATTTTATTTCAAATGTATGTATCGAAGCTAAGAGGTTGTCATGAAAGGTTTAAATCTTAAATCAAATGTTCTTTCCAATAAGGTCATTCGTGACAGGCTGAAATGTTGCGAGGGATGTATTACATGATGGATGTTTGTCATTTAGTCACAGAAAGAATGTTACAGGGAAGCTAAGGGGTCATGTCCCAAGCCACAAGGTATTCTCAAGAGGCAAAGGTGCCAAGTGATGGAATCCGAATTGCCCCCGCTCTCACCTCTGGCCCCTTAATTACTCCTGCACTTGGCAAGCACAAGCATCCTGCCAGCGCCCCGCCATCTCCCCACGCTGCCTGGCTAAGGAACTCAGAGCAGCACGTTTGAACAAACACTCTTCAGTAGATCGCCAAACCCCAGGAAAGGGAGAAGGAGAGGAACCCTGCGTAGTCAGGGAGGTCCACAGGCTTTTTCGTCATGATGCTTACAGACATTTCTGGATATTTGTTTCAGGGAACAACCAAGGTAACCAAGGGCCAGAGGTGGACGTGTATTCAAATTCCACCAGTTGCTACAAGACCTGCCTTTAGGGCATTCTACATCCCCAGCTTCTACAACAGCTGGAAAAAGGAGTTGGCCAGAATAAAAGCTCCATGTTAATTTCTGCAAGGTGCTGTGAACAGAAGCAAGCCCTGCTTCATAGCCTGTGTTTCGTGGGACACGCACAGACTGCAACAGAAATGGCACCTCCTCCAGGAGGGCCTCCCAGCACCCCACACTATGTAAGCTCCCCCTGCCGTCTATTCCTGCAGGGCCCTGGGCAACAGTGATAATCCGACACCTGCAGAATTCCCAGCGTTGCTACAAGCAACCTAAGGTTCCACAGAGCAAAATTTAAAAACCACTGGGAGCCCTGGCAGATTAGCCCAGCAGTAGAGCATCAACCCGATGTGTGGAAGTCCCGGGTTCGATTCCCGGCCAGGGCACACAGGAGAAGCACCCATCTGCTTCTCCACCTCTCCCCCTCTCCTTCCTCTCTATCTCTCTCTTCCCCTCCTGCAGCCAAGGCTCCATTGAAGCAAAGTTGGCCTGGGCGCTGAGGATGGCTCCATGGCCTCCCCTCAGGCACTAGAATGGCTCTGGTTGCAGCAGAGCAACGCCCCAGATGGGCAGAGCATCGCCCCCTGGTGGGCATGCCAGGTGGATCTCAGTCAGGTGCATGTGGGAGTCTGTCTGTCTGTCTCCCCACAGCTTCTCACTTCAGAAAAAAAAATTTTTTAATTTAAAAACCACAGGGGAATTTACGTTTGCGTGAGTGTAAGCAAGGTCAAAGCCTGACTCCACCACTTCCAAGCTGCGTGAGTATGTATAAACGGTGTAACAAAGCAAACAACCTTCCCCTAGGGCCCCCCAGGTTCTCTCAGAATCCTCTTTTACCCCAAAAACTGATGGTATTCTCACTGATAAGTAATTATAATAATCAACTAGCAGCAACGGTGGCAATAAGCAGAGTAATTCAGCCTGACCAGGTGGTGGCGCAGTGGATAGAACGTCGAACTGGGATGCAGAGGACCCAGGTTCGAAACCCCGAGGTCGCCAGCTTGAACACGGGCTCATCTGGTTTGAGCAAAGCTCACCAGCTTGAGCCCAAGGTCACTGACTTGAGCAAGGGGTCACTCAGTCTGCTGTAGCCCCCTGGTCAAGGCACATATGAGAAAGCAATCATTGAACAACTAAGGTGCCACAATGAAGAACTGATGCTTCTCATCTCTCTCCCTTTCTGTCTGTCTGTCCTTATCTGTCCCTCTCTCTGTCTCTCTCTGTCTCTGTCACTCAAAAAAAATAAGTAGAATAAATCATAGATCAGGGGTCCCCAAACTACGGCCCGCGGGCCACATGCGGCCCCCTGAGGCCATTTATCCGGCCCCCGCCGCACTTCCGGAAGGGGCACCTCTTTCATTGGTGGTCAGTGAGAGGAGCATAGTTCCCATTGAAATACTGGTCAGTTGGTTGATTTAAATTTACTTGTTCATTATTTTAAATATTGTATTTGTTCCCATTTTGTTTTTTTTTACTTTAAAATAAGATCTGTGCAGTGTGCATAGGGATTTGCTCCTAGTTTTTTTTATAGTCTGGCCCTCCAATGGTCTGAGGGACAGTGAACTGGCCCCCTTTTTACACGTATAAAAAGTTTGGGGACCCCTGTCATAGATAGATGGTATAGATATAGGTATTATCTATCTGATATAGATAGATATAGATGATATAGATATAGATTAGATATAGATATAGATTAGATATAAATATAGATAGATAGATGTGGATATAGAGATGATAGACATACACACAGATACACTCTGAAAGTATTTTTAACATGTCACCCCCCCCCCCCGACAACCTCACATGGGAGGGAGCACAGGGCTACCTCTCTATGTTAGAGACCAAGCAGCAGAAGCTCAGACATAAAACAACTGGCTCAAAGCCACACAGTACAGAAGGACACGTGCCAGGACAAAGACGAGGAGTTTCTGTCTCCAGCTCCAAGGTTCTCTTCCCTACACAGCGCAGCCTCCTCACCCCACACCTAGAAGCGCAGTGCCCACCAGTCGGCACACACACGGGCACATCACCGTGCACACCCACTCCCAGAGGCCTGCAGTCAGCCTGAGGTCCCAGGGAGAATGGCTGACCACGCCACACACTTCCTGGGCTGAGCTGTCTGAGGGACGGAGTAGCTAGACTGGCTCTTGCATAACGCCCAAACCCATTTCTTGAGTACTGCAAACAAGGCTTCGTGGGTGTCCGTACCAACGGCCACATTATGGTGACACTGCTGCTTTGGGCCCCTCTGGTCAACTATCTTCAACAGGCTTGGATTTTCTGTTGTGAAGCTATTACATGCAAAACTCATTGTAAAAGGACAAGTCTCTATACTCATAAATTGCCGGTAAAAACAAGTCATCTTCGATATTATATTCAAGTGGCACTTGGTACTGAAAAACTATTTGTAATTCACACACCTTCCCAGACTGGCAACTTCATTAACAAAGCACAAAATCTGGGGAGTCAAATAGCCGGGCGGCTTCTTTCCTTCGTGCACCTTGGGAAAACGTCGTCTCCTTGCTTAGGTCTTTGCAGACCCCCGGATTCAGAGGGAGGCACCCTTGGTTTCTAAGCAGTCCTATAAGTGGTCGGCCTCGACTAGACTTTGGGGAACTCACACTCCTTTCCCAGAAGCCCTGTGTACCTGGGCTTCCCGGCCGGGAGAGACCTGGGAGATGAGCTTATCTTACAGCCCTGTTTCACAAATGAGAAAACGAGGCCGAGAGGGTTGAAGCCCCTTGCCCAGAGACTAGTAGCAATTTATGGTGTGAGTTAGGACACAAATAGAGAAGCCACTGGATAAAACCAAAGCCACGGGTGTTGTTCCTAATCGACTGTGCAATGAGAATGTCAACTGTTTTTATTTCTTTAGGTGAAGCATAACTACTTTGTTCTACCAGGCTAAGCTCTGTGCCTTACAGGATCCTTACATCAATAGAACAGAAGATATACATTAGCCCAGTTTTATAGATGAGAAAGGTTAGGCTGAGTTGCCCAAGGTCACACAACCAGCAAGAAGCAGCGCCAGAATCCAAACGTGGTCTTGCCTGGCTCCGCGGTGCACGCTCATCCTCCTTGTCACCTGCGGAGTCTACGAGGCGCTGGGCGGGGCGGGGCTGGAGGCTGGCGCTCACCTCAGTTTGGTGACTGCGGTTCCAGGTAGGCTGCTGAGCACCCCTGGTCCTCGCTCTCATAGCAGAGAACTCTGCTGAGCTGTCCATGGAGCCCGCCGCAGCTTGGTGTTTACCGCTCACCTGACGATGCAGGGCTCGTTGCCTGCCCATTGCACAGAACGTGCCTTCTACGAGCGAGCGAGCGGAGTCGCTGGTAGTCCCTGCTTTTAACCTGTCAGCACCCTGCCTGAGCCCCAGACGCACGCCCTTGCCTCCCCTGGTACTAGGAAGCCAGCCAACTTCAAAGACCTCTGTCAAAAGGCGTGGAAGACCTCCGGAGCCAAAACATTGAGCAAAGGGCTCAGAGAGGCCCGCGCCTCAGACCCCGTGACTCGGGCTGTCACCTGGAAGCTGCCTCCCACTGGCACCAGCGCCCTCCAGACCAAGAGCCAGCTCCTCCTGGACCCCGGGCTCCGCGGTGCCAGAGTCCGCGCACTCAGAGGAACGGCGGACAGCCTCTGTATGCTGGTGGGAAGAAAGAAAGCAATTGATTTTGTTTGGGAGAATTTTATGTTAGTCCTTTTTATTATCTCGAGAAGGGTCATGAAATCCTCTAAAGCAAAATCAATTACAGGCACGCACCAGGAGGCCAGAGCAGCCCTTTGGCTCACGAGCAACAGACAGGTCTCTGGATGAGCAGCCTCAGCCCCTGAGCCGCCGCTGGTCCCCTCCTTGCTGGCTCAGACCCATGCCACCTTTCGCCCTCCACAGAACTGTTTTGTCAGCCTAGGAGATGGCCCTACCCCGAGACCCTCAGTAGTTGATGTTGGACCAATTGATTTCCTCTCCCACGAATTAGGAAGTGGATGCAAAGCCTGTGAATGTGGTGAGAACACAGGCGGTATTAACCTGTCATTTGGGGAGAAGGCATTTTCTGCTACAGGCTCTAAAAGGTAGAGAAAACCCATCTGGATCAGAGAAAGATGCAACTGGTGGGTGGGAAGAAACAGAAACAAAGACAGTCTGGCAAGCCCTCAGACCCTGGCACCAGACTGTCCGACTAGGCTTGACTTCAGAAGGAGCTCGGTGGATCGGTAATCCCCCGCTTCTCAGTTAGGCTGGCTCAAGCTCGGGTGTATTGTCTGCAATCAAATATTAGGAGTATTTTTTCCCTTCAGTTTGTTTAGTAAGCATAAGAAAACTACCCCACAGCCTGACCGGCGGTGACGCAGTGGATAGAGCGTCCACCTGAGATGCTGAGGTCCCAGATTCCAAACCCTGAGGTTGCTGGCTTGAGCACTGTCTCATTGACATGATCCCATGGAAGCTGGTTTGAGCTCAAGGTCGCTGGCTTGGCTTGAGCCCCCCCCCCCCATCAAGGCACGGATAAGAGTCAATCAGTGAACAACTAAAGTGACACAACTACAAGTTGATGCTGCTCATCTCTCTCCCTTCCTGTCTATCTCTCGTGTGTGCTAAAATTTAAAAAAAGTACCCCACAAATTTGTCTAGTTAGAAAACAGTATGTTATATGAAATATACCCAATAGGTAAAGCCCTAGACAGAAAGCAGATGGAGGGGTTAGTGGAGAGTGACTGCTTTAACAGGATGGGGTTTCTTTTGAGGTGATGAAGACGTTTTAGAATTTGATCTAGGTGCTGGTTGCACGACATTGCGAATGTACCGGATACCACGGAATTGGGCATTTTTAGGTGATTAATTCCAAGTTGTGTAAATTTTTAACTCCGTTTTTTAAAAAAAAAACAGAAAGTACATTATAGCTGAAAATATCAGGAAGTCTCATTAAAATGAAGGATTTACTACTTTGCTGAAGAATCTCATTCATTTGTCCATTTATTCATTAACTCAACAAATACACATGAAGCACTGACTATTCGCCAATCCCAACAGATTGCATTCCACATGAATACTCACGGGCCAAACACTCTCCTACCCTGGTTTCTGAACTTTTCCAAATCATTCTATCATCGGTCTCATTGAAACTTTGTTCCACTTGCTGTTTTAACTGGCAGGGGCCTGACCTTGCTTTAGCAACCTGGATGGGGTTTCTACATCCTGCCTGCAGTCTGAGGGGCATCCAGTCTCCTTCCGCATTCTTTCTGATTCATGAGTACCTCAAGAGGTCACAGGGTCACCAGCATAGGACAATGGTTGAAAAGCACCAAACCTCAGAAACCTTTGACAACTAGAAAGTTTAGATGCCCCCCCCCCGCCAGAAAGCTGTAACTAATATATAAGTTGATAATAGCAACACACAATAATTCAAGAGGTAGCTGACATTTTCAAAACTATTAAGGACTTTGCAGCAAAGAAAACTTGATCCTCACAGGGCTCCTCCCTGGCCCCCTGGGATAGATTAAAAGGCATCCTCCACCAAGGCTGGGGAGGCAGGGGGAGGACTTTGGGAAAAGCCAGAAGCAAAGTAGTTTCTCCCAAGAAGATACCAAATACGCCGAGGAGATGGTGCAAACTTGTTCCATTCAATTTACAATTCTGAGAAAAACTCCAGGAGACGGTCTGTCAACAACGTCAGCCACAGCGGTTGTCGATGGCAGGGCTGGACTTTCTGAGCCCGCTTGCCAAGCTCCAGTAATAAAAGTCTACCTGTGCCCGGCAGTCCACTTTTATGTGCATGTGTCTGTCTGCGCATGTGTGCAGCGTTACGGTCATGACGGTAATTTGTTGGACTTGTAGATCCCAAGAAGGGAAATGTTGGCGATTTCACTTGGCTCAACCTGATGTTTTGAGAAACAGAAAATTCCGTATTCGTGGATGATTTATTCACAACCTTCCTCTGATTTGCTTTTCAAAACCAACAGGCAACCCAAAAGAACAATTTGGTTTTAATAGGACAAATTCCAGAGACAGAGGCGTGGGAGAGGCAGGTCTTGGTCGTCATCCCATCCCGTACCTGTCGGCTCCCATACATGACAAGTCTGGGGGAGAGGGCTCACAGCCGGCCCTTTCAAAGGCATCATCTGCTGGAATCAAGTCAGAGCCTCTGGGGTCTTGCTCTGAACCCATTTGTCTCATTTGCTGAAGAGATTATCCTGTTCTCTGGTTCTGTCTCCTCATCATGGATCCAGGCACTTCCTCAGCCTCCTGAAGACAGCCCAACCTGAGTGCTCAGACTGGACGTGGCTTTCCCTGGCTTCCTCCCCTCCACAGACCCTCCCACCTCCTTCTCTCCCTCGTTCCACCCCACCAGTGCCGGTGCATCACAGGGTAGCTTTAGAGGATGCTTTTAAATGTATAGGAAACTTATCAAAATTAAGATATTCTTTGTTTTTATCTAGGTCTGTTGCAGTAAAAAAAAAAAAAAAAACCTGGTCATGGCCCTGGCCGGTTGGCTCAGTGATAGAGCATCAGCCTGGTATGTGGATGTCCCTGGTTTAATCCCTGGTCAGGGCACACAGGAGAAGCAACCATCTGCTTCTCTACCCTTCCCCCTTCCTCTTTTCTCTCTCTCTTTCTCTCTCTCCCTCTCTTCTCCTCCCACAGCCATGGCTTGAGCCCTAAGCACTGAGCATGGCTCATGGAGCCTCCACCTTAGGTGCTAAAAATAGCTCGGTTGCAAGCATGGCCCCAGATGAACAGAGCATCAACCCAGACGGGGTTGCCAGGTCAGGGTGCACGCCGGAGTGTGTCTCTCTATCTCCCCTCTTCTCACTTGGAAAAGAAAAGGAAAAAAAAATAGTGGGCAGTCTTTTTTTTTTTTTTTTTAATGTGGGCGGTCTTGAGAAAACCTCAAAAAGGTAGTGTGCTGCCTGGGGAGAGGCTAGGAGCCTCCCAACCATGTTGAGGATGTGGAGGAAGAGAGACCTGGGAGATGGCAACCCTGAAAGGGGCAGAGCGACCAGGAGGGGCTGCTGAGGGGATGAGCCCTGGAAGGGCCCCTAGATGGGTCTTTGGGATCAGCTTCGCTCCAGGAAGGCTTTTCCAGGGAAAACACCCTGGAGTCACTCCGCAGAGGCAGGCAGTGCTGCCCTGGGTCCGGACGGGGCTGCTGGCCGCCCTGCAGGACTGAGAGGAGGGGAGGGAGGCGGGTGGAGGAAGTCAGGAGACTGACTCTACGGGGCTTTGGGTCCGACTATGACGGAGGCTTATGCGACTCCCTGACTCCTTACAAAACAGGCCATTACACCAAAACAAGGCTCCTGAGCTTGGTAGAGTTGTGGGAACGATACAATATTTGGGACATATTTACACGTTAAAAAAATGATCCAGGCCCTGGCCGGTTGGCTCAGTGGTAGAGCGTCGGCCTGGCGTGCAGAAGTCCCGGGTTCGATTCCCGGCCAGGACACACAGGAGAAGCGCCCATTTGCTTCTCCACCCTTCCCCCTCTCCTTCCTCTCTGTCTCTCTCTTCCCCTCCCACAGCCGAGGCTCCATTGGAGCAAAGATGGCCTGGGCGCTGGGGATGGCTCCTTGGCCTCTGCCCCAGGCACTAGAGTGGCTCTGGTCGCGACAGAGCGACGCCCCGGAGGGGCAGAGCATCGTCCCCTGGTGGGTAGAGCGTTGCCCCCTGGTGGGCGTGCCGGGTGTATCCCTGTCGGGCGCATGTGGGAGTCTGTCTGTCTCTCCCCGTTTCCAGCTTCAGAAAAATATTTTTAAAAAAATACTAAAAAAAAAAAAAAAATGATCCGTGGTGTATCTGAAGTTCAAATTTAACTGGTATCCTATATTTTATCTGCCATTTTTAGGAAGGTGGAGAAGCTCCCAGAAAAGATACAGAACCGACTGCCCAGCCAAGGAGACGTGTCCCCAAGCCCACAGCTCTCTTCCCAGAGGCTAAACCCAGGTCACTCTTAGCACAGATGAGGGGCATGCTCACCCTTCTGATGGAATGCCAAGGTCTCCGGATGGATGCCCAAGAGAACAGTGTCCGCCTCCCTCCCAGCCCCCTGCCCCTGCGCTCCCAGCTCCTGGGGCCCTGGCCGGGCTCCCTCCCAGCCCCCTGCCCCTGCGCTCCCAGCTCCTGGGGCCCTGGCCGGGCTCCCTCCCAGCCCCCTGCCCCTGCGCTCCCAGCTCCTGGGAGCCTGGCCGGGCTCCCTCCCAGCTCCCAGACTGAGCATCTGGGCACAAGTGATTTTAAGTAGTTCCCACACCTCACCCATGGCTGCCAGGAGCTACTGTGTACAGACTCAGAGCTGCAGTTCCAGTCCCAGGAGCTACTGTGTACAGACTCAGAGCTGCAGTTCCAGTCCCTTCGGCAGGCCTTTCTTATGCACAACTGTTTCTTTTCATCTTGACTCTGCACATGATAGATGTGAATGATTATACAAAGAGTCGCTGTAAAAAAAAAAAAAAAAAGGAAAATAGAGAAAATTCTAAATGAAGGAACATGACACAATGCTATTATGCGGATCGGTTCTTTTGCGGCCCCTTTAAACGCCTCTCAACGCCTTTTCACACAGCTGGCATCACACTGAGTCTTCAGGGGGGGTTACTTGCATTTTTTTTTCTTTCCCAAGCTGTTTTTCCATTCAACATCATCCTGTTCCATTCATGTTCAGTTGATAAATATTTACCAAATGGCTTCTATCAGCCCTGCATTGTGGGTAGAGCAGTGAACACTCCCAGCATCCTCTCTGCTCTGTGAGGCTCACAGTTCTGGGGAGGGAACAGACATACAACTGAGGAGCTAATGAAATTATCTCCTACAAAGTCTGTGGTATAATTCAACTGTCAATTTTGCTTTTGAGGAAACATGTTCCTAAAAAATACAGGGAAAATAGACCCTGGCTGGTTGGCTCAGCGGTAAAGCGTCGGCCTGGCGCGCGGGGGGACCCGGGTTCAATTCCTGGCCAGGGCACATAGGAGAAGCGCCCATTTGCTTCTCCACCCCCCCCTCCTTCCTCTCTGTCTCTCTCTCTTCCCCTCCCGCAGCTGGGGCTCCACTGGAGCGGGGTTGGCCCGGGTGCTGGGGATGGCTCCTTGGCCTCTGCCCCAGGCGCTGGAGTGGGCGGGGCATCGCCCCCTGGTGGGCAGAGCATCGCCCTTGGTGGGCGTGCCGGGTGGATCCCGGTCAGGCGCATGCGGGAGTCTGTCTGGCTGTCTCTCCCCGTTTCCAGCTTCAGAAAAATGCAAAAAAATAAATAAATAAATACAGGGAAAATATTTTTTAAAGTTATAGTTAGCTCTGACTGGCTTGTCCAATGGATAGAGTGTCGCCCCAGCATATGGACATCCCAGGTTCAATTCCTGGTCAGGGCACACAAGAGAGGCGACCATCTGCTTCTCTCCCCCTCCCTCTCTCTTTCTTCGCTCCTTCTTCCCCTCTCGCAGCCAGTGACTCAATTGGCTCGAGCATTGGCCCCAGACAATGAAGATAGCTACATTGGTCCAAGTATCAAACTCAGGCACTAAAAATAGCTCAGTTGATTCTATCATTGGCCCATGATGGGGGTTGCCAGGTGAATCCTGGTTGGGACACATGTGAGAGTGTCTCACTATCTCCCTTCCTCTTACTTAAAAAAAAAGTTATAGTTAAGTAAATATTTTGTGAATGACTCTAGTGGAAGAACAATGAAATAAAAATAGATGCCTGATTTTATCTTATTCTTGACTCACATGAGGCATGGGGCTTCCTGGAGCTTCTACTTAAGAGACACAAGGAAGACTGTGGGGCCAGAACACATCCTCCTACAGCACAATTTTTAATGGCTACATAGAATTCCTTTGCATGAATAAACCATGAATTCTTTAATCCCTTATTGCTAAATATTTAAGTTAATCCTAAATAGTTACTTTTACAATAACAGAGCAATGGACATCTTCACCCATGAATATCTGTGTGTGCAAATCTGATTATGTCTTCGGGATAAACTCTGCAGTCCAACTACTCTAATAATAAGTCTTGGAGCAGAAACCAGCTAGTTATGCACAAACCGAGTTTCTCATCCTCCTGGGCACACACTGGACTACGTCTCCCAGCCTCATTGAGTCATTTCTGGCCAATAGAATGGAGGTGGGAGCAACGTCTCACACCTTTGGGCCTGGCCCATAGAAACTCCCAGGCATTCTCTTCCATGAGCTTTCCCTTTCTTCTAAGAGTCCTGGAAAGCCACATGTTGAAAATGGCAGAGTCACAAAATAGGAGGAGTCTGGGATCCCCAAATCACCACTCAGAGACTAGCTATCCGCCTGCTGGTCAGGCTCACCCATTTTGAACATTAAGCCACTGAGATTTGAAGTTTCATCTGCCACAACAGCTCATGTTCACTGACACAGGAATTCTACCCTCACTTCCCATACCTGGATCCAGTCCCTACGGGCATCACAGGTGGAAGAAATGCTGTGCACCCCGCCACGCCCAGTTTCCCTCCCCGGTCAGCGGGGCGCTGACCCAGTTTCACCACAGGGACCAGGACTCAGTCTCATCTCTGGTAGTGCTTCTCCCTGGCTAACACCTGGGCCTCAACCGAAGCCACTGATCAGGAAAGGCCCGGCGAAGGCTGCCAGCCTGCTGTCCTGGGACTTGCCTCGTAACCTCTGTACCTGGAAGATCAAGCGCCACTTTCTTCCCATAAAACAAAAAGAATGTACACAAGTCACAGAATGAATAACCCCAAGATTACAAATAACCCGTTCTCCGGGCTCGCTGGCGCTCGTCCCATACACGGAAACTTCTATGTCATTTTGTCTCTGTCCCTTTCATCAGAAAGCAAAACAGGTAATGCAGCCCTGTTCCGGGGAGAGCTGTGAGCTACTGCGGATGGAAGCATCTGAATATGACAGCCCAGCTGTCGGGGGCCGGGGACCCCAGGGGATGTCGCTTTGCCTTCCCTTTCTCAGAGCCCCTTCCTCCCACTGAGCATGGAGAAGCATCTCTGCTCAAGTGTTCTTCATCAGAAGCTGCAGGTTGGTCCATCGCTGTGCTGTGTCTGCCATCTAGTGGCCAAAAGAGACAGGGCAGTGGCATGGCCTCAAGAGAACCCTACCCAACAGCCTTGATGATGGTCAAGATCAAAGTTTCTTCCTCCTACTCCCTCTCAAAACCTTTTTTCATTTGCATGCCTCCCACACACACAAAAAAATCCTTCCTTCCTGTTTAGCCGCCTGCAAATCATATGCTTTGGGAATTATATGCAACTAGCTCTTTTAATGTCTTTCATTAGTATGAAAGTGATACATGCACATCACTTAAAAATTAAAACATTACTGACAACTTTAAAGAAGACAGTCACAAATAACCCCAAATGCACGGCTCAGGAATGCCAGTGTCGGTACTTGAGGCAAGTCGCTGCAGGCCTCCCCGCTGCGGTGCCACCCACAGGCAGAGAAGCCGCATGGCTCCCAGTGGGTCAGGGCTGGGCCTCAGCGCCAGGCTGCGGGCGGCCCCTGCCTGCCTCTGCCCCTTCCTTGGGGAAGTTACTAAACCTCCATGTATTTCACTTGCTTGTCTTAGAAACAGGGATAAGAGTGGCATGTCCCTCACAGTGTAACTGTGAGGACTCAACTCTGAAACACTCAGCACAGTGCCTGGCACATGGAAAACCTTCACAGTTAGCTGTTATTCTCATGGAGGGATAAGCAGACCGATAGCAAGATACATTTTTAGAAGAAAGGTAGTTAAGTATGCATATTAGTTTTTACATTAAAAAAATATACTTTTGGGCTTGACAAGGCGGTGGCGCAGTGGATAGAGCATCGGACTGGGATGCAGAGGACCCAGGTTCGCGACCCCGAGGCCACCAGCTTGAGTGCAGGCTCATCTGGTTTGAGCAAAGCTCACCAGCTTGGACCCAAGGTCGCTGGCTCAAGCAAGGGGTTACTCAGTCTGCTGAAGGCCCACGGTCAAGGCACATATGAGAAAGCAATCAATGAACAACTAAGGTGTCGCAATGAAAAACTAATAATTGATGCTTCTCATCTCTCTCTATTCCTGTCTGTTCCTATCTATCCTTCTATCCCTCTCTCTGAGTCTCTCTCTGCTCTGTAAAAAAAAAAAATACTTTTGGGAATTCATCCAAAGAAAATGGAGATACAAGGTAGAGCCAAAGTAGGTTTATAGCTGTTTGTATGGAAAAATAATACAATAATTAATAAATAATAATACAAAAATAATCTGTGCCTCGCTCACTCACAACTGTAAACCTTCTTTTGCCCCAGCCAGTATGCACTGCCATGTTCATTGCAGCGTTGTTTATAATACCCAAAATATGAAAACAGCCAAAGTGTCCATCAGCGGGTGAATGGATAGAGAAAATGTGTTCTACGTTATATACAATGTAATATTATCCGGCCATAACTAAGAAGGAAGCCTTTCTATTTGTACAGCATGGATGGATTTTGAGGGCATCACATTAAGTGAAATAAGCCAGACAAAGGAAGACAAATACTGTACGATCTCACTTACATGTGAAATATAAAACCAACAAAAAACACCAAGCTCAGAGTACAGAGAATAGCAGGTGGTTGCTAGGGGGGAGGGGTGGGGAGAAATGGGTGAAAAGGGGTCAGTCAGAAAGGTACAAATTTCCAGTTATAAAATAACTAAGCCACGGATGTCATGTACGGCATGGTGACTATAATTAATACTGACATATTTGAAAGGTGCTCAGAATAGATCTTAAAAGGTCTCATTACACACACAAA
Organism: Saccopteryx leptura; assembly: GCF_036850995.1. Lineage (NCBI taxonomy): Eukaryota > Metazoa > Chordata > Mammalia > Chiroptera > Emballonuridae > Saccopteryx > Saccopteryx leptura. The sequence goes on along the minus strand of NC_089504.1, from coordinate 351,614,895 downwards.
AAAAATTTTTTGTAAGTATGCTGGTGACAGAAATGAACTAGAATGTGGTGATCATTTTACAATGTATATAAATATCAAATCATTCTGTTGTGTACACCTGAAGCTAATATAATAGTATGTATCTATGCCAACTATACTTCAATCTTTTTTTAAAATGTACAGGCCATGAAAAGAAATGGGATCAGGAATCCATAATTGGAGAGACCAGGAACTGAGTAGCTCAATCCTCCTGGGTCCCCAGGTGATCTGGCTGGTGGTTCTCCAGCCGCTGCCGCCAAGGCGCCCCCAGGGAGGCTGTCCTCAGCGGTAACAGCTCCCGCTTAAGCAGTTCCCACTCGCTGGGAGGAACAAGGAGTGCTAATAACCAACCGGGGAGAAACTGAATTAGGAGAGAAAGCCCATCCCCGCTGCTGGCACAAATCTGTGAGTCCCCTGAGGGAGGATGCACTGTGCCATCCCGGCCCGTTCTGCACCTAGCTTGTCACGGATGCTCTGCCACATGCACTGAAGGGACAAGTGCCTGGCCAGGGCCACTCCCAGGCGACGTCCCGCCCTGAGAATTCACTCTGGCAGAGTCCTGTTCCCCTGGACAGACCCGGTCTGTGGATGGAGAGCACCCCAATGCCGGCAGGAAGTACCTGGCACACGCCCGCCCGTCACTTCCTCCTCTGGGTTAGATGTCATTATCTTCCCTTTGCAGTTAGGGAAACTGAGGGTCAGAAAGACAAAGAAACTAACCTGAAGGCTCAGAGCTAGTAAGTAGCAGAGCCAGGATTTAAAGTCATGATCCACGGGGTCTGACCCCAAAGCTCTTTCGACTGATCCTGCTTTTAGAACAAAAGGAAAGTAATAATCAATGCGTTTGCCTGTTATTTCCAAAAACTGCAGAAAGTTTCTACTTCTGGCCACCACCTCGCATTGAGTCTAGTCCCAGAGGCCATTTGAAATTTGTTTTTTAATCCTTAAATCCTTTATCAAGACTAAGTAGGGTAAAATCTTGGCCATCTACAATCCCTGTGAAATTGGGGTGGTGGGCTGGTTAGTTGGTTGGTTTGTTGGTTCATTCCAAAGAGGTAAGCCTAACTTCTTCAAAGAGGCATATTAAAAAAGTCATCACAGGTCACCCAGGAAACGGTGATGGATACAGGGTGCTCCTCCCCCTCTGGTCTTTCTCCATAATCTACTGCCAACACAGCTACTGTCACAGTCCATTAGGGCTCTATGACAAAGCACCGTGGATGTGTGCTTGATAAACAACAGGTTCCTTGTAACTAAAGAATAAAGCCTAAGGCCCCTTGTATGACATACAAGACTCCTCCTCTGAATAAGCTCATGTCTTTATTCAAGCTATTTCCTCTACCTAAAAATCCTTTTCCATTTCTCACATCAAGAATTCCTGAGCCTGACCTGTGGTGGCACAGTGGATAGAATATCATCCTGGAACGCTGAGGTCGTGGGTTCGAAACTCCGGGTTTTGCCTGGTCAAAGAACATATGAAGAACAATCAACAAACAACTAAAATGAAGCAATGATGAACTGATGCTTCTGGCTCTCTCTCTCTCTCTCTCTCTTAAAATCAATAAATAAAATCTTTCTAAAAAAAAAAAATTCCTTGAAAAACACCAAAGCTCAGAAAGAAAAAAGAA